>NC_037679.1:109520037-109837430 GCF_003255815.1 Theropithecus gelada | reverse complement strand
GCTTTTGCTGCCGTTGCTTTTGGTGTTTTAGACATGAAGTCTTTGCCCATGCCTATGTCCTGAATGGTACTACCTAGGTTTTCCTCTAGGGTTTTTATGGTATTAGGTCTAACATTTAAGTCTCTAATCCATCTTGAATTAATTTTCGTATAAGGAGTAAGGAAAGGATCCAGTTTCAGCTTTCTACTTATGGCTAGCCAATTTTCCCAGCACCATTTATTAAATAGGGAATCCTTTCCCCATTTCTTGTTTTTCTCAGGTTTGTCAAAGATCAGATGGCTGTAGATGTGTGGTATTATTTCTGAGGACTCTGTTCTGTTCCATTGGTCTATATCTCTGTTTTGGTACCAGTACCATGCTGTTTTGGTTACTGTAGCCTTGTAGTATAGTTTGAAGTCAGGTAGCGTGATGCCTCCAGCTTTGTTCTTTTGACTTAGGATTGTCTTGGAGATGCGGGCTCTTTTTTGGTTCCATATGAACTTTAAAGCAGTTTTTTCCAATTCTGTGAAGAAACTCATTGGTAGCTTGATGGGGATGGCATTGAATCTATAAATTACCTTGGGCAGTATGGCCATTTTCACGATATTGATTCTTCCTATCCATGAGCATGGTATGTTCTTCCATTTGTTTGTGTCCTCTTTTATTTCACTGAGCAGTGGTTTGTAGTTCTCCTTGAAGAGGTCCTTTACATCCCTTGTAAGTTGGATTCCTAGGTATTTGATTCTCTTTGAAGCAATTGTGAATGGAAGTTCATTCCTGATTTGGCTCTCTGTTTGTCTGTTACTGGTGTATAAGAATGCTTGTGATTTTTGCACATTAATTTTGTATCCTGAGACTTTGCTGAAGTTGCTTATCAGCTTAAGGAGATTTTGGGCTGAGACAATGGGGTTTTCTAAATATACAATCATGTCATCTGCAAAGAGGGACAATTTGACTTCTTCTTTTCCTAACTGAATACCCTTGATTTCTTTCTCTTGCCTGATCGCCCTAGCCAGAACTTCCAACACTATGTTGAATAGGAGTGGTGAGAGAGGGCATCCCTGTCTTGTGCCAGTTTTCAAAGGGAATTTTTCCAGTTTTTGCCCATTCAGTATGATATTGGCTGTGGGTTTGTCATAAATAGCTCTTATTATTTTGAGGTACGTTCCATCAATACCGAATTTATTGAGCGTTTTTAGCATGAAAGGCTGTTGAATTTTGTCAAAAGCCTTTTCTGCATCTATTGAGATAATCATGTGGTTCTTGTCTTTGGTTCTGTTTATATGCTGGATTATGTTTATTGATTTGCGAATGTTGAACCAGCCTTGCATCCCAGGGATGAAGCCCACTTGATCATGGTGGATAAGCTTTTTGATGTGTTGCTGAATCCGGTTTGCCAGTATTTTATTGAGGATTTTTGCATCGATGTTCATCAGTGATATTGGTCTAAAATTCTCTTTTTTTGTTGTGTCTCTGCCAGGCTTTGGTATCAGGATGATGTTGGCCTCACAAAATGAGTTAGGGAGGATTCCCTCTTTTTCTATTGATTGGAATAGTTTCAGAAGGAATGGTACCAACTCCTCCTTGTACCTCTGGTAGAATTCAGCTGTGAATCCATCTGGTCCTGGACTTTTTTTGGTTGGTAGGCTATTAATTATTGCCTCAATTTCAGAGCCTGCTATTGGTCTATTCAGGGATTCAACTTCTTCCTGGTTTAGTCTTGGAAGAGTGTAATTGTCCAGGAAATTATCCATTTCTTCTAGATTTTCCAGTTTATTTGCATAGAGGTGTTTATAGTATTCTCTGATGGTAGTTTGTATTTCTGTGGGGTTGGTGGTGATATCCCCTTTATCATTTTTAATTGCGTCGATTTGATTCTTCTCTCTTTTCTTCTTTATTAGTCTTGCTAGTGGTCTGTCAATTTTGTTGATCTTTTCAAAAAACCAACTCCTGGATTCATTGATTTTTTGGAGAGTTTTTTGTGTCTCTATCTCCTTCAGTTCTGCTCTGATCTTAGTTATTTCTTGCCTTCTGCTAGCTTTCGAATGTGTTTGCTCTTGCTCCTCTAGTTCTTTTAATTGTGATGTTAGAGTGTCAATTTTAGATCTTTCCTGCTTTCTCTTGTGGGCATTTAGTGCTATAAATTTCCCTCTACACACTGCTTTAAATGTGTCCCAGAGATTCTGGTATGTTGTATCTTTGTTCTCATTGGTTTCAAAGAACATCTTTATTTCTGCCTTCATTTCGTTATGTACCCAGTAGTCATTCAGGAGCAGGTTGTTCAGTTTCCATGTAGTTGAGCGGTTTTGATTGAGTTTCTTAGTCCTGAGTTCTAGTTTGACTGCACTGTGGTCTGAAAGACAGTTTGTTATAATTTCTGTTCTTGTACATTTGCTGAGGAGTGCTTTACTTCCAATTACGTGGTCAATTTTGGAGTAAGTACGATGTGGTGCTGAGAAGAATGTATATTCTGTTGATTTGGGGTGGAGAGTTCTATAGATGTCTATTAGGTCTGCTTGCTGCAGAGATGAGTTCAATTCCTGGATATCCTTGTTAACTTTCTGTCTCGTTGATCTGTCTAATGTTGACAGTGGAGTGTTGAAGTCTCCCATTATTATTGTATGGGAGTCGAAGTCTCTTTGTAAGTCTAAGGACTTGCTTTATGAATCTGGGTGCTCCTGTATTGGGTGCATATATATTTAGGATAGTTAGCTCTTCCTGTTGAATTGATCCCTTTACCATTATGTAATGGCCTTCTTTGTCTCTTTTGATCTTTGATGGTTTAAAGTCTGTTTTATCAGAGACTAGTATTGCAACCCCCGCTTTTTTTTGTTCTCCATTTGCTTGGTAAATCTTCCTCCACCCCTTTATTTTGAGCCTATGTATGTCTCTGCGTGTGAGATGGGTCTCCTGAATACAGCAGACTGATGGGTCTTGACTCTTTATCCAGTTTGCCAGTCTGTGTCTTTTAATTGGAGCATTTAGTCCATTTACATTTAAGGTTAAGATTGTTATGTGTGAACTTGATCCTGCCATTATGATATTAACTGGTTATTTTGCTCGTTAGTTGATGCAGTTTCTTCGTAGCCTCGATGGTCTTTACATTTTGGCATGTTTTTGCAATGGCTGGTACCGGTTGTTCCTTTCCATGTTGAGTGCTTCCTTCAGGGTCTCTTGTAAGGCAGGCCTAGTGGTGACAAAATCTCTAAGCATTTGCTTATCTGTAAAGGATTTTATTTCTCCTTCACTTAAAACTTAGTTTGGCTGGATATGAAATTCTGGGTTTAAAATTCTTTTCTTTAAGAATGTTGAATATTGGCCCCCACTCTCTTCTGGCTTGTAGAGTTTCTGCCGAGAGATCTACTGTTAGTCTGATGGGCTTCCCTTTGTGGGTAACCCGACCTTTCTCTCTGGCTGCCCTTAACAGTTTTTCCTTCATTTCAACTTTGGTGAATCTGGCAATTATGTGTCTTGGAGTTGCTCTTCTCGAGGAGTATCTTTGTGGCGTTCTCTGTATTTCCTGGATTTGAATGTTGGCCTGCCCTACTAGGTTGGGGAAGTTCTCCTGGATGATATCCTGAAGAGTGTTTTCCAACTTGGTTCCATTTTACCCCTCACTTTCAGGCACCCCAATCAGACGTAGATTTGGTCTTTTTACATAATCCCATACTTCTTGCAGGCTTTGTTCATTTCTTTTTCTTCTTTTTTCTTTTGGTTTTTCTTCTCGCTTCATTTCATTCATTTGATCCTCAATCGCTGATACTCTTTCTTCCAGTTGATCGAGTCGGTTACTGAAGCTTGTGCATTTGTCACGTATTTCTCGTGTCATGGTTTTCATCTCTTTCATTTCGTTTAGGACCTTCTCTGCATTAATTACTCTAGCCATCAATTCTTCCACTTTTTTTTCAAGATTTTTAGTTTCTTTGCGCTGGGTACGTAATTCCTCCTTTAGCTCTGAGAAATTTGATGGACTGAAGCCTTCTTCTCTCATCTCGTCAAAGTCATTCTCCGTCCAGCTTTGATCCGTTGCTGGCGATGAGCTGCGCTCCTTTGCCGGGGGAGATGCGCTCTTATTTTTTGAATTTCCAGCTTTTCTGCCCTGCTTTTTCCCCATCTTTGTGGTTTTATCTGCCTCTGGTCTTTGATGATGGTGATGTACTGATGGGGTTTTGGTGTAGGTGTCCTTCCTGTTTGATAGTTTTCCTTCTAACAGTCAGGACCCTCAGCTGTAGGTCTGTTGGAGATTGCTTGAGGTCCACTCCAGACCCTGTTTGCCTGGGTATCAGCAGCAGAGGCTGCAGAAGATAGAATATTTCTGAACAGCGAGTGTACCTGTCTGATTCTTGCTTTGGAAGCTTCCTCTCAGGGGTGTACTCCACCCTGTGAGGTATGGGGTGTCAGACTGCCCCTAGTGGGGGATATCTCCCAGTTAGGCTACTCAGGGGTCAGGGACCCACTTGAGCAGGGAGTCTGTCCCTTCTCAGATCTCAACCTCTGTGTTGGGAGATCCACTGCTCTCTTCAAAGCTGTCAGACAGAGTCGTTTGCGTCTGCAGAGGTTTCTGCTGGGTTTGTTATTGTTTACTGTGCCCTGACCCCAGAGGTGGAGTCTACAGAGACAGGCAGGTTTCCTTGAGCTGCTGTGAGCTCCACCCAGTTGGAGCTTCCCAGCAGCTTTGTTTACCTACTTAAGCCTCAGCAATGGCGGGTGCCCCTCCCCCAGCCTCACTGCTGCCTTGCCGGTAGATCACAGACTGCTGTGCTAGCAATGAGGGAGGCTCCGTGGGTGTGGGACCCTCCTGGCCAGGTGTGGGATATGATCTCCTGGTGTGCCTGTTTGCTTAAAGCGCAGTATTGGGGTGGGAGTTACCCGATTTTCCAGGTGTTGTGTGTCTCAGTTCCCCTGGCTAGGAAAAGGGATTCCCTTCCCCCTTGCGCTTCCCAGGTGAAGCAATGCCTCACCCTGCTTCAGCTCTCACTGGTCGGGCTGCAGCAGCTGACCAGCACCGATCGTCTGGCACTCCCCAGTGAGATGAACCCAGTACCTCAGTTGAAAATGCAGAAATCACAGGTCTTCTGTGTCGCTCGCACTGGGAGTTGGAGACTGGAGGTGTTCCTATTCGGCCATCTTGCTCCGCCCCCAACATACTACTTTAATGTTTGTTCTGAGTGAAGTGGAAAGTTGTATTCCAGCAAAATATGAGAAGTGTAAGGAATTAACACAGTAAATTCAAACAGAGAGTTACTCTGACAGGTACAATATTTTCAAATATGCTAGCCATATTAATTTAATTCCACTAGCCATGAACTTTTCTATGACATTTCAGTAATAATTTCACATGGGTTAGTTTTCATTCACTAGTTCCTAGCTGAAACCAACTGACTCAGCAAAATTTTAGAATCACAGATTGGGCCAAATGACAAAGACATTAAACAAGGCTTCACCTTGGCTGGGCACAGTAGCTCACATCTGTAATCCTAGCACTTTGGGAGGACAAGGCTGATGTATTACTTGAGCTCAGAAGTTCAAGACTAGTCTGGGCAACATGGCAATACCCCATCTCAACAAAAAATTAGCTGGGCATGGTGGCACATGCCTATAGTCCCACCTACTGGGGAGGCTGAGGTGGAAGGATCACCTGAGCCTGGGAGGTCGAGGCTATAGTGAGCTTTGATGGAGACACTGCACTCCAGCCTGGGCAACATAGTGAAACCCTGTCTCAAAACCAAAAAACAAAACAAAACTAAACAATGAAAAAACAAAAAACTTTACCTTAATCAATCACTATTTCTATCTGTAGAATGCTTATTGTTTCTTGGCCACTAAAATAAGATTAATATACCTTTGTGGGACTAAATTTTGACCATGGCTGACAAATAGAAAATATCCTAATAACTGTATGTAAAGCAATAATTTAGAAGTTCCATTATCAATGCAAACATATTGCTTATTTCCACTGGAGTCTTGGGAGACAGTGAAGAGGCATTGTGTGTGATGGTTACTACGTTATGGCCGTCCTCTTCTCCTTCATCATCTACAGCTCTAGGCATGGGTATGTGAACCATGTCTAGCCAAAAAGACCTGGGGAAGTTAGCTGGGGACATTTGGAAAAGATTTCCTCCCATGTAACAGAGAGACGCCCTTGAAGAGAGTACCTCCTTTCTTCATGATTTTATTATACATATATATGAAGATGTGTCATACATGATTCTAGAGAAAGTCCCCTAGTCATCCCACAATCACAAAATTGGCAGAAGGGAATAATGGAAAGAACCTGTGTCTTTTATGACATTGTTGAATCATTTCCCTTATTCTTCAACTGCCTGCCTCCAGACTTCTTTTTGAGTGAAATAACTAAATGTCTCACTATTGTTTAACCAAGTTGTAATAGAGTATTTTGATTCTTACAGCCAGAAGCAATTTTAATTGATTCAATAGTGCTATAAACTGCCTACACAATGCCTGAAAAAATAGCACATGTTCAAATACTTTGGTTATTATTTCTGTAAGTAAAATACAAGGTAAAATATAAAGATTAATATGTCAAAATCATCATTGATTCTGCTAGCTGCTCGTAATCCTTCCCTACTCTGATTACTCAAAATACTTTGTCCTTTTATGACAATGATCTTACACATTTACATTTCAATCATTTGTGAACATGATTTATATTACCTTATAAATTCTAATCTCTCTTTTGTGCCTTCTATACAGTATGTATTCAATAACTATTTAACTGAATTAATGATTAAGTCATTGTATTTATTTATTTTATCTTTTTATTTTTTTGAGATGGAGTCTTGCTCTGTCACCCAGGCTGGAGTGCAGTGGTGTGACAGCTCACTGCAGCCTCCACTTCCTGGGTTCAGCGATTCTCCTGCCTCAGCCTCTTGAGTAGCAGGGATTACAGGTGGCCGCCACCACTCCTGGCTAATTTTTATATTTTTAGTAGAGACAGGGTTTCAACGTGTTGGTCAGGTTAGTTTCGAACTCCTGACTGCAAGTGATCCGCCCACCTCGGCCTCCCAAAGTGCTAGGATTACAGGAGTAAGCCACCATGCTGAGCCATAAATCAATGTATTTAAATTGCATTGTTAGCCAGGTGTGGTGGCTCATACCTGTAATCCCAGTGATTTGGGAGACTGAGGCAGGAGGATCACTTGTGGCCAGAAGTTTAAGCAGCCTAGGAAACTTAGTGAGACCCCGTCTCTAAGAAATAAAAATACTTACCCAGGTGTGGTGGTGCACCTGCAGTCCCACTTACTCAGGAGGCTGAGGTGAGAGAATCTCTTCAGCCTAGGAGTTTGAGGCTGCAGTGATCTATAATTGGACCACTGCACTCCAGCCTGGGTGATAGAGCAAGACCCTGTATCTGAAAAAAAATAAATACATATATTACAGAAGCGTGCAAAAAGCAGACATCATAATTTCCAAGGACTGTACCCTTGTTTGTGTGTCTGTGTTTGTGTGTGTATGTGTAAAATTTAACAGATTTACATAATAATTAATGAGCTTGCTGGTAATTGTCTTTCTCTTTTCACTTTTAGACCCTACCATTGAATTTAATTCTGATACTGGCTTCAACATGGAAGTTACATAAGAAAATTTGAAGTCATTGTATATTTCAGCTAGGATTCTTCTTAGGAAATAGAGGTCAGCCTAGTGCAGTGAAGTCTGATTGGAGGTGGACAATGAGGATCCTGCCAAGGTGCTTAGTTTCTGTTCAGCCTAATGTAAGTTCATTCCTTTTGATTACAGTCATTTCAATGACTTTTTTTGCCCATAAAATTATGACCAGATAATTCTTACAGACTCTTCTAGCTTTTCAATGTTGGGGAAGAAAGATTGCCTAATAAGCAACTTTTCAATCTCTGAAGCTTAAGTATTATGAAGCAATAAGACCCAAGATTTGATGAAGGAAAAACCAGAATTTAGTATGGCTGAAGATAGGTGGGGATACAGACCATGGCTGGTAGGCCCTGGATGCTGGAGGGAGTGTCCATTGTAGAAGCTTCTGAGGTTGGTTGGAAGGATAAGTCAAAGGGTTTGGGCACTAAAAGTTAGGTAGTAAGGGGAAAGGGAAGATGTACTGAAAATCTGCTCTATTTTAAAGTTTTTCCTGGGACCAGCCATGATAGAGGAAAATGGGAAAGAAAAGTGTTTGTATGATTTATGTTTGTTTTTCATGTTATTCCAAGAGCCTGTCTTTGGAACTAAATAATTTGTAACTTTCTACCCATGTAAATTTGTATTAATTATTTCTCTCTTTCCCAGAGTTTCTATTTCATTAAGAGTAAAATGGGAATAATAATGTCCACTGTACAGAATTCTTGAGATCACATCACATAGCATATAATCTATGCTTAGCACAGTGCCTGGGACATCAAATCCCTGCCAAGCAAGTGTTCGAGTTATTTAATAAATGGTAAATGAGTATCTGCCAGATTCTCTGCTTTAGGCACTGGTAATACAAAGGTGAACAAGATGTGGGCTGCATTCTACAGTATGAATGAAAAAAAAGTGTGCTTATTAGAAATGGGACTGACCAAATTTAGAATCTAAAGAAATATTCAAAGCAGATTCTTGGTGTTTAGAAACTTAGGTATAATGTAAAATGAAGACACATACAAAAGGTTGGGAAATATTTATAAAGGAAAGTACGTATTGAACTTTAATACACAATAGTTTTGTTCTGTTCTACTTAGAATTTGACTTTCAAACATTTGCATTTCTGGCTCTTAGTGGAAATGGGAATATGATCTGCTGGAAGACTTTGTGAAGAATGAAAGGGAAAAGCTGAGTATTTGAAAAAGTCAAGGAGTTAAAAACATAAATGGAATGAAAATGTAGAGGTTTTAAATCCAAACAGGGTTAGGATAAAGATCACAAAGTGAAATCGTGAGGTATAGTGAGGCAGAAAAAAGAAATATTGTATTGTTTGGCAGTTGATTATAAAAAACATAAAAATCATCTTTTAAAATTATGTAAACATTAAATGAACAAACAACAATGACAACAAAACAGTGGCTAGAGGTTAACTAGGAAGAAATGGCTGAAGTAGACACTACAGAAGGCTAAAAGTGAGATAATGTAAAATACTTTGCATGCTATACAGGAGTCATGAAAGGGAAGAGGTTTAAATATGTGCTGGGCATGCTCATATCCTACCAGGGTGTCTTTTAAGTTAAGTCAATGAAAAAGCTGAGAAAATGACAGGAACATAAATGGTCTACCACCAGTAGTTATTTACACTAAGAGGATTGGGAATGTTTTCCTGTTTGCACTATATTCCCTTCCAAGAGCCTATGTGTATACATGTCTGTATGCATATTTTAGAAAGAAGAAGAATCTATATTATACCATTAGTCCAAGGCCATGTCTAAAATGTTTTGGTAATATGGATTAGTTAAGATAAATATTATTGTTTTCATTTATGTCACAGACCTATGTGTTTTCTTAGCAAATCAATTTTTGAGCCAGAGCAGATCAGAAAGGAAGCAGTTGTTTAGAGTTTCAAAACATCTGGAAAGTTATTCTGGCAATAGAGTCAAATCCACTAGCAAAACAGATGTTTTCCACTGTGGCGGGAAAATGCAACTTTCTTATATGTATTGCATATGGTTCAAATCCATTTCAGAAATAACACCCCACCTCTTAAAGGGCCTTGGGACCACAGTGCTCTCATGGATTCTGCCAATATAAGCATGGCCAAGGCCATTTAGGTGTTCAAATGGCAATGTTTTATAATAATCTTTTAATCTTGTGTTTTATGAAACAAAAGAAAAAAGTTTAAAAAGTCTAGGTTGCCTCTCCAAGCCCTCAGGTGAAAAGTTAGAGTTGGATTAAAGCCAATTGGTAACCTTCGGCAGGCCTTCTGGGACCTAGGAGTGAGGAAGGACAGGAGGTCAGGAGAGAGAACTGCAGCCTGAGAGTTCTGACTTTTTCTACCAGAAAAAGCAAAGAGAAGCTTCTTCCCACTAAACATTTGGAAAGAGTATCAGAAACTCTAGGAGACAAGACTTGTCAAAAACTCAAAAACTGTTGTGATCGGGAATAGAGGAAATTGATTCATTCAAAAACTCATTTAGGGAAAATGTTTCCTTTTACAGAAGACTTTCACATTCTCACATACAGAAGAATTTTAACTATTAGATGGTATAAAGCACATATTCTAGGTTTTTTTTAGCCCTTGTAAAACTAGAAGTAAATTTTTGATAAAAAGCATTTGCATCGGTCATTTGCCAATTAATTATTTTAAGCTAAAATGTTCCATAGCCTAAAAATTGAAGATTTTCCAATGGAAAATTTTCCTGGTTTAAAAATGAGATTTTCAGCATTCTTGATTAACTAAGAAAAAAAAAAAATAAGGAGAAATAGAAAAAGGAATGGCTTTTTAATTGTATTAAATGATGTAAAAATATGTTTTACCAAGAGTAAGATGGAGGAAACTATACTTGATTAAGCTAATTACATAGTTTGGAATCATCAGGGTGGTCAATATTTGAAAACATTGCTCAATTATATAGAGAAGTACTTAGATTGTCCCAGATGCTGAGTATTCTAAAATATTTTATAGTTTCAAAAGCCCATCCTGTAAAGATAAAGGGTGCAAATCATTATTTCGAGTTAGAGACATTGAGATTTCTGCTATTATTTCTAGAGGATTGCCTGCTGTCACAAAATGTTTTCGATCTCTTTATAATGAGGTGCCACTGTGGTATAGGCTACAGTACCGACAAGAGACTATTTGTGCTCTGTTCATCTCAGCTTGGTACGTATGCCTGCCAAAATACGGTAACTACTATTATGAATGCTGGGATTTGGATTTACATGTGTCAGGGAAAATGTGAATTAAGTCAATTATTGATACTAGGCACATCTCATTTCCAACTTATTAACATTATAACCTGATCCTCTTATGATATCATCACCATTTCTGTTTACCCTTATTCTTGTCTGAAGCTAGCTCATCAGGAATTTCAGAGAGAACGCCTTTGAACCTGAAACACTTTAATTATCACCTGGCTCTAGGGAATTGTGAGCTAGAAAGATACCATACTTTAGAGAAAAATATAAAGATCTTTCTATGAAAATTATTTGCATTTGTCTGAGAGATAATGCTATTCATCCATTGTATGGAGGAGTGCCCAGAATAGAAATGAGCAAGGAGCAAAGATTTGCTAAGTGAATAGCTCTCTAATTCCTTTTGAGACATGTCTTCTAAGTGTAATGTTACTTTGTTTGAAGTATAGTGAATTTCCAAAACTGGGTATATGCCAGTTTTGGTAGGTGCCAAAACACATCTGAAAGCTGGAAAAAATGAGTTCTATATTTTTTGCAGTCATCTCTCCCCTTCTTATAGCCCTACTAGGGGATAATTGAAAACTGACGTATGGGTAGGAAAAGGAGCAACTGGAGATGGAAAAGTGCAAAAAGTATGAAAAAAATAGGAATACATATAATTGAAGCAGGTGTGCTGAGAAAGGGCTTTGTGCAGTGATGTAGAGATAAAATGAGGCTCTGGGGTAATTTCTGGGATTGACATGCATCCACTGCTATTAGTCTATCTAGCTACTAGTCTGTCCTTCTCTTTTGCTCATAGGAAGAGAAGGAGAAAAGAAAAAGTTTAGCATAAGTGAAAGATACCAGGTTAGGAGAAAGCTGAGGTGTTTCAAGGGATGTTTAGTAGACAGAAAATTGCAGAAAACACCTACGCGAGTGATTACATTAGTTTAAGATGTATTGTGAGAGAAACATGGCTTTTTTATAACTGCCTGCACTTAACTATTTTTTCTTCGTGTGGAAAAAGGGGCAGAGGACAGAAAGGAAAAGGCAATGGAGAAAAAGAATATGAACCCAAGATGACCTTGACTCTTTCTTTCCTAACCTTAGACAGGAAAGCAGAAACATGTCATTAGGCCAAATCTAAAGACAGTAAAAACTTTAGATTTCTCTTTAGGCCAAGAAATGTGACAGATCACCTTGAGAAAACATTAAAAGCTCATGAATTAAAAGGATATTAGACTAAATAGGTCTTTGGGTTTCGATTTAAATACCTCTTTAAAAGTGTAGTAAATTATTTTTTTCCAACCAATTTTATCAAGTAAAATCTTCCATCTGGCTTCACTGAGAAAGAATTTCAAAGTTGTGGAATAGTAGACTCAGAGCTGGAAGGAATCTGTCTTTTTATCCAACCCCCTCGTTTTCCTTGAGCAAATTCTACAGTGTAATATAAACAGAATCTATCGAGCCCACATGCTCCAGACTTGCTCATTAAAAACACAAAACAGCTTCTGTCACTCCTGTGTTCCCTTCCAGCTATTAGTCTATCCTCTCTTCCTAGCTAAGCTCCTTGCAACAGCAGTTTACCTTTGCTCTCTCCACTTCCTCACCTTCCTTTCACCTTCCCAGGCCACAAAGCTGCCACTCCATTGAAATTGCCCACACTTAAATTCCCTCACAAAGCACACTCTTCCATCTGTGCAAATAAATGTCTTTGAAGCAGGACAGTTGGGTTTCAATCTTGCCTCTCTCATTGATTTCCTCTGTCACCTTAGGCAGCTTCACCTCTCTGTGCCTCATTTTCTCATCTGTAAAGTGGGGGATAATAATAATCCTTACTTTACAGGGTTGTCATAAGAATTGACTCAATTAAACTATGTAACCTGGTCAAAACAGTGTCTGGCATGTTAATAAAGTACATTTCGGACTGGGTGTGGTGACTGACACCTGTAATCCCAGCACTTTGAGAGGCTGAGGCAAGAGGATCTCTTGAGCCCAAGAGTTTGAGCTTGCAGTGAACTGTCATTCTGCCACTGCACTCCAGCCTGGGTGACAGAGGAAAAGCCTGTCTCAAAAAATAAATAAAAAAGGCTGGGCACAGTGGCTTATGCCTATAATCTCAGCACTTTGGGAGGCCGAGGCAGGCAGATCACCTGAGATCAGGAGTTCGAGACCAGCCTGGCCAACATGGAGAAACCCTGTCTCTACTAAAAATACAAAATATTAGGCAGGCATGGTGGCGCACGCCTGCAATTCTGGCCACTCGGGAGGCTGACGCAGGAGAATCGCTTGAACCCAGGAGGCGGAAGTTGCGGTGAGCTGAGATCATGCCATTGTACTCCAGCCTGGGCAACAAAAGCAAAACTCTGTCTCCAAAAAACAAACAACAAAGCAAAAATAAATAAATAAAATGAAATAAAACATATTTTGAATACGTAGCTATCACTATCTTTCTTGCAACATTGGTAGTTTTACTGTTAACCAGTTCACTCCTTCCAAGGTCCCTTCCATTCCTCCCTCTTTCCTGCTTTACTTGGTTCAGTTTTCCGATGTATTTGAGTCTCTCCTATGGGCCAGGGCACTGGGACTAGTGAACTAGACAGCACACTGCATGTTTTCATGGGGGCTCGAACCCATAGTTTTCATCTAATCACCCTAGTAGCTGCTGCTTCTCAGTTTTCTGTGGAGGCTCCTTTTCTTCTTTCTGCCTCTTGATTTCTTAAACGGTCCTTACATTTTGTCTTCTTATTCTAACAGAACACTCTGAAGATGAAGACATCCATGCTATACCAAATCTGTCTTCTGTCTTGACTGTTCTCCTAGGCCTACACTTTATACTATCTATTAGTTGTCTTCACCTGTTAAAAAGGCACTTCAATCCCAAGATCTCCAACACGGAATGGATTATCTCCCCACTGCAGTTCCCTTGCCTGGTTTTACCCTGTAGCCAATGGCACTACCACCCATCTGGACACCCATATCAGAATCCTCTTTCCTCTTTGACTCCTCCACATCAATCAGATGACAATTTGGCTTGCTTCTCAAATGTGATCTCTCTTCTCTATTCTCATGGTTTTAGTTCAAGCCTTCATTATTTTTCTATTTCTTCATGGTTCAATCTTGGTAGGTTTTATTTGTCCAGGAATGTATTCATTTCTTATAGGTTTTACAACTTTTTGGCAAATAGTTGCTCATAATCGTCTCTAATTCTTTGATTTCTGTGGTCTTAGTTGTTATGTCTCCTTGTTTATTTCTGATTTTATTTCTTTGGGTCTTCTCTCTTTTTTTCTTTTTTTTTGAGACCGAGCCTTGCTCTGTTGCCAGGCTGGAGTGCAGTGGCACAATCTTGGTTCCCTGCAACCTCTGCCTCCCAGGTTCAAGCAATTCCCCTGCCTCAGCCTCCTGAATAGCTGGGACTACAGGTGTGCTCCATCACTCCCAGCTAATTTTTTATATTTTTAGTAGAGATGGGATTTCACCATGTTGACCAGGATGGTCTCGATCTCCTGACCTTGTGATCTGCCCACCTCGGCCTCCCAAAGTGCTGGGATTACAGGTGTGAGCTACTGTGCCTGGCCCTTTTTTCTTAGTCTAGCCAAAAGTTTGTTGATTTTTTTTTTATCTTTTCAAAACACCATCTTTCTGTTTCATTGATTTTCTGTATTTTTTGTCTCAATTTCATTTATTTCTGCTCTGACCTTTATATTTCTTTCCTTCTACTAATTTTGGTTTGGTTTGTTCTTGCTTTTGTAGTTCCTTGAGGTGTATATTTAGATTGTTTATTTGAAGTCTTTCTACATTTTTGATATAGGCATTTATTGCAATAAATTTCCCTTTTTCTACTGCTTTTGCTGTATTCCATAGATTTTGGTATGTTGTATTTCCATTTTCATTTGTTTCAAGAAATTTTTAAATTTCCTCCTTAATTTCTTCACTGACCCACCGGTCATTCAGGAGAATGCTGTTTGATTTTCATGTGTTTGTGTATTCTCTGAGGTTTCTCTTTTTATTGATTTCTAGTTTTATTTCATTGTGGTCAGAAAAGATACTTGATATGATTTCTACTTGTTTGAATTAGTTGAAACTTGTTTTCTGGCATGAGATATGGTCTATTCTGGAGAATGTTCCATGTGCTGATGAAAAATATGTGTATTCTGCAGCAGTTGGATGAAATGCTCTGTAAATATCAATTAGGCCTATTTGGTCTTGTGTGTAGTTTAACTCTGTTGATTTTCTGTGTGAATAATCTGTCCATTACTGAGAATGGAGAGTAAAATCCCCTACTTTTATTGTATTGCAGTCTATATCTCCTTTTTCATCTATTAATGTTTGCTTTATACAGTTGGGAGCTCTGGCATTGGGTGCACAGATATACAAATATATAAATATTATAAAATTGTTATATCCTGTTGCTGAAATGACCCTTTTATCATTATAATAAGCTTTGTCTGTTTTTAAAGTCTTTGATTTCTAGTCTATTTTATCTAATTATAGCTACTGCTGCTTTTTTGTTTGTTTGTTTCCAGTTGCATGAAATGATTTTTCCATTCCTTCACTTTTAGTCCATATGTGTCCATATAGGTGAAGTGGGTTTCTTGAAGGCAGCATATAGTTGGGTCTTGTTTCTTTTTCCACTCAGTCACTCTATGCCTTTTGATTGGAGAATTGAGTCCATTTACATTTAATGTTATTGTTATTTCATCACCCAGGTATTAAGCCTAGGACCCACTGTTATTTTTCCTGATCCTCTGCCTCCTTCCACCCTCCACCCTCTGATAGGCTCCAGCATGTGTTGTTCCCCTCTATGTGTCCATGTGTTCTCATCATTTAGCTCTCACTTATAGGTGCAAGCATGTGGTATTTGTTTTTTGTTCCTAGAACACCAATAATTCCTGGATTTGGTCTGTCGAGGTAATTTTCTATATCTTGTGGGTGACCTTTATTCCTTTTCACTCTTTTTTTCTTCTTAATTCTTTGACTGTGTACTTTCACATAGCCTGTCTTTAATGAGGGTGGTCTGAAAGAGGATATCCCATTAATATGGAAAGGATGGTTAGGGGTTTGTGCCTAGGGGAACCAACCTGTGGAATGTATCTCCTGCTGCATGGTGCTGCTGATTGGACACTCTGATTTAGCATTTTCTTTCTTTCTTTTTTTTTTGAGACAGAGTCTCGTTCTGTTGCCCAGGCTGGAGTGCAGTGACGCGATCTTGGCTCACTGCAAGCTCCGCCACCTGAGTTCACACCATTCTCCTGCCTCAGCTTCCAAAGTAGCTGGGACTACAGGCACGTGCCACCACACCTGGTTAATTTTTTTTTGTATTTTTAGTAGAGACAGGGTTTCACCATGTTAGCCAGGATGGTCTCTATCTCCTGACCTCATGATCCACCTGCCTTGGCCTCCCAAAGTGCTGGGATTATAGGCATGAACCACCGCACTCAGCCTTGGCATTTTCTTTGGCCAAGTTACAGAGCAGAGTTTCCAGGGCTGGGGATGGTAGTTCCTCTTCCTTTCCTTGTGTCTGGCAGCCTTCAGGGATATTTCTACCTACAACACCTGATATGCTTCCTGTGGTTTGAGGCAGGGACAGGTTTCCTGCTAGGGAACCCAGGATGGTGGAGAAGCTTGTTGCCCACCTTTATCTCACTTTTTCCAGTGTAGAAACCATGAGTAAGGGAGGTTTTCCACACTTTTGATGCCAGGAAGGAGGAAGCATGTGCTGGATATGGAAGTCTGATTTTCTTACTCTCTACTCAAAGTTGTTTCACTTTTCTGTGGTCTCAGGAACTATTTCCTCCTTATATTTGGGTTCTATATATTGCTAGTGATAATCTCAGCACTATATATTTGTTTTTGGTTCTCTGTGGGGTTGGGGTGGGGAAGGGGCTAAAGCCATTTTGGAGCCCTATTTTTGTCTTTATAGAAGACTAGCCTTTGAGGTTTCTCTACTTCCTATCTTCCCTTCCATCAATCTATCCAATCTAACACATTTTCTTTTTTCCCCTTCCAAACAGTTTTAGTGAATGGTAGTACTGTACCACATGGTACGCCAGTTCAGTGTGAGAATTTTCTAATAAATCTTTTCTAACTGATACCTAAAACCGCTTCCTTTTATATCATCCAAAGGTCCATTCCAAGCTGAGGGAAGAGCAGCCTGGGTCCTAAGTTTCTTGAACGATGTTTCCAAGACAATGTGCTCTCTCTTTACAAGGAGAGGGGGACAGGGAGAGAGCAAATTTTAGCCTCAAAGAAAGAAGGATTACCAGGCAATAAATATACTGCTCCATCTTTCTCATGAGGCCTGCCGTCCCTTAAAAAGGAACTACATCCTTAACCCACAGCTATTTTTCGAAGTGGCAGTGGCTCACAGTATTTCTTGCTGTGGAGGGCCCTGGACTCCTTCTGGAACCTCTACCACCAGCAGTAGTGGGTCAGGGCATGGTTGGCCTTGGCCATTTTATGCATGTCATGTTTCCTCTTGATCACGGGGCCCTGGTTGCAAAACGCCTCTAGCTTCTCTGGCTGGCATCAGCATCCCCTGGTGCCACTTAGTGATCATCCACTTTATGGCCAGGAAGTGGTGACATTGGTAGGGTAAGGATCCAGGGATCCAGGAGAAATGGCCTCCCTTGAAGGTGGGTACCAGTCCAATCACAGGCTCATAGTTTTTCACTGCTTAGTGGAAGACGGAGTAGGGCAGGAGTTCCCAACCCACAGGCCACCAACGCGTGGTAAGGTTCATGGCCTGTTAGAAACCAGGCCACACAGCAGGAGGTGAGTGGCGAGCAAGCAAGGTGAAAAAGCCAGCAATACCGTCTGAGCTCCACCTCCTGTCAGATCAGCAGCAGCATTAGATTCTCATAGAAGCATAAACCCTATTGTGAACTGCACGTGCAGGAATCTAGGTTGCACACTCCCTATGATAATCCAATGCCTGATGAAATCATCAATCCCTTCCACCCCTCTCCCATCAAACCCCTCTCCCCTGTCTGTGGAAACCAGTTTCTGGTGCCAAAACGGTTGGGGACCACTGGTGTAGGGGTTGCATTCAATAGTTGGCTGTTCCTCTGCAGAAGTATCATGGTACTTCTCATAACTTCTAGAACATGAGTCATGCAGGATCTGGCTAGTACTTTGTTTTCTCCCTTCGTCATCATACTGGTTAATTTACTGATTATGGGGTCTTCAAACACAGAGCTTGTTAACATTGTTGGAGCAGCTTTTATGAGCTGAGTCTCCTTGAGTTCCTGATCATTCTTCTCCTCCTCAGTTACTTCAGCCACTGGCTTGCCATAATGTTCCTTGTCAATCAAGGGATCTCTGAATTCAGGACCCTAGCAACTCCACCTCACCTGAGTTAGCCCTGGAAGCTGCAAGACAGTCCACAGCACACCCAGCTCCAGGCCTGCCCCCTTACACACTTTTTCTTTTTTTGAGACCGAGTCTCGCTCTGTCACCCAGGCTGGAATGCAGTGATGCGATCTTGGTTCACTGCAAGCTCCACTTCCCGGATTCCTGCCATTCTTCTGCCTCAGCCTCCCGAGTAGCTGGGACTACAGGCGCCTGCCACCACGCCTGGCTAATTTCTTGTACTTTTAGTAGAGATGGGGTTTCACCGTGTTAGCCAGGATGATCTCGATCTCCTGACTTCATGATCCTCCCGACTCAGCCTCCCAAAGTGCTGGGATTACAGGTGTAAGTCACCATGCCTGGCCCCCTTACACACTTTCTAAAGCATAACCCTGTTTATTAATTCAACCATGTATTCACTCATTCACTCATTTATTTAATAACATGTAATATAAACACACTGTGCCAGGAATTGATTATTTTATTTCCCTCTTTAAGTTCCTTTAACGGTGCCTTGACTCCTTGTTATTTGTGCCTATGTATGTTCTGTGTTCCTGCCTCCACCTCCTGCCCATTCCCTTGATCAACTGCTACATGTTCTTCATAACTCAGCTCAAATTTCTCCTTATTCATTCATTAAACGCTGCCCAGCACTGGGGACATATAGCAATAAACAAAACTGACAGATATCCCTGCTCTCACAGAATTTACATGAGGGAAACAGACAATAAATAATTCAACGAGTTGTCAGATTGTAATAGGTGCTGTGATAAAAAAGTAATGTAATGCAATAGGGAGAGAGAGAGAGTGAGCGTGTGTGTGTGTGTGTGTGTGTGTGTGTGTGTTTGTGTATGTATGGGTTTAGGCAGGGTAAGAGTATAGTTTAAATAGGGTGGTTGGTCATTGAAATCTTTTCTGATGAGGTAGCACTTGAGCTGAGAACTGAATGAAGTGAGCGAGCCACGTAGCAATCTGTAAGAAGAGAGCTCTAGGGCAAGGGCAGAGCAAGTGCTAAGGTGCTGTGGCGGATGCATGTCAGAGCGCTTAAGTTGGAAGCCATTCAGTGAAAGGAAGCACAGCAAGTCTCTGTGATGTCACCCCTGGTTTTGCACAGCAGCATCAGGCACTCATTTCCCTGTGCTCAGGTAGCGCCTGGTATTAAATTGTACTGGTATGACATGGTATATGGTTGTCGTTATTTGTTTATGTCTGTCTGATTGCTAACAACACTGCGTGCCCTGAAGGGTGGGGACCATTTTGTACTTTTTTTTTTTTTTGTATCCCCAGGGCCCATCCCTGTGCTTGTCAGGTACTTGGACCTTTGCTAAATGGGTGAGTCAGAGGCCCTCAAGATGCTTTCTTATGCTTGAGTCACCTGATTGGGTTTCTTTGTTCTTACTTCTCCCGGTACTCTTCTGGAGTAGGGCTTTCATTACCTCTTTCTCTTAACACTTGGTATTGATGTTTGACCAGCATTGGCTACTTCCCTCCGGGAACCTTGAGTCTTGGACATTCCTGTGTTGATTTCCATTCGTGACCCTCTACTCCTCCTCAAAAAAAAAAAAAAAAAAAAAGAATTTTTTTTTTTTTTTGAGACGGAGTCTCGCGCTGTTGCCCAGGCTGGAGTGCAGTGGTGTGATCTCGGCTCACTGCAAGCTCTGCCTCCCGGGTTCACGCCTTTCTCCTGCCTCAGCCTCTCCAGTAGCTGGGACTACAGGCGCCCGCCACCTCGCCCAGTTAATTTTCTGTGTTTTTTTTTAGTAGAGACGGGGTTTCACCGTGTTAGCCAGGATGGTCTCAATCTCCTGACCTCGTGATCCGCCCGCCTCGGCCCCCCAAAGTGCTGAGATTACAGGCGTGAGCCTCCGCGCCCGGCCTCCTCCTTAGATTTCTTATGTGTTGCAGTGGTAAGTATGGCCTGTGTGGGCATTGCCACTAAGGGCTCCACATGTTGGAGCTGTGGAAAGGCTCATACTGACAGCAGTAATAAAGGAGGATAAATGCAGAAGGCAGGGGCAGAATATGGAAGCACTTGCAAGTTGACCGATAATAAAAATGTTGGCAATTGACTATTATTGTTTACAAAAGTCATGCTGAGATTCTACTTTTAATATTTTACAAATACTTCACTATTTATTGTCATAATCTTTTTTGTGCTAGAGTGAATAAGTTTTAAACTTTAGCTTATTTTTCGATGACCAAAATGTCATACGTGCATATATTATAATAATATGGTTTTATAAGATGTCAGATCCTGAAAATAGATGACATCTATAAAATGAGACAATGTATCTCTCTCTTTTTTTCTCTCTCTTTTTTTCTTAGAGTAGGGAGTGGCGGGTTGTTTTTAAAGATAAGTATCTCAAAAATTGCAAATACAGGTGCGAATCACTAGCAAACAAAAAAGCCTCTAAATTGTTGAAATAGGTTTTATCATGAATATGAGCAAAGTTTATATATCTTATTACAAAACAATTTTGGGCTTCTTATATAAAACCTACTTACTCTAATTTCATACATAATTATAATGTTGCTATCTATTTCATTAAGTCACAGCAGATTAATAGTAATAAATTAACAGGACAGGAAAGGTGGTAGAGGAAATCATAGCAACAAAACAGATGGAAGGATGCCAGATTGCATAGAGGCAGGAAGACTTAGAGAAACAGACCCTGAGTCCTCAAAATGATAGCCATGACCTCTACACTCAAGACAAAACAACTCAGGCACCCTTTCAGTCACTGCTATATAAGTGTGCAGTGACTTATCTGCAGTGCCAAATCAAAAGACTCATTTTTTTTTTTAAGTTTGTTTGTTTGGGTTGTTTGTTTTCAAATTCCATTTGGTAGCAAAGCCTAACTTGTACTTGTTTGGCAGCAAATCTTATCTGAACTGATGTGAGGCAACTTAGGAAGTTCATTCTAATTTGTGGGAATATGTTTTGCTGCAGAAATAAAGTGTTAATTACAGACCTTATTTGGGGTGGGATGAATATATGGTATAAGCACCACGTTCCCTTTACAAAATTAAAAACATCTGGTTGCAAGGGTTTTGGTTAAAGGTTGTGTACCTCTGTAGTACAGTCATGAATGTGCAGAATGATGAGGGTGGTTAATAACATCAGAAATGCATCCTTTGGCCAGGTGCAGTGACTCATGCCTGTAATCCCAGCACTTTGGGAGGTCGAGGCGGGCAGGTCTCTTGAGGTCAGGAGTTTGAGACCAGCCTGGCCAATATGGCAAAACCCCATCTCTGCTAAAAATACAAAAATCAGTCATGCATGGTGGCACATGCTTGTAATCTCAGTTACTTGGGAGGCTGAGGCAGGAAAATCACTTGAGCCCAGGAGGCGGAGGTTGCAGTGAGCCAAGATTGTGCCACTGCACTCCAGCCTGGATGGCAGTGTGAAACTCTGTCAGGATGAAAGGAAAGGAAAGGAAAGGAAAGGAAAAGGAAAAGGAGAAGGAGAAGGGGAAGGGGAAGGGGAAGGGGAAGGGGAAGGGGAAGGGGAAAGGGAAAGGGAAAGGGAAAGGAAGAAGGAAGGGAGGAAGGGAGGAAAGAAAGAAATGCATCTTTCATACGATAAAGTAAAGACAATTCTTTGAAAGCTTTGCATTTACAAAGTGTTCATTAAAGTGATACGAAACTTAGTGTTTTTGGAAAGCCAACAAGTGTTTATAGTACACTTTAGAGATTCTCTCCTTTCTCTGTGTGTGTTTGTTGGGGGTTGTGTATGTGTTTCTGAGTCCTTTAAGATGAAGTTACATTTAAAATCTGTGGGATGTATTTGCTCTTGCCTTTCCCAAATTGGGATTTCTTAGCAACCAATGAATTTTTGATTTAAAAAAACAAAGCAAAAACGAAACTGGGATTTCTGTGCTGTCATCAGGAACATGATCTTTAAGGTTGTTGGAGTTACCTTGAGTACAAGTGATCTCAGTGAGATAGCTATTGATAAATGTGAATTTGCATTTTAAAACTTTCCAAATTCATAATAGGAGTTTTCTTTCATTTTATTTTCCTTGCTGAGGATTCTGCTGTTAAGGAAGAAGAAAGTTTGGGTGCCAACTAAAGGAAACAGTGTCTGTGTTTGCAATGCCAATGAGCTTACCCAGGGGGAATTGTTAAATAGCCTAAGGATTATTCTAGCTCAGCAATCCTAAAGATACAAAAATGCAACTTTGGACATTAGGGATGGGAGTTTTAAAAATCTGCCCGAGTTCTAGCAGGAGTAAAGAATTGAGAAACATGAAAAATCCACACTGAATAATAAAATATTACTAAGTTAAATTTTCTCTGCTACAAAATAATACAGGTCCATGGCTTAAAATTCAATTATAGAAATAAATTAACTGAAATAGTGAAAGTGACTCCTATTACACTGTCACCTCTCTTCCATAAAAATACTGGTAGAATGTTGGCTTATATTTATTTGTTATTCTTTTTTACATAAGTTAATTCATACTACATAATGTATTGCAACATGCTGTCTCCCCCTACCTTAATGAATATATATCTTGCTGTCTATCCTAGCTAGTAGTTAATGTCACCACCTCATTTTCAATTGTATAGTAGAATTACATTTTAAAGCTCTACTATAATTTTAAATAGATAGTTTTTTGAAGGTTTTCCCCCCTCATGGTTATTTTACTTTCTTCCCTTTTCATTGTCATCTGTTTTTTTTTTTTTTTTTTCCCCCTTAGGCACAAGTAGGAAATTAAAAAGCCTAGATCTGATTAGAAAAAGCTGTAAATAGTGAGATAAGTGCTGTTTGTAAATGGCAAATTTCCAGTTCTGCAGAACAAACAGCACCATTCTCTCAAAATGATAAAACAAATGTCTTTTTTGCATTTTAAAGAGCATTCAGCTGTTACTAGTAATTGGATCAATAACTCTCAAATTCAAAAATTAAATTTCCATCAGTTATACAGAACATTAAAATTTCTGGTGGAAATCAACCTTTTCATAAAAACAAACTTTCACATTTAAAATTGGAAACAGAATATCTGCGCTCTTCTTCAGAAGGGAGTTATTTATTTATTTATTTATTTATTTTTTTTATTTTTTAATTGACAGAGCTCATCAGTCATTCAAAGGTCAGAGATAATAGGGAATGACCTGAGTCCAGGTAGATAAGAGAATATGACTGGAGCACTTTCACCACAAATTAGAGCAATAATTCCATTGTCCTTCTTCTGTCATTCTGTCTCATCTCTTTTAGCCTTTCCCTAGCAATGGTTGTCTCCCTGCATTAAGGTCCTCCCTACTGTATGTAATTCTACGATTTATCTCCCAGGAGGAACAAGAATAGTAATTAAGATGAGCACCCATGACCCACCTTACAATACTATTGCAACTTACCTATGTTAGCTTCCTCATTTCATTCCTTTCCTGCCTTTCAGAGCTAACTACTATCCTGAATTTTGTGATAAACATTCCTTTGTTTACAAACTAGTTTTTGTCAAATGTATGTTACTCCTAAATAATAAATATTTAGTTATGCTTTTCTGAGATCTCTTAAAAGGGTATCTTATTGTGCATAATCTTCTATGACTTTTTTCACTCAACTCTAAGTTTCGAAGAGTAATCTGTACTGCGGAACACTGGTTGCTTCCGCATGTTCATTGCTATAGTATATTTTGTTAACAGAATATACTAGAATTTATTTCTCTTTCTTGCAGTTTTACGTATTTATACATTTTATTATTATGATTTCTTATTCTAGTCATACATTATTGGGGAGTTTTTCTTTTTCTTTTTTTTTTTTTGAGATGGAGTCTCACTTTGTCACCCAGGCTGGAATGCAGTGGCGGGATCTCAGCTCATTGCAACCTTCTCCTCCTGGGTTCAAGTGATTCTCCTGCCTCAGCCCCTGAGTAGCTGGGATTGCAGGCATGTGCCACCATATCTAGCTAAATTTTTTTGTATTTTTAGTAGAGACAGGGTTTCACCATATCGGTCAGGCTGGTCTTGAACTCCTGACCTCGTGATCTGCCCGCCTTGGCCTCCCAAAGTTCTTGGATTACAGGCATGAGCCAGCATGCCCGGCAGGGAGTCTGTTTTTAAATCCCATTTAAATTAATCTTTAGAAATTAAAATGTACAATTAATTAAAATTTCATTTTAAACTTAAAAGTTTAAAAAATTAGTCTGCTATTGATTTCTAACTCTCCTGCCTTACAAACAGATGAGTCAAGATCAGTGGTCAGTGAATCAGTGGCCTATAGGCCACACTTGGCCTGTCACCTGTTTTTCTACAGCTGGCAAACTAAGAATGGTTGGTACATTTTAAATGATCAAACAACACAAAAGAAGGATAATATTTTGAGGTGTGTAAAAATTACATAAAATTCAAATTTAATGTGTCTTACATTAATTGGAACATAGTTAAGGTCATTTGCTTATGGGTCGTCTATGGCTGCTATTGAGCTACACAGTGGTAGAGTTGTGTAGTTGCAACAGAGACCACTGACCTCCAAAACCTTAGCTTTTGTTATCAGGTCCTTCACACAAAAAGATTTTTAAACCCTTTTCTAGATGATGCAAATTCTCAGAAATGTGTTAAGGTATCCTGGTTAATTTTTACAAATATTTCTTATGGGTTTGTTGAGTATGTGTATTCTCTAATTGCTATACGCCACATATGTATTACACGTATGATATATATATATTGATATAGGTCTCTATGTAAGTAATCTACATATATATCGAGAGAGATAGAGATAGATATAGAGATATATAAATAATAGTGGTTGAATGGGTGTTGAAATAGCTACACAATGATAATAGGTTTTCCAATTTCCTCTTGTAGATTTTATCATTATGTGATGACCTTTCCTAGCCACAATAATGTTTTTTTATCTTGAAGTCCATTGCGTGTGATGTCAACATAGCTATACTAGTTTTAATTATTACATAACTGATATATCTTAAGCTTTCCATGTTCTTATGTTTGTAAAAGCATATAGCTATATCTTTAAAAACTGCTTTGACTCTGTCTTTTAACTAGAGAGTTTAGCCCATTTATATTGTGATTATTTACGTTTGAATGTTTTTCTCGTCAGTCTTTACCTTCGCTCTTTCTATGTCTCCTTTTCTTCTACGTTTCTTTTTTCTTACTTTTTAATGGCCTACAGAGGAAGACTGGTTGTTAATATTTGTTTACTTCTTATTCTTTTTCCCTTCCTCTACTGGTTTGGAATTTCTACATCACACTTCCGTTCTTTTAGAGTCTTTAAAATATTGTGGAGCGTAATGGTCAAAACCATGTTCTCTGCTTGAATTCAAATCCCAACTTCATCACATGCTAACTCTACGATTTATGACCTTTGTGCGTGTGTGTGTGTTACCTGTAAAATGGAGGTTGTGAAGTACCATATGGATCATTTCTCTTAAAATATTATTGTGAATATTTTTCTTTAGAACACTTAAAATTAATATATTAACCTCCTCAAAACAATACAAGAACCTTAGAATGACTTAACTCTAATTATCCTCCTTCTGACTTGTTAGTTATTTTCCAGCATTTAAATTGTGTCTTTTAAGCCTCACAAATTTCATATTGTTTATTAATATTATTTTGTACAGACCAGGCCTCTTTATATTAATCCAGATGTTTATCAGCTTATTTCTTCACCATTTTTTCTTATATTCCAGTATTTCCTACTGGGTCAGTCTCCTTCATCTGCAAGTGTACTGCAGAAGTTCATCTAGTGAAGGTGGTAAAAAGAATAGTTTTTAATCTAAAAATGTCTTAATTCCATTTTTGTTTTGAAAATATAGTTTTTCTGAACACTAAATTATAGGTCGACGGTTATTTTCATTCAACATTTTGAAGATATTCCACTGTCTTCTGGCTGCCATGTTGCTGCTGAAAATTATTCAGTCTACTTGTTTTTCTTTTGTAGGTAATATTACCCCCCTCGATGATTTTAAGTTTGCCTTTTCCCTTGGTGTTTTGAAATGTCACTGTAGTTTATATTGGTTTGCTTTTTTTCATGTATCTTACGTGATACATGTATATGTACTGCCTCTATTTCATTTTCTTTTCAGGTATCCTACTTGATACATGTACATAGCCAGGACTTCCTCTTTTTGTAGATTCATGTTCTATATTAATTTTGGAGCATTGTTAGCTCTTGCCTTTACTCCGGTGCATATCAAAGTATATTTTATGCAGGATCCAGCTCTCTCATTCTGGGATTCTAATTAGAGGTGAGTAATCTCTTAACATTCTCTATATTCCATATCTCTTAATGTTTATTATTTTCTCTCTTTTTTCACCTTCTGTGATGCATTCTGCATAATTTCTTCATATGTAGCTTACATTATTCTTTTCAACTATGTTTAATCCACTCTTTAACTCATTTATGGGGTTTTATATTTTAGCAGTTATATTTTTCCTTTCCAAAAGTTCTAGTGGGTTCTTTTTCATGTATGCCTAGTCATCTTATATAGGTTTCTATTTATGATTTTAATTTTTCATTTCTTTATACAGCCAGATCATAGCTAATTAGTTTTTTTGCCTCATAAATCGATTTATGTTTATTTATTCTGCTAATGCTCATGTCAGCAGAATTTTCTTATATGGCTTGAGATCTTTGATTATGAATTCCTATTTGGTTGATGTTTATTTGTGGGAAATTCTGGCACACTAACTTGAGCTTATTTTTCTTCAAAGAGGGTTTCTGTCTATCTTTCTTGGGAACTTGTGGACCCAAGGACCTGAAACCATACTGACTTCCTTCCAGCAGAGTCAGCTAATATGGGATTTAAAAGATTAGCTTCTTCACCTTGTAGCCAGTTTAAGTCTTATTTAAAAGATTACTGCCCACCCCACCTGCTTCAGCAATTTTGTTTGGTTTTGTTTTCATTTTGGACCCTGAGAGATTCCCTTTACTATCTCAGAGTCCTACAATGCATATCAAAGTATATTTTATGCAGGATCCAGGTGATGTGTAGCTGGAGAACTTTTCAAATTATCTAATTTACTTTTCTGTGTGAAGCTTAAAAAATACATGCCAACTCTCTACACACATTTAAGTATAGTGTATAAGATGGGGAGTTTTTTGCCTGAAGGAGCTCCCAATGTCCTCTATATTTTATTTTGTTTCCTCTTTTTTCTTAGATTTTCATTACCTTTTCCATGTGTTTCATTTGGTTTCTTTCCCCTTTTTCCTTCTTTCAAAGTTCTCTCTTGATTTACCCTCCTACCTCAGCTATACTGCTGGATTGAACTAAATTATTATTTCAAATTATAATTATTAGTTGAGTCCAAAAGCATTTGTTGAATGAATGACCATTTCACACTCATTAAATTCTTCAAAAGATTCAAGTTCTTTTCAGAACTTCAGTGCTTTTTACTCAAGTAACACTGGTTGGATTTTCTTCCCTTTGTGGAAAACTAATTCTTGATTATTAAAAAAGATGGAAAAGCAAAAGATATCATCCATGGGTAAGCAATGTTGTATATGCATTTATTTATTTTTAACTAATATAGTTTCTTTTTGGTGAAAATAGAGGTTATATTTGGAAAAAAATTCCTTGTTAAGAATACTTCCTATCATGCTTCAAAATTTCTATACATTTCTAGTTACATATTACAAAAGAAATTAGGGCATTTTGACATTTGAAGGCTAAAGCAAATTGAGTTTGTTAACTCATATGGGTGTAAAGAACCATAACTAACAAGAAATATAAATATCAGTTACAAAGTAAGAAGCAAGCCCAAGCACCTCCTAAAGTGAGAACAAATATAATAATCCAAGCAATTTGGTTTGTTCTTTCAACAATGTGAAATAATAACAATGGTGGTAGCCAACCTGAAATTACTTGTCTACCAAGTTATACTTAGAAGATTTAGATAATAATAATAATAATAATAATATTCTAAGCTACAGTGTACCTTTTCTAGATTTACTCATGGATATGTTTTACGCTATATGGCTTTAAGGCTGTGAGTCTACAGAGGTATACACAGCAGTCCCTAAATTATACTCATACATCAGATTGGGGAGTGGGAGTGAACAGGGATGTTTGAAGAATTCTTCTGACTCTTGGGTAACGTGGAGATAGCTCTTACTCCCCAGATAAAATTCGGTCATTATAATTGCTCCACATTTTCTGTATGTACCATTTACACCCAGCTGTAGACTCTGCTCCTATATTTTGTGACAGAGTATTGCTCTGTCGCCCAGGCTAGAGTGCAGTCACATGATCTTGGCTCACTGCAACCTCTGCCTCCTGGGTTCAAGTGATTCTCATGCCTCAGCCTTCCAAGTAGCTGGGACTACAGGCATGCACTAGCACGCCTGGCTAACATTTGTATTTTTAGTAGAGATGGGGTTTCGCCATGTTGACCAGGCTATTCTCGAACTCCTGTCCTCTGGTGATCGGTTGGCCTCAGCCTCCTAAAGTGCTGGGATTACAGATGTGAGCCAATGCGCCTGGCCTGCTCCATATTTTGAATGCCCCATTCACTCCAGGTATCTATCTCCATTCTACATCATTCCTACATCATTGTCATCCCAAATGCCAACCTAAACCAATGAGATTTTCAAAAAGGAAAAACTTGTGTATAGTGATACTCCAAATAGGTAAGTTTGACATAGATTCTTAACAAAAGTATAAACCAGATTATTAACAATGGTTTTAGTGGGGATCACTAATACCAGAATGGGTTAATCTGAAAACAGATCTTATTTAACTAGTTTCCTTTTTTTTTTTGAAAGAGTTTCTTGGACCAGTAGATTTGGGATGCCAGAAACAGTAAATGTTTATTTCAGCAAAGCATCTAGAAAACCTTCATGAACTGCATGTTGCTTATGGTATGGTTGCATGAACTAAAGTGCTTGAAAAGTACTGGTTCATAAATGACTGTTATCTTGGAAATCTATGTTGGCGGTGGACTGTCTGAAGATATAGGGGAAAAGAAACCCCACACCTAAGTGTTCTTTTCTATTTTCTTATTCAACAATCAACACAGAAGACTTCTGTAAGCTCTGGTTACCAAGAAGCGTGTTAGAATTTCCCCCACCAGCAATCAACCAATCAATCCTGCAGCAGACAGAAGCTGGGTGTCTTCAATTCAATTCTGATACTATCTACCTGGAGATAATGTCAGATCCTACAGGTTGAGGGCTCAGTCCTGCAAGACTACACCGACTTTGATGCCAATCAAAAAAGCCCCAGGTGGCTTTACTTGTGCTTCTGACTGAACAACTAGAAATTAGGGTTCCCATGACTCCCTCCTTGGGTTTGGTTATTTTGCTAGACCTGCTCACAGAACTCAGGGAAACATGCTGACCATTTTCTTATAAAGGATATTACAGAGAATACAGTTGAAGGGATGCAGAGGGTGATTTATGCCCTCTCTGGGAGCACTGCCATCCAGGAATCTCCAGGTGTTTTGTTATTCATGTTCCCCTCTCTGGAAGAGCATGTAACCCATTATTTTTATTTTTATTTTATTTTATTTTTTTGTGGAGGCTTTATTGCGTAGGTGTGATTGATCAAGTCATGGGCCACTGGTGATCAGCTTAATCTTAACCAACCCCGGAAGTTAGAGGGTGGGGCTGAAAGTCCCAACACACTAATCACGCCTTTGTCCTCCTATGACCAGTCCCCATCCTGAAGCTATCCCGAAGCTGATGATCCCCAGTCATCAGCCAATTCATTAAAATACAAAAAGATATTCATCACTTTGGAGATTTCAAGGATTTTAGGAGCTATATGTCTGAAAATGGGATGAAGACCAAATATATATTTTATAATAGCACAGGCTCTTTTTAAAGCCTGTTCTGTGTTACTGTTTCTTACTAGACATAAATGGAGACAAATAAGGTATATTTATTAAATTTACAAATGTTTTGTTAAAAGTGATCACTAGTATTTATCTGAAATTATGTCCTAAAACAAACATGATAAAATTTAATAAGAATAAGACAAAAATGAAGATTTAAATACATAGAAGTATAGACTACGTAAGGTGGAAGATATAGTTTAATTTAGTTCATGTGAAATAGACTTGGGTGTTCTATTTGAATGTAGGTGGTCTGTGCCTGGATCAAAGGGGTGGCTGATCAGCAGCTGGAGAACTGGAACTCAGTTCTTGCCCCACTGTATTTGAATGTTGTATTCTGAGCGCACAATTTAGAGAGGAGAATGAAAAAGCAAAACACATGCAAAGCAAGGTGAGTAGTGTGATTATGGCAGCTCACTGTTATTTGAAAAACACTTAAAAGAGAATTTTTGAAGAAATGTATTAGATCTGTTGGTTACTTAATAGTTGCTCATACTATTTCAAGGCTTGCAGTGTCTATAAAGAATGAGATTCATATTGTGTGGTTCTGGGAGCAGAATCAAGACGAGTAGTATAAGAGAACTTGATTTGATGTTCATAATGATACAGGCTATGGTGTTAAGCAGACCTAGTTGTTAATTCTGGCGTTAGTCAGCATTGGCTTTGGCAAAAAGAAGGAAACTTCTGGGTTTCATTTTCCTAATGTGTTTAATAGGTATAATAAGGCCTATCTCATTTTAAAGACTAGGAATAATGTGTGTAAATTGCTCAGTTCCTGGCATAGGTAAATATTCAACAAATAATCATGGTTATATGTAATGATAAAAAAATAGAAATTTACAACATTGGAAATGTTCAAGTGGATAGTGGTCTGGTGGAAATATCAGAGAGAGGATTCCCACTTAAAATAGGGGACTGGACTTAGCCGTTAGATCGATTCCAACTTTTAGGATGGTTTTAATGTCCACCTTGGCATGTTATCTCGTTTCTCCCTAACTGTGCTTTTATTTGCTTCACAAAGCAAGCAGGTCCAATCTCTTTTAACCAAGTTTAATTTATAGGCTTTCGTTGACTTCTGGAAGTCAACTGACTTCGAAATTAGGACAGCATGGGGGGATTGCGGGAGTAGCTATGACAATGAGGAGTTTTAAGAGTGAGAAAACACAATGTCTATGAGAAGATGGACTTCTCTTTTAGAGGCTCCATGAGCTGCTCAGAGAGGAGGTTACGAGGGTTGGTTAAGGCACGAGAAGCACAAAGTGAAAGAAGCCTCCACTACTTCAAACCACATCAGGGCTTTTGGCAAGAGCTACAAGAAAAATAGACTCCCAGGCAGCCGGGTGAGGCGGGTCTGGGCTTGCAGGCTGGCGCTAAGGACCGGCAGTTGGGAGAGTCCCAGGGACCCGATGGAGGGCCTTGGGCACCACCAGTTTTACCGCATGGGTTGGAGAGACAACAAAAAAAGAGGAAAGCGACAAAAAGGGGAAAATAGGTCCGAGGGCCAGAGGAGGAAGACGAAGGCTGGCTGGTCATTAGGGGCGGCTTGTTTGCCGCCATAGGGCAGGGGTTACGAGCTGCAGCCAGACCCCGGGTGTTGCAACCCGAGCGCTTTCTCCGCCCGGGGCGTCCATCCTTGCCGGGGGCGAAGCTCTCCACACGCTCTTTGCTCCTTCCCGCGCCTCCTGCCTGCTAGTCGGTCCTGCTAGGGCACTTCTGGAAAACCCGCTGTCGGCTCGCTGCCTTGGTCCGACTTTGATCGCGGCCTTGATAACTTGGCGCAGCGCCCTGTCTCCTTTCCTCCGGTCCCTCTCCCGCCCACCCGGCCTCACCGGCCGCTTCGCCTCCAGCGCTGGAGTCGACCAGAACTCCGCGGCTCGGCTGCCAGCAAGACCCGGAGAGCGGATCCCGCTCCTGGCTGCGCGGCGCGCACTCGCCCGCCCGCCCGCTCCCCCGTTCCTCGCGCGGGCACTGGGCATGCGCGGCGCGCGGTTGGCACTGGCCGCGAGCGGGCGGGCGGCTCCAGACTTCACAGGCAGCAGCTAGCGAGGCGGTCTCGCCCGGCGCGAGGCCGGCGCTGTGCTCGCCTCGGAGATCGCTGCTCTTCAGCTGGGCGCAGGAGGCGGCTCCGCGGCTCGCGGACGACTGGCTGGGCGCGAATCAGATTGGGGGGCTTTCTCCCGGTCCCCTCCCACCTCGTCTGGGCTCGCGGCGTCTCCGGGGAAAGCCGTGGCCCCGAGGGCGGATCCGAGGTAAGAGCCCCTTGGCGAAAGGCGCCGGTCCGGGGGTCCGGCGGCTTTGACTCTCTCGATTTTAAAAATCCGCCTTTGTGTGCTGGATAGGAGCGGTGCCAGGAGCCGCGTCCGCCTCCCTTCACTTTGCTTTCAACTGGTGTTGGCAGCCAGGTGCGCGAGGGCGCTGCGGCCGGAGACGTTCGCTCGCCGGGTCCGGGCAAGCCGCGGGGCCCGTGCAGACCCGCGCCCAGGGCTCCGGGAGGCTGGGCAGGGAAGGTTCGCCGTGGCTCAGTGATATTCATGGTAACCTGAGCTTCCGCAGATACACCTGCGCTCATCTGGTCCGTGGGGCGACTGCAGACCGAGTATCCCGATCTCGGCTTATTATGTTAGACTTGGGATTTGTTGAGCTGCTCTCCGCACCCGCCTCAAATGGGGAGGGGTTCTTTTCAAAATGACCCTTTGGGACAGGGTCCCACCTCCGTTCACCCCCTCAAATTAAGATAGCTCATTGTTTCGGAATCGTTGTCAATGCCTAATTGCTGTTGACTTTCTTAGCTTACTCCACTTTACTCACCATTTTACTTTTGGGAAGACAGACGGCTTTTCTCCGGTTGTGGTCAGTTCATGCATTTGAAATGGGTTTCCCCACCCATGTACCCCCTGCTCTCTCCGATGTTCTCACTCTTACTTTCTTTCCTAGGACTACCTGTTTGCAAAATCTTTGCACCGATCGTTCTCCTGCGGTGTTTCTTAAATCCTCTTCCTCCCACAGGGCCCGTAGTACTGTTGGAATCTCGCGGGGGGCAGGACGCCGTGGTATTAGGATTTGAAATCCGTAGACATCTAGAGCGGTGAAGCATTAGGATTTAGAACCCTCCTTTACAAAATATGTTTCAGTCAAAAGTGTTACTGCTTCTCTTTTCAAGGTTTCTTGCCTTAGATAGTAAAGAGGAATAGGTAAAAGAGCTAATATGTTAGGATGAGTTCAGATAAAACTTGGTTTCAGATGTGTATGTGAAGAGTGTGATTTTTTGGCTTTGTCGTTTTTGAGAAATAGGAGAGTTAGGATTCCGGGCAGGCTTCTTTATATTGAAAATAATGATAATAATAAAAAACCCCTCAAAGTAACTGTGTTGTGTATTGCCTCTAATTTATTTTCATTGAAAGGACTCTATTCTTTCACAGCTCCTTGGGTTCTGGAAAGTGAGCAATATTAATGGACATCATGTGCTAGTGAGTCTATTGGAATTAAAGTCAATGTCATCCTGTCTCACCTAGTATAGAATTTTTTGTTTGGGATCGCAGTTTTCTAAACATATTGCTGTAGTTCTTAAGTTACTGGTGGGGAAAATTTTTGGTCACGAATTCACACTTTTACTTACAATTTGAAAGTTAAAACAGTATAGAATTGTCACATAAAGGGTAAGGTAGAATGTATCACAAATACAATAGTGTTAATAGAATGCGTTTAGTGCCGAATACACAGATTGAGACTTTGTAAGATTGCACCACAAGTCATTCACTTTATAGCAGGAAAAAAGAAGGAAAATATAATTTGCTTTTAATTCTACTATTCTGAGATAACTGCTATTTACAAGACTTGGTGCATTCTCTTTAATTTTTTTCACTTCCCAATGTCATTTAATATTATATATAGTAATTTCTAGCAAGTGTAATTTAACTGACACTATTAATAGCCCCACTCTTAATAGGGTGATGTTTCTTTTGTTTCCTGTCAGGAACCTAATGTCTAATTTTGAATATTTTGCTTGTTTGTGATCAAACATAAAGATTCATTTTGTTTTTATTTCTAGCTTTTTCCTGCTTTCAAGGTTTTATCAATACTGATTCTTTTCAGATACCAGTTCTTTTCTATGCTATGGCATTGGCTTGCTACTGTCTACTTTGTGTTTATTACATTCCAAATCCTAGTTGTTTTGTTACACTCTTATTTCACACCCTTTCCCCTGCTGCTTTTTATTCTTCTCTCTACTCCCTTCTTTTACATACCTCTTTTAATTCTGTAGCAGGTCACTTGAACCAAGGTTTGTATAAGAAAACATAGTATCCAGAATAGGAAATGATAGCTTTTTAAAAGTTGTCTCTTTAGATACTTGAAATTCTATTGGATGAATATTTAAGCACCGATTTATGTAATATTTATATACAACTCAGCTTTCCCGAGTTTATGAAACATACTTGGTAGTTACATGGGTCATCACAAAACAACATAAGTTAATGATAGGGTACAAACTTTTGGACATCTGTAGAGGTATGTCAGGGGGAAAAAGTGAAATTTTAATTAAAGTACTCTGGCTATAGTAAATCCCTCCTGGGAATTATTAATAATACATGAAATTGTTTGCAGCTGTTAGTGATTGAAAATATTTTTGTAAGAAAAATTCTGCATTGGTATAGTTGCAAACATTTTAAGTTGAATATATGCAAGAAAGTGTAAGGGTCTTCAATGCTTCACTACAACCTTTTCTGTATTTTCTAGATGCATTCCTAAATGGGATTTAAAAAAATAGACCTTATTTCTCAGAAGTTTTGGATTTACAGGAAAGCTACAAATACAGTGTCAATATACCCCCATATCAGCTTCCCCCCTTATTAACATCTTATATTAGTATTTGTTACTATTAATGAACCAGTATCAGTACATTAGTATTAACAAAGTTTATACTTTATTTAGATTTCCTTAGTTTTTAATGTCCTTTTTCTGTTCCAGGACCCTACCATCCGGAACACCACTAAATGTATTTCCTTGTAATGTCTCCCTAGGCTCCTCTTGGCTGTGAAAGTTTGTTAGACTTCCTTGTTTTTGGTGATATTTGAGGAGTACTGGTCGGGTATTTTGTAGAATGCATTTTCGTTGGAATTTATCTAATGTTTTTTCTCATGATTAGACTGTGATTATAGGTTTTTGGTAGAAAGATCACAGAGGTAACACGCCATTTTCATCTCATATCAAGGGTATATACTATCAACATGATTTGTCACTGTGATACTCATCTTTATCACCTGGCTGAGGTAGTATTTATCAGGTTTTTCCATTTTTCTCTGCCTTTTTCATGCTGTGCTCTTGGAAGGACTGTGTATGGCCTATACTTAAGGAGTAGAAAGTTATGTTTCCCCCTTTGAAGGCAGAATATCTATATAAATTACTTAGATTTTTTTCTCCATGGGAGATTTGTCTCTTCTCCCCCATGTGTTTATTTACTCAATCATATTTATTTTGTTCTGGACTCATGGGTATATATATTATATAAATGTAAAATCTATCTATCTATCTAAATATTTTGTGTTATAATCCAATGCTACTTTATTTTGTTACAGCTTGGCTCCAGTGCCTCTTTGACATACTACCATCAATGTGAATTTTGTGTTTTTGGAAGCATTTCCTTACTTTCTGGTACTATGAGATGCTCTAGGTTCATCTGTATACATCTTGCCACGGTCCTAGAATCAGTCATTTCTCCAAGGAATCTGGATCATTTTGTTGGGGAATGGTGTTAGAAACCAAGATCTGAGTGCTAGGTGTGCTTGTTGCTTCTGCGGTGTCATTGCTTCTAGGTTCTCTCATGTGACAAAGCAGGAAATACATGTATGTATATGAACATATCTATACATATTTTTATGTAACAGTTTGTATCCATGTTTAACTGTGAATTTACATTTTATCTGTAATGCTAATTTGTTACCACAGGTATCATTCTAGCCTTCTCCCCTTGTTTATATGGAAACTTACTCCAACAGTGAGAAGAAACCTGGCTTGCACCATCTGCCATACATTTGCTTATTCATTCATTTCTTTCATAGATGTATAGCAGCATTCAAATTGTTAACCTGTGTTCCTATGGGAAACAACTTTAGCATCAAGAGTACACCGTTTATGTACTATTCCTTTTGCTTTTAGTCTCACAGCCTCTACTTATTTCTAGAGTTAGTCAGCTAAGCACCTTTCCTCCTATCCTTTTCAGTGAGATTGTAGCACAGATTTATAATACAGTTAGATTTCTTTGTTACAATCTGCATTCCACCTTGGGATTCCTTGACCTTCTAAATGATTTGCTTACATTTGCATACATTAAAGTTTACTCTTTGTCCTGTGAAGTTCTTTGGGTTTTGACAAATGCTTAATTTGATGTAGCTATCCTTAAAGGATCATAGTGTCATACCGAATAATTTCAACACATTACAAATCCCCTGGGCTTCACTCATAACCTCTGTGAGCCCCTCTCCCAGAAAACCACGAATCTTTACTATCTCTTTACTTTTACCCTTTCCAGATGTTGTATAATTGGAATCATACAGCCTTGCCAGACTGGCTTCTTTCATTTAGCAATACACATTTAAGGTTCATCCATGTCTTCTTGAGGTTTAATAGCTCATTTCTTTCTATCATTATCAGATATATCATGATTTGTTTATTCACCCATTGAAGGATATTTTGATTGCTTCCAGTTTTTGGCAACTATGAATGAAGCTGCTATGAATATTCACATGCAGGTTTTTGGTTAGACATAAGTTCTTATATCCATTGGATAAATATTTAGGAGTATGATTGCTGGATCCTGTGGTAAGATTATGCTTAGCTTTGTAAGAAATTGCCAAACTGTTTTCCAAAGTGGCTGTACTATTACATTTTCACCAGCAATGAATGTGAGTTCTTATTGCCCCACATCTTTGCCAGCATTTGATTTTGCCAGTTTTTTTGGATTGTATCCATTCTAATAGGTGTGTAGTAATATGTCATTGTTACGTTAATTTACTATGTCTTAATGACATATGATGTTAACATCTTTTCACATGCTCCTTTTCGTCTGTACATCTTCTGTGGTGTGATGTCTGTTCAGATCATTTGCCCACTTTTTAATGGGGTTGTTTTCTTATTGTTGAGTTTTAAGAGTTCTTTATACATTTTATATACAGGCACTTTATCAGATATGTGTTTTGCAAATATTTTCTCCCACTTTGGTTTGTCTTTTTATTTTCCTAACAGTGTCTTTGTCAGAACAGATGTCTTTAATTTTAATAAGGCCAACTTACGAATTTCATGGATAGGCTTTGGTGTTGTATTTGAAAACTCATTGCCAAGGCTGCATAGATTTTATCCTGTGTTTTTCCTAGAAGTTTTATAGTTTTGCATTTTACATTTAGGTATGTGATCCATTTAGAGTTAATTTTTATGAAAGGTATAAGGTCTGTGTCTAGCTTAATTTTTTTGCTTATGGATTCCTAGTTGTACCAGCACAAGTAAATGTGATTTTTAAATTATAAATTAGGTTTGGAATTGAAAGGAAAATGTTTTTATTAAATTTTTTATTACATGTTCTGCAAAATTACTTACCTAAACAGTTGAGAAATGACTTAGAAACTAATATATAATACAGCGTGTACTGTGTGCCAAGATTTATTTCTAGACATTGTACATAATTCATTTTCCTCTTTTTTTTTTTTAAACTAACTCAGAAATTCTTCTTTGTGAAAATGGAATTGTTAGTATAGAGTAACATCTGTCAGTTCTTTTAGATCTTATCATAGGAAATAATAGTTTGATTTTTTGCAAAAAGAATATGGAATAAAGGATTTGCAGGGTGTATGTTGAGAAGAGGCAGTTGATGTATGCACCAGCTAGAAATCTGAGACTTAACTATATGGTCTTGAATCTTTTCCCATGCTATTCTTCCTGCTACAAGTGACTTTTTTCAAGTACAGTTGACCCTTCAATAATGCAGGGGTTAGACGCACTGACCCCTGCACAGCTGGAAATTTGTGTATAATTTTTGACTTCCCAAAAACTTAACTAGTAACCCTTCTGTTGACTGGAAACCTTACTGATAACACAGTCTATTGACCCACGTTTTGTATGTTATATGTGTATTACACTGTATTCTTACAATAAACTAGAGAAAAGAAAATTTTGTTAGTCAAACCATAAGGGAGAGAAAATACAGTACTGTACTGTACTTATTGATATTATAAGTTTTTGTCTGCTTACAAGATGACTCCTATGTCTGAAAAGGCGGGGAATGGAGAGGCAGGGCTGGGAACTGCAGCTGCAGACCTCAATCTATGCTACATACCAAGCAATTCAACTTTATCTCGTAATGTCATGACTTTTCTCTGTTTCTGGGGAGCATTTCCGGCATCTCTAGTGGCATGTTTTCATTCAAGGTTTGTGGTATTGCACTAAACAGGATGAAAAATACAGGAGAACAGCGAGAAATCATTTTTTACTGTGATACACAATTTACCGGAGAGATGAACCGCTCACGCGGAGATGATTAACATCACACAGTGGATTAAGCAGATACTCACAACACTTGAACTCACTGCAATCACAACAGGAGGTGGCTATGAAATTATTACAGTAGTACAGTATATACTACAGTTAATTGTATGCTGTTAGAACTTAATGCATCTTTACATTTGTTTACATTTCTCTTGACTGTGAATGATACTGTGTATCGTGTGTGTGTGTAAGTTTTGATAAATTTTAATTTTTTCTAATAAATTTTATGGCTACTGCCATAAAATGATAAAGTAGACTAGTATTTATATATATAATGCATTCATGACATACCTTTTTTCTTAATTTTTTTGTTATCCCGGCTACATGGTTTGTCTGTGTTTTTATTGTGTTTATTTATTTAAAAAATTTTTTTGAGACAGTCTCACTGTCACCCAGGCTGGAGTGCAGTGGCACAATCTTGGGCTCACTGCAGCCTCAACCTCCCAGGCCCAGGTGATCCTCCCCACTCAGCCTTCTGAATAGCTGGGACTATAGGCATGTATCACCAAGCCTGGCTAATTTATTTTTATTTTTATTTTTTGCAGAGACAGGATCTCTCTGTGTTGTCCAAGATGGTTTTGAACTCCTAGGCACAAGCAATGCTTCCAAGTTGGCCTCCCAAAGTGCTGGTATTATAGGCATGAGCCACCACACCCAGCCCAAGTGTTTTTAAATTGTCACAAATCTCCAAAAATTTTTCCAAATATATTTATTGAAAAAAATCTGGGTATAAGTGGACCCATGTTAGTTCAAACCTGTCTTTTCAAAAGTCAAATGTACCTCTCTTTTGGTATGCATTTTGTGTCATTGATATTGTGGTGTACTATAGTTTGCATATTTGTCCCCTCCAAAACTCGTGTTGAAATTTCATCCTCAGTGTGGCAGTTTTGAGAGGTGAGGCCTTTAAGAAGTGATTGATCCATTCATGAATTAATGGATTAAGGGGTTATCATGGGAGTGGGACTGGTGGCTTTGTAAGAAAAGGAAGAGAGACTGAGTGAGCGCATGAGCACACTCGGCCCTCTTGCCCTGTGATGTTCTCTATTGTCCTGGAACTCTTAGAGAGTCCCCACCAGCAAGAAGGCTCTCACCAGATGTAGCGCCTTGACCGTGGACTTCTTAACCTCCATAACTGTAAGACATAAATTCCTTTTCTTTAGAATTACCCATTTCAGGTATTCTGTTATAAGCAACGGAAAACAGAGTAAGACAGGATTAGAAATATTTATATTGTTGCACTAAAGTTAGAACCAGTATTCTTCAAGAAGCAGGTGGAGCAGCTCACATAATAATAGTACCTTTTGTGTGGCATGTGTTACATACATTATCTCCTTTACTGTTACAAGAGCCCTTTAAGGCATGCTTCTTTATCTCTGAATTACAGATAAAGGAATAGGCCCAGAAAGATAAAGCGACTTGTGTCACACATGGGGAGAAAGGGACAGAATTGGGATGAGAACCCTGACCTGACTCCAAAATCCATGCCCTTTCCACTTGGTCGTGCTGCACTTATAAAAGAAAAAGGGCAAGGATGGTATCAGGGTGTCCTTAATTATATTCTTTTCTTTCATACTGTGGTATATACTTGCTCAAATGACTACTGTGCTAAACAACAATAGCTAAAAAAATATGTGTATTTAAGCTCCACAAAGATTCTTCTAGCTTTGTTTTCTGTTGACTTATCTATATCCTACTGACCAAAGGTATGTGGTGATGGAACATGGTTGTAAAGAATGAGATTCTTTTAAAGAGAAAAATTTGTGGGGAATTAGACAAAATACAACAAGTAATGGTAGCATTAGCTAGTTGGTTATTTCTTTCCCTCATTGGATTTAAAGCTTCTCAAGGACAGGGAACTGAGTCAGTTAAGTTCCCCGAGGTATTTAAGCCCAACACACTGTATATGACACACTCACAAAAGGCTTGCTGAATGAAGTTAGCACTTACTATCATACTTTTACATAAGTACTTAAAAGGGGATGAGTTTTCCTCACATAGGAAGTTGAACATTACTACATTTTATTTGTTTATTCATTCATTTTTTATTGAGTGTTTGTTGAGTATCTGTTCTGTGCCAGACACCAGGAATACAAAGATGAGTAAGATAGGATCTCTGCCTTTTGTTGTCAGGAGGCTCAGAGAATGGAGGTAGCCAGACACCCGTTTTAGTACAGTGTGAAGCTGAAGGAAGTATATATTAAAAAGCAAACAAACAATGGACTTTGGAATCAGACCTTATCTGCCTTGGTTTTCTTATCTAAGAGGTGGAAATGTCAAGTAGGTACTATTATCCGTGGGGGATGTTAAATGAAAAGTGTGTGTGTGTGTGTGTGTGTGTGTGTGTGTGTGTGTGTGTATTCCCAATCCCAGCACATAGCAGAAAGGAGAGCCTTACTGTGGCCGAGGGAGTCAGAAAAGTCTTTACTGGGGAAGGTGATGTTTGAGTCTCATAGAATGAATTTTTGAGGCAAAGCGAGACACTCATCTCTCTCCAGGTGGAAAGATGGGCATGTTTGACGTCTGTGGAATAGGTTGGCATGATGGGAGTGGTGGGAAGTTCTGCACATTCCCACATTCAGAGTTTACAGGAGTATTAGAACTGAATGAGCAGTTATTTTTCATTTTTGTAAGTAACAATACAACAGAGTATTCATTACATTGTAGCAGAAGAGAATAAAGATACTAAACCTGTTTAAGAATTGCATGAATCTTCTAGTCACATGGCCTTCTAAATGTAGCTCTTTATGTAGCAAACAAATTCATGTGTGCTTTTTCAGTCCTGTGATACTCAAGTGATTATATGGAATTTAAGAAAGAGAACTTGCATGTTTTTGGGTGAAATTGGAGGTCCTGTTTCAAACCATTCTTACATTTAGTAGCATAGCAACAAAAGAATGTAATAATCTATGAAACCAGATCTAGTCCTGTTTAAGCCTACCTAAAATTCTAAGCCATAAACAGTTTCTGAACAGAACCTGAAGCATACTATTTAGGAATGTACTAAAAAATAACTTGTTAAATGAATTATGTGCTTGATAAGAGATCAGAGTTCTATAATTGAAAAATTGTGTTTTTAATATAAGGGGAGAAGAAAAAGAGAAAGAAAAAATAGAAAAAAAGATTGATAGAAGGAAGTTTGTACTTAAATGAGGGAAAAACATTTTTCAAGTCCCTTATTGAGAGCTGTTGAATTATCTTTTGTTAACACCATTAGAATATTACTGTTGTTCCTTATTATAGAAATACTTGTATATTATTGAGATATTTGGTAGTTTAATGCAACAATAGAATGTTTCCAGTATCTGAAGTGGAAAAACAAAGCTGCAAATAAAAATATATGTAAACTCTTTCTCTTTTGAAAAGACATTGATTACAATTTATCTAATTTTCTACAATAATTTTGACATTTAAAGTTGATGGTTATTTTAGACCTGAATGTATAATAAGATGATTTTAAGTACTCTTTTAGAATTTAAAGATAGATAGAAATAGAAGATACACTTAACTGTTTCGCTAGTGAAAAGTCTGTTATATTTTTCTAGGCACGGTGGCTCACGCCTGTAATCCCAGCATTTTGGGAAGCCAAGGCTAGTGAATCACCTGAGTTTGGGAGTTCGAGACCAGCCTGACAAACATGGAGAAACCCTGTCTCTACTAAAAATACAAAATTAGCAGGACTTGGTGGCGCATACCTGTAATCCCAGCTACTCGGGAGGCTGAGGCAGGAGAATCGCTTGAACCCCGGGAGGCAGGAGGTTGTAGTGAGCCAAGATTGTGCCATTGCACTCCAGCCTGGGCAACAAGAGCAAAACTCTGTCTCAAAAAAAAAAAAAAAAAAAAAAAAAAAAGTCTGTTACATTTTAAAATCTTGCTTTGCCTTCTTTTTGGGGGGCTTGGATTTCTTGAAATTCATTTTGTGAGTAACTTGGTGAATTAATGACTCATTTTCTGCCTGGGCATGCAAACTGCATTTGATAGTTTCTTTCATATATGGAAGAAATGAAAACACTACCTCTAAGTAGATTTACTATCTTTATTCCCCCCATAAAGGCATGAACAGCTTGTTCATGTTTATATGCATGTGTATGTAATCTCCAATTTCCCTTTGCAGTGGGTTTTCAAAACTTCAACTGTTTTATGACAAACTATATGTATTTGGGAGTTTAAAAATATTATTCTTTAGTCCAGGAATGTTGATTTTTGAAACCCTATCTTCAGACTGAGTTGTCTTTATTGTTTTAGTGTTTATCTATATTCTCAGAACCTCTATTGTGTGGTCTGTTTTCAAAAAAGTACAGTGTGGTTTTTTTTTGTTGTTTTGTTTTGTTTTTTACACATCAAGATCCTTTTAGTTGACAGAACATTAATTTTGTCAGTAGTTCTTTTATTTAGCTCCTTTGTGGGGCCTTGTTAGATTCTGAATAATTTAATAGCAATGGAATCCTTTCTGTGATAAAAATCTGGTCATTGGTCCAGTACTTGCAGCATTATTCACATGATACTCATGCATGCAAAGGTGTGGGATTAACGCGTATGCCTGAAGAGTGCGTGTCGGAGTGTTTTTAATCATTGTTGAAAATCACCCTCTAAAGATTTTTGTGTGCGTTAATTCTCAGATTTGCTTAAAGTATTATCACTTCTATTTTAAAATGAATAATCCATGATGGCCTAGCCTGAACAATAATGTGTAAGGAAAATTGGAAAAATTATAGCTTCATTTAAATTTAGGAATAAAGTCTATTTTTTGTGTGTGTTTGTATGTTTGCTATGTTTACAGAATTACAGAATAAATGGTTTAAAGCATATTTCTTTTTATGTTATTTTAATTCTTTTACATTTCTTACCCAAACTGTTGAAACAAACAGTTTCAGCCCCAGTTAGTACAACATCCATAAACTTGGTCCACATTTCACATTTTCAGCTTTATCTGAAGACTTGCTACCTTCCATGGTCTCGTCAAGAAAATAGTCTTTTACAACTCTTGAAGCAGATAAATAACCATGTGGGCTTTCCTTCATCACTGCCTTCCCCAACTCTTCTCCTCCTCCCAGCTGTACCCCCTCCTTTAGCTCGTTTCTGACACCCTTTTTAAATCCTCAGATGGCTTTAATAGAAAAGTATATTTTTCATAACTTTGATAGCTTTCCAATTACTATTCTAACTCTTTCTTATTGCCTGGTGAGATCTCAGTCATGGAGAGAGAAGTCTGAATAAAAGAGACATTCATAGTGGTTGTGACAGTGAAGGTTAAGTTTAGGCTGCTAGGGAGTTTGAAACAAAGGAGGGATTGAAGCCTTCATCGCCTTTACCTTATTTGGGTACTAAGTAAGTGATTTTGGAAATAGTAAAATCTCATTATGAAGAGAGTGAAATCTAGTCCAGAATACATGTGTTAACAGTGCTTAACTTTAACTGGAATGCATCTTAACACCATTCAGTTTTTATACCGATTAGAAAGGTCCACTGTGGCTTTGTTCATATATTAGGACATATGCTGCTGGTTTTTTGTTTTGTTTGTATGTGTATATGTGTGTGTGTGTGTGTGTGTGTGTTTCATTTTGCTTTGTAGGTACCCCTTCTCACTGTAGGGAATTTTAGAATTTGAATTAAAATATATCTTGAGTCATATAATGTAAAAAACAATTCACATAGGCTCCTCCATGGCATTGTAAAGAATCTTAAAATGGATATAAAAGTCACTTCATCTTACCTCCAATGTCCTTCCTCCATCTATATCTGTTATCTCTAGCTATTTTCATCTTTTCTCTCTGCCAGGCAGTTAATGGAATTGTTGAAGAATGATTTTGTCAGCTCTCATTGGACTACAGGATAAAAGACCTAAAAATATGGGATAATTTAATCCAATGGCTACCAATTACATTTTGTGTTATGTGTATGGTTTTCAAAGGCATTGATATAATCAAACTATTGTTATTGGGAAATATGACATTTTCAATAAGATTCCAAACTAATAGATAGAGTGGTAAAATGATTGGAAAAACAAGCGGTGGTAGAATCTGATATAGAAATAGTTTGGCAGTAGCAAAAGGGGAAACACTACGTTTCTCAAGAACCCATAAGCCATTTTTACCAGCACCGTGCTCTTCATGAGCTACATCTAGGGAACTTTGATTCTATGCTGTAAGGAACAATATATTATTTGATTTAAGTGTATATTAAGTAAGTGTTCAATAAATAGCTGCAAAATAAAAGACTGAGTTCTGAATGTGGAAATTCCTATTCTTGCAAGATTGAGCCAGACATTTCTAGCTAACATTGACATTATTGGGCTAATGCGGACATCAGTTGGGTTTTGGGTATTAGGCGTAACAAATGCTTGCTGATGCGTAGGGGCTAATCTAGGTCTGTTAGTTCCTGAGAGAGTGCATGTGAACTTGAGGGGATGGTTTTTAGAGTAGTCATTCACCTAAGTCAGCTGGTTTTTTCTCTCTTCCAGAAGAGTACCGGATTGCTCCTTTGCAGGCGATGAGTTGAGAACATGGCTTAACTCTTAAAGCTAGAGAAACTAGTTCAGCCGGAAGTGTATTATTTCCCCCCAAAATTACATTTAAAAGCTTCTAGCTATGATCATTTCAGCTGCTCCTTCCTCCTCTTCTAATTATTCTTGCTATTTCTGTTACTGTTGTCAACCATACCAATCACTGGAAAGGAAAATACCTGGGCAAAAATTTCTTTTAAAAGAAAAATTGTTGGAGAGAAATATGCACACAAATGCATATGGAATATATAATAAAATACATATGAAACTGTCCTTTGTATGTGAAAGTGAGTTTGTTTGTTGTAGTGGTGTTAGAGCTTGTTTGATTCACTTCAGCTTTTTCCAGTGTTCTTTCTTGTAATACACATATATGGGACAGGAATTTTGCTAAATCATTAGCAGGCCCATCGGCTTAATGTAACCCAATCTAGTTTCTTGATCTAACAGTCCTGGATAGACAACTTTATCTAATAGAAAATAATTTTGTTTCAGTTAATGAAATTTATCTGTCAATAAAGAAATTAAGTGCCTATTAAGTGCTAGTACTAAATAATGAGAATACTGTAATTGACAAGATAGACAACATTCTTATCTTCTTTGTGGACTGTGTAATGTTAGACGCCTAAATAAAAAGAAGCATAAAAACTTAACAGAAGCATCAGGTTCTAGGTAAGGGCTCAAAAATCTGGAAAATAAAGGATAATCTTTTTGGCTTCTCTCCCCCTCTTTCCTTAATAGAGATTCACGTTTTTTCCTATTCAAATGTAAATATATTAACATTTTGTATTGTTTTTCTACATATACTGGTACTGTAGATTTATAAAATAAGTCTATTTCCAATTTACGTGTATTTTACAATGATTCCACAAAGGAACATTGGCTATTTATGAGCTTTGGGGAAAATTACAGTATATCAGTACTCTCTTTGAAAGAGTATTTAAACTATTAAGTTCAATTTAAGATCAGACCAGACAAGTGTGGTTTATGTCATTTTTATATACAGTATTCAGTATTTTTTCCTGGAAACTTTTGGGAGTGAAGAAGCCATTATTCATAAAATGAATTCATATTTAACACCTTAGGCTGATTGTAAAGTGTTAAACCTTAGAGATGGGGAAAATTCTGTTGTCTTGAATTTTGAATGTGGTTAACTTTAAGACTGCCATATGAATTGCCAAGTTGCAAAATTGTTTTTGCATTTCACTTACAAGCAAGGAAAATGTGGACTCCCTCTTCTTTAGTGGAGCCAAGTGCATTCTAACACACCTCTCAAATTACACACCACTGAAATGATACTCACAATGGGTTTGGCTCATGTGTTCCTAGTTAGCTACTATGAATGAAAGATTCATAACTATCTGTTTCAAAAAACTTCTTTATTTGCACTGCAGGGAGCTTAATTGTTTGATAGCAGGGTCAAGAATTGCTTTTAAATACTAAGTCAGCATGCATGGATTGGGCCATTATACACTGAACTGAAAAAAAAGATTTCTGTGCACAAAGAAGGCTTTAGATAAATATTTGTCAAATCATTGATTAGTTTGTTGGCTGTGGAAGAATAAAGTCCCTGAGTTTTCCCACCTTCTTGGTAATTTGGACCAAATATTTTGGTCACGATTTTATATGTGTATATACAAACAAACCTGTAACCTTTCCCTTACCTTGCCTATTGAGCATTGTAGAATACAGGATCACAGGGAGGAGGAAGTCATCCATACTTACTAGACAGATGGTTGGCATCCCTGTGGCAATCTTGTGATCTAATAATTTTCCAAGATCTGTCTACCTAACTGAAGAGTAATAGCTGTTTATTGTTTGCTTAAATAACACTAGGCCTGTATGCAAGTTGGAGGGGGGTGGGGTGAAGGAGGCATTTAGGTATATAAATTCATCTCTGCAGTTTTACCAAATCTGTAGCATACGGGCACCTCTTTTCCAAAAGAAAACATTCATTACTTCCTCATTTTGGTTATTCCTTCTTATTTGTGGCTCAAGCAAACCATTACCAGAGAATCTTTTTTTTTTTTTTTTAATTGATGATACACTAAAATTTAGTTATTTTTGAAGATTTGTTTTCAGAGGTAGTATTTGAATATATTGGTAAAAGATGGTGGAATCATTTTCCTGTTTTCTGCAGTAAATTAGTTTGTACACTTCTGGTGACAGTTGCTCAACTATCCAAAGAAGATGAAGCTTTTAAAACATTTTTAACAAATATTTATGAATGCATGAAATTGATTATGTTTATTAAAGTCACAAAAGATTTCTAGCCTTTATTATAAATTTTATAAATTGCTACTGCAAAAATGAGAGAGAATTATAGTTACCAATGTGAATTACTTTTGTTTGGTCAGACATTGACTTCCCTTGATTGCCACCTTGTCACTCTGTTTACTAGGCACAGATAGGAACTTCTTTTTTCTTCCTATGATACGCATTTGATTCACGTCATATGCTGTCAAAATAATGTTGTCCTGAGATTATTTGCTGGAACGATAAAACTGATGCAGACTATGTCAGCTAGACTTGTTAATATCACGTTATTCTTTCTAATAAGTACTTGTACTTAGAATACTTACTTGCTTCTAGTGCATCATGTCTCTCTTCCTATCCCCAAAGCTTTTTATATTTATATTTTTATTTCTTTTTAATCTCTCTCCTTCATCTCTTAAAGGGGCTGGTAAACCCAGTTCTAAAATATTTCATGTATCTATCTCCCTTTAACACATAATTTGGTCCCACGCATATATTTAATACCAGGATATCCCTATTCATTTCCTCCTTCTGAGGATGATTGAAATTTTGTTGCTTCATGATTGCCTTCTAATTTTCAACTTGACTTAAACCAGAGTATAGTAAGAGAACCATTAATAATCACAATTAATAACATTAGAATGTAATTTTAATAATTCAGGCCTCTATTGCAAAATGTATTATGGAGTCAGTTTAAAATGTGATTCTTCTCTCTCTTATATGTACCTATGTCCAAGTGTTTATATAGTAAGCTCTTGGAGTTCAGATGTGTCCTGGTGAGGTATTCTGCATATATGGAACATAGTCTCTTAACATCCTTTTGCTATTGCCTTATTTCTGTCTTGTTTCCACATAAGATTCTTGAAGAGAAGCTTAATGTCTATGGTTTCCTCTTCACTTCTCCTACATTAGCCAGCCCGCTGTGGTCTGGTGCTGAGCTTATGTCTGTAGGTCACCTGCCATCTTCTAAAACCTAAACCGGAAGGAAAATGTTCAGTTTTTACTTGATTTTGCTGTAGCGTTTACCTGTAAACTCTTTGAGGACATAAACTGAGTTTCATTCCCTATGAATTTTTACCATTTAGGGTTTCTGGTGCTTTGTAGACCTATTTGCTGCCTGAATGTATGTTTGTAATGATTTTTGCCTTCTTTTAAATAAAAAGAATATTCTCTTCCTTTGGCTTCTGTGGTGGTGCTGTTCTTTCCTGATTAACATCTACCTCTGCTTTGTTACCCATCTACACTTAGATGTTAATTCAGAAGCTCTGCTACTTGGGATGGAATAGGTATCCCAAATTCTTCCTAAGTGCAACTCTCAAGTAAGTTCTAGCACCATCTGTTGGCAGCAGGGAGAGCCAATGCTTTTTTTTTTTGGTGTGTGCCTCAGTTCATGGTTTTGTGTATTCTCAGAACATTCACAAGTTGAAAAGTTTCTGGATTTTCTCGAATTATTTTCTCAGCCCTCATCTCATTTCATGTTACATTCTAAGTTTCATTCTCTTTCTAGGTGACCTCAATGTTTCGTTTAGATCCATTACTCTCAGTTCTTCAGCTGATGCCTCTCTTGGGAGCTCTAACTCTATGACTGAACCTGAATATCACACAGGCCCCTTAGACTTCACATTTTCCAAAATAAATTTCTTGCTTTTTCTCTGGCTCCCTCATCTCTTTCTGTCTCTCTACTTGGAGTGACTTTTATCCTAATGACAACCTTAGAAATCTGAATTTTTTCTGGACTCTTTTTCTTACCCACCTTTCTGTCCCACCCTTATGTGACCAGTCATCAAATCTTTTTGATTCTTACTTGCAAATGGCTGACAGAGCACTGTCCTCTTCCATCTCTCACTGCTAATCATGTTACTACCTTGCTTAAAATTCCTCAGTGGTTCCCCATATGCTCATTAGGGTGGTACAAATGAAGGCGCTCTGTGAAGGAGTCCCTTCTTTCCTTGCCAGCCACAGTTTTTTTGCCCTTCTATTCCACACATGCCGTAATAATTGCAATTCCCCGGACACACATAGCTTCACTCTTTCATAAATTTGCATATGCTGTTCCCTCTGCCTGGAGTTTCCTCTTTGTCAACCCCATCATATGGCAAACTTCTCATTATTTTAGATTCAATCTAAAGATCACTTTCCTAGAAAAAAACTTGTCATTGCTTCTTTTTTGCCCAAGTTGTAGAATCTCATACTTACTTTAAAGTAGTTACTATGTCGCTTATGGGTTATTTTACTTGTGTTTCTTTCTAACCAGTCTGTGAGCACTTGGAAGTAAGGAATGTGTCTGAATAATCTTTTGTCTCTTGTCCCTTAGCACAATGATGGGTGCACAGTATGTACTCAGTTTTTGTTTTAGTATTTTTCAATGAATGAATGGTTAAAATGATGTTTGGTGCTAGTGAGATTCTAGTCCCTGATCTACATATAAATAAACTATGATAGAAAAACGGAGCAGAATTCATTCATTCACTATTTGACCATTTAACCTGCTTTCTTTCCTAGTACATCTGAAGGTAAAATTGTGAGACAGATGCAGTTTGTCTATAATACCATTCAATTTTTCCATCTCTTATAGTTTGCACTTTGTGTTTAGGTAAAGCTTACTCTTATATTCAGTGGCTTAATGCCTGGAGTTCAAAAGGAAAGTTATGATCAGATGACACTTGAGTTTTGTTTTCTTTGTCACTTGGGTGACTTCCAGCCATGTTTTCTCTAATTCATTTCTAAAACTTAAAAAGAAACAGCTTAAAAAGAAAGAGGAAGAAAGAATGAATGAAATACGGGACAACTTCTTGATGATAATCTCGTTTGAGTTCATTGTGTAATTTAATCATTACGCAAAATAGTTTTTCCTCTTTCTTTTGTATTGAAACTACCACAAAGAATTCTTTATGAATAGTTATAATATATAGTAGCCACAAAAATCGTTCAGTTCTAGGGAGAATTTCTTTTGTTTGTTTGTTTGTTTGTTTGTTTGTTTTTAAGAGACAGTCTTGCTCTGTCACCCAGGCTGGAGTGCCGTGCAAGCCTAAGGAGAATTTCTAGCCCATTAGAAGAACACATCCATGATCCCTTCTTCTTTACCTGCCATATCCAACTGATTGCCAAATTCTGCTGCTTTCACATGAAAGTTAACCCTCGCCTTTGCCCCTTCTGTTCAGTTTTTCACTGTTTTAAGGCTATATGACCATTTTCTTAAACTACTCCCTCCTGAATGTCTCTGTATCTGCCTCTGTCCTACTGTCCTACTTCAATTCATGTTAATTACTACTTTCAGATCAGTCTTGCTAAAGCTGAGTTCAGATGATGTCAGTCCATTGCTTTAAAAACTGCTAACAAAGGTTTCCTTTTCAGGCTCTTCACAACCTGGTGACTTTCTTTAATTTTAGCCTCACTACTCCCTTTCCTATAGATTACTTAGCCAAAGTGAGGTACTCTACACTTTCATCTGTATACTTCAGTTTTCCCAGTCTCTGCTTCAGTGTCCCTCTTGTCTGTACTTGGAATAACTTTTTAATTTATCTCTGTATACAAATCGAATCTATCAGTTAAGCTCTAGTTTATCTGCTGTTGTAGAATAATCTGCCTTCTTTGGTACCTCCCCCACTTAATTTTTTTTTTCTCCAGATCGCTTAGGCACTTATTCTCTTTCGCGAACTGTAATTTATATATATGTGTCTTACCTGATACCAGGTATCAAGCTTCTCTAAGGTAGGCTCCATATCTGATTTTTATTTTTGGACAGGCCTCAAAGCCTGGTGTGGTGCTTTTGTGTGATAGAAGCTCAGTGTGTATTGGTTAAATGATGAAATAAATGAATTTTTGTCTTGCATCTTTCATCATGAGATTTGTGCCAGTAACTCCCCAACTCTCAATATGAAAAAGAAAAAAATACTGACCACAGTTTTTACTGAGCCTAAATTGAAATACTCTGAAAACGCTTAATCATGGTGACAATCAGAATGTACTCTGTTATTTAGGATAAACCCTTCTGGCAAACATGCCCATTTTTCAAGTTCCCATTCTTTTAAATGTGGGCTATGATTATGCTCTTTAACATCTCACAGATTTAATAAGTAAACCATTGTTTTAAAGTATTATAACTTTTTCCACAAAGAAACTGAGCTCTTGGAATAAAAAGCCAACAAAGATGATATTTTTTCAGTCTCACTCTTTTCTATCCTTTCCCCTCATTAGAGCACAATTTTCGAGATTTTTGTATTATGAGTAAGACAGTGAGATCTTTTTGATATTTCATTAGCTAAACCCAAAAGGGCCCACAAAACCATGCTTTAGCACATTGTTTTTTCCTGAATCCTACTGGAATTACAAATATTTCTAATAGTATGAATAATGTTATTTTTCCCCTTCCTTTCTTTTTCCCTTTCCTTTCTTCTGTTTTTTTTTTTTTTTTTTTTTTTTGACAGGGTCTTTCTCTGTCACGTAGACAGGAATGCAGTGGTATGATCATAGCTCACTGCAGCCTTGAGCTCCTGGGCTCAAGTGATCCTTAAGTCACTGGGTGGGTGGATCACTTGAGTCCAGGAGTTTGAGACCAACGTGGGCAACATGGCGAAACCCTATCTTTACAAAAAAATACAGAAATTAGCCATGGTGGTGTGTGCCTGTAGTCTCAGCTACTTGGGAGGCTGATGTGGGAGGATTACTTGAGCCTGGGAGTTTGAGGCTGCAGTGAGCCAAGATCATGCCACTGCACTCCAGCCTGGGTGGCAGAGTGAGACCCTAGTCTCAAAAAAGAGAAAACAAAAACAAAAACAAAAACAAAACCCATGAAAATTACAAATAATTATGACACTGGAACTATTTTGGGTATTAATCAACTGCTAAGAATAAAATCAGCATAACTGCAGAATACATCTGAGAAATAATGAAACATGACTTTGGTCAGAAAGTTCAGGAAAATTTTGTACTGTGTCCAATTTATTTTGCTCTGTGATCAGATTCTCGTGAATGCTAGTGTTAGACAAAAGACTGAAAATAGAGTTACTATATAGAGATGTTCATTGTTTGGGGAGACATTCAATAGAGTCTTGAATATTCTCGTGATGTGCAGAATAATTATGTAGAGATTATTTTAAGTCATAAATACATCTTATATCTTAACATCTTAAATGTTTTGCTTTCCAGATATACTTAAGATATTTCTATGAAAATGTTTTATCCTAATATTTGCCAACAAGCACATCTTATGTATGTGTAACTTTTCCAAAGTTGAGTAATAACTGTAATGCTAGTTTGCTTATTTTTCATAAAACTCTGAGTGATTTTCTTTAATATATCCTTGAAAATGCATTTTTCATTATTTTTTCTTATTCGTGTTGTACATATATATCAAATGTGGCATTTATTTTGAGAGTCTGTTGATAAAATTGGCAAAAGTAGAATTACAATTTTATGTTAATAATGGAAGAATGACATATCGTATTTGCCTGATTGTATCTCTTATTTTGTGTGCTTTTTGTTAAGCATATGTCGATTTATTTTACCAACATTATTCTATAAGTAGAGAACTCCTGTTTTCTTCTTTCAGGTTAGTTCATGCGATCCTGGTTAGTAGAACATAAAGTGAGATTTTTTGGGTGACAGGGAAAGAGATTAGGTTTGACTTAAGGGCATATGGGAAAAGAAAGGGGCTGTCTCTTCATGAAGATTTAAATATCTAAGAACTGTTTGCCAGTGCAATTATGAATAAGTGTATTTGTGCCTAATTTTTATTTTTTAAAAGCTCAGGTGATTATAATTTCATCTGTAAAATGTTGAAAGTGTAGTCTGATTAAAATAATATATAAGAAATGGTTTTGGTTCTTTTTGAATCAAAAGGTGTGTAAACCTGGAGAATCTGCAGAGTGCCAGACCTCTGCTTTTGTCTTAGTATTGTATCATGTTTTCCCTGATATTAATCTTAAGATGACTTCATATATATCAGTATTGTGTAATGTTAGCCATCCACCTATTTGGGCTAGGAAAAAAAAGTTTTTCCCTGTGTAGATGTGTGTGGACTGCCAGATCACTACTATAATAGAGGGAGATTATTTTGCTTGAGAGTAATATTGAAAAAGCTCCTGTTTTCTCCCTTCCAAAAAACTGGCTTCTGAAAATTCTGTGACTTAACGTATCAAGAACCCAACTCCTAAAGTGACGTTCTCATTAATTAATATTTAGTAAATACTACACACCCAACTTGGGGTAATTTGTTGGGAAACTTATCTTGCTACCTCTGCTCTTAAAATTCTTTTTTTTTTTGAGATGGAGTCTTGCTGTGTCGCCTAGGCTAGAGTTCAGTGGTGTGATCTCAGCTCACTGCAACCTCTGCCTCCTGGGTTCAAGCCCAGGAGGTTCAAGCCTTGGGTTGAACCCAAGCCTGGGTTCAAGCGATTCTCCTGCCTCTGCCTCTCAAGTAGCTGGGATTACAGATGCCTGCCACCATGACCGGCTAAATTTTGTATTTTTAATAGAGACAGGGTTTCACAATATTGTCCAGGCTGGTCTTGAACTCCTGACCTTGTGATCCACCCGCCTCGGCCTCCCAAAGTACTGGGATTACAGACATGAGCCACCGTGCCCAGTCTTAAAATTCTTAAATGTCATTTTCCTCCCTTTATTATAATAATAATGTTATTATTATTATTATTATTATTATTCAGTAGTTAACTATATAAGCCAGAACAGGTTTTTTTAAAAATTGGATATCTCCAAGATTTCTTCCAACTCTAATATTCTATAGGTTTTTACTTAGGTGAATTCTTAACTGCAATGGAAGAAAAGCATGTTTCCAGTTTCTAAGGTAATACTTAGCATTTCTTTACATTATTCTAAATTGAATGGAAAACTTTATTTGTAAAATAACAACGAAAAATACCCATTTTATTCTCTGGGGAAAGACAATTCTGTAATATATTTTTCCACTTGAAATGTTTTGCTTTGCAAAATCCTGTTGGGAAAACAGATTTCCAGATAGCTTAAAACTGACAAATGAGTATTTTGACAGGTATTGCTGGAAGGAGAGCTTTCGCCACCAACCATTTCAATTTCCTTATTCTAACAACCATGTTTAGCAAAGAAGAAGACATATCTCAGTTTGAAACAAGTATTTAGTGTTGATAGAGGTGGGTGAATATAAACCTTTTAAAATGTATTGGAAAAATAAGGCATTTAGTTCACTGTTATGGAAAATAGAGTGACAGTGTGGGTAATAAAGTACTTCTTTATGGCCTGAGACTGACTTGATATTGTCAGCTTCCTGTGTTCCATTCAGTAGGGTGTTCCTAGAGGAGGGTTTCATTTTATGCCACTGTGTCATTTAACGGTTTTGTTCTGTGTACAATTTTATGCAGAAACATTTTTCTGCATATATATATACACACATATATATACACACATATATACATATATATACATATATAGATGTGTGTGTGTATATATATAGTTTTTTTTTTTTTGAAATGGAGTCTCGCTCTGTCACCAGGCTGGAGTGCAGTGGCGTGATCTTGGCTCACTGCAAGCTCTGCCTCCCGGGTTCAAGTGATTCTCCTGCCTCAGCCTCCCAAGTAGCTGGGACTACAGGTGCCCACCACTATGCCCAGCTATTTATTTTTTATTTTTATTTTTTGTATCTTTTAGTAGAGATGGGGTTTCACCATGTTGGCCAGGATGGTCTGAAACTCCTGACCTCGGGTGATCCACCTGCCTCAGCCTCCCAAAGTGCTGGGATTACAGGCGTGAGCTACTGCGCCAGGCCAGAACTAACTAACTAACTTCCTTCCTTCCTTCCTTCCTTCCTTCCTTCCTTCCTTCCTTCCTTCCTTCCCTCCCTCCCTCCCTCCCTCCCTCCTCCCTCCCTCCCTTCCTCCTCTTTCTTTCGAAACAAATTACTGAAGAGTATTTTTTTTCTCTGTTAAAACTTTTCGGCTGGACACAGTGGCTCACGCCTATAATCCCTGCACTTTGGGAGGCCGAGGCAGGCAGATCATCAGGTCAGGAGTTTGAGACCAGCCTGACCAACATGGTGAAACCCTGTCTCTACTAAAAATACAAAAAAATTAGCTGGGTGTGGTGGCGCATCCCTGTAATCCCAACTATTCAGGAGGCTGAGGCAGGAGAATCGCTTGAACCCGGGAGGCAGAGGTTGCAGTGAGCCAAGATTGTGCCGCTGCACTCCAGCCTGGGCGACAGAGCAAGACTCCGTCTCAAAACAAACAAACAAAAAACCAGAAAAACAAAAACAAAAAACCACAAAAACAAAACAAAAAAAACCTTTTCTCCAAATGTAGATATGTATCAAAAACCAAAATACTATTGCCTTTTACAAGACTTTTGTAATTCCTTTAACTCCCTGTAGACATTTTGAAAATCACTTCTTTGTAACACTAATTTACGACAGCTTACTTTTCTGAAGAAATCTCTTTTTCCAGTTTCTCTTGGCATTTTTTATTTGGTTCTTCTGTACCCCCAATAATTTCAGTATGTCATTATTTTGTTTTAATAATTAAAAAATTTTTTTTGTCTTACTGAAAACTACTGAAGGGTACAGCTTCTTGATCCTTCTCTCTTTTTGGGTGCATCTGTTGTTTTTTCCTTTGTTTGTTTATTTACTTATTTTTGCCCTCAGCAAGGGACTATTTTTCAAACTCTTTAACATCTGATTGCTGTAAGATCTGTTGGCGTAGCATGTGAAAGTCACCAGTTGACATGGGTAGAAATACAAGTATGGAATTGCGCACCCATGCCCCTTGGTGGTATTTATACATGAGACTTTTACTTGTAGTCTACAGTTTATTCTATTCGAATGACTTATACAGTGAAGGAACCGTTACTAGGCATTACTTTTTGGGATAAAGGCTTATTTTGTTTCATTTAGGTACTTTTTTCAGGTTCTTTTGTTAAAGTCAGCCTGACATGAGTTTTGATTTGCAAACTGAAAAAGCTTTAAAATGCTAAAAATTGGCTCTGTTCCTTTTTCTTTGGATTTCTCTGGGAATTCTAAGTTGGCTATGACCTCATAACTTGAAGGGCTTCTAAGGTCAATTATAACCTGATAGATATCATTAAACGAGGATTAATCTCAGTTTATAGAAAAATTCTGACTTTCAATATAAAATAATTCAATGGAAAATGATTAATGGCTTCTGTTTTTGGAGAGTGATATTGTACTTGACATTGATAATGTTTAGTTATAATGGTTGTAGGTACTACTTGTTTTTTATTGAATTACTTGTATTAGATCTTCATTCCCCAGAAAGTATGAGACCTGATGTTCTTACCTCAAGATGAGAGCTTAAAGGAAGAAGAGGTCAAGGTTTTACTTAAATTGTCTTAGCTGAACCTTTCCCTTTCCCTAAGATCTAGCATCTCAGAATTGCTGACGTCAGACATAGTTACTGACTGAAAAGAGTTAAATTGGTAAAGTATAATTTCTGGCTTCAGAGGTTCAGATATTACATTATGTAGTTGAAGTTTCATCAAGTCCTGAAAATAAAATATTTAGGCTGTATAGTCATAGATTTAGAGAGAGAAAAGTTCTCCAAAGGCCTGTTGGTTTTACAGTTTACGTAAAATCAGTCCTTGGTTCTGGTAACTTTTGTCTGATATTTTGCCTCTCTCCTGCTGATCCTGGAATATTTCTTAATTTGCCTGGAACCTCGTTGACTTGAACAGATTGTCTCTTGACTTCTCATTCAGCTCCTTCTAACTTGACTGATTGATATGGTTTCACTGTGTCCCCACCCAAAGCTCATCTTGAATTGTAGCTCCCATAATTCCCATGTGTTATGAGAGGGACCCGGTGGGAGGTAATTGAATCATGGGGGTGGATCTTTCCCATAGTGTTGTTCTTGTGACAGTGAGATCTGATGATTTTATAAAAGGGAGTTCCCCTGCATATGCTCTCTTGCCTGCTACCATGTAAGATGTTACTTTGCTCCTCCTTTGCCTTCGGACATGATTATGAGGCCTCCCTAGCCATGTGGATCTGTGAGTCCATTAAACCTCCTTTCCTTTATAAATTAGTCTCAGGTATGTCTATTAGCAGTGTGAGAATATACTAATAAACTGATATAATATTTTTCAAATTCCAACTTTGTATCAATACCATGCCGAGCATTGTTGTGAATGAAAAACAAGTCATAGTTTTCATAATAGCAAGAAATCTACTTGAGAGATAATTAATTTTTGTATACTTTTGTAAAAAATTATGGGGCCATAAATAGGGGTAGAGGCATTGGGTAGGTATGTTCTGTGTGTGAAATGATTCTGGAATTTGTGGTTTTGATGTCTAGAGTAGAACACTGGCTATGGTATGGGAGGGCTACATAAAAATTTCATACCAGGCTGAAACAGGATGGAGAAAGGAGAGTGCCATGAAGCGTGTGCATATATAGCCTTGGGAGTTTAATTTTTTTCTAATTTTATCATCTAGATGAGAGCAGCATACTTCTCTTTATAAATACCATTTAAAGTTGAGAATCCCTGAGTCTTTTCCATTAAGGAACAGAGGCCCCTTGTTATGAAGCTGGCACAGTCACTGGTGCAGGATGGTAAATTGCCTTGCTGTCAACTCTCCTCTGCTTCTTATTCTGTTGCCTCAAACATACATTGTCGGAAGACTAAGGCAATGGTCAGGCTCTTTCTGCATTCCCTGATTAGTGTACTTTCTCCATTTATTTTGGAATTGACCCACATGTGCCATCCTTTAAGGTTGTTGAATATTGTATTCCTTATTTCATTGCCTTGCTTTACATTTTTATTTATTTTTTACCAACTTGGAAAGTTTAGTGTTTGAACCCAGTCAGATATCACTATTAAGCATTAGCATACACATTCATTTTCCGACCTATCCAGGTGTGATTATAGTCTGTCTTAGAAAAAAAAAAAAGCAAGCAACTCCTATCTATTTTAAAATATAAGCCTATATGAGTAATACTAACTGTAATTTTTTATTTAATGTTTTCTTTTTAAAGTATGTATTTTTGCTTTTTGTGGGTATATAAAAGGTATGTATATTTATGGGAGTACATGAGCTGTTTTGATACAGGCATGCAATGCCTAATAATCACATCAGGGAAAATGGGCTATCTATCCCTCAAGCATTTACCATTTGTGTTACAGACAATCCAATTATGTTATTTTAGCTATTTAAAATGTACAATTAAATTATTATTGACTATAGTCACCCTGTTGTGCTATCAAATACTAGGTCTTATTCTTTTTAACTATTTTTTTTTTTTTTTTTTTGAGATGGAGTCTCGCGCTGTCGCCCAGGCTGGAGTGCAGTGGCCGGATCTCAGCTCACTGCAAGCTCCGCCTCCCAGGTTTGCGCCATTCTCCTGCCTCAGCCTCCCGAGTAGCTGGGACTACAGGGGCCCGCCACCTCGCCCGGCTATTTTTTTGTATTTTTTAGTAGAGACGGGGTTTCACTGTGTTAGCCAGGATGGTCTCGATCTCCTGACCTCGTGATCCACCCGTCTCGGCCTCCCAAAGTGCTGGGATTACAGGCTTGAGCCACCGCGCCCGGCCTTTAACTATTTTTTTATACTCATTAACCATACCCCACTCCACCTTCCCAGCCTCTGGTAAACATCCTTCTATACTCTCTCCATGTGTTCAATTGTTTTGATTTCTAGATCTTACAAATAAGTGAGAACATATGATGTTTTTCTGTGCCTGGCCTATTACACTTAACATAATGACTTCCAGTTCCACCTATGTTATTGCAAATGACAGGATTCATTTTATGAATAGTACTCCATTGTGTGTTAGTACCACGTTTACTTTATCCATTCATCTGTTGATGGACACTTAGGTTGCTTCCACATCTTGGTGATTGTGAACAGTGCTGCCACAAATATGGGAGTGCAGATATCCCTTTGATATACTGATTTCCTTTCTTTGGGGTCTATACCTCACAGTGGGATTGCTGGATGATAATGTAGCTCTCCTTTTAGTTTTTTGAGGCACTGCCAAACTGTTCTGCATAGTGATTGCAGTAATTTACATCACCACCAACAGTGTATGAGGGTTCCCTTTTCTCTACATCCTTGTCAGCATTTGTTATTGTCTGTCTTTTGGATAAAAGCCATGTTAACTGGCATGAGATGACATCTTATTGTAGTTTTAATCTGCATTTCTCTGATGATCAGTGATGTTGAACACCTTTTCATATGCCTGTTTGCCATATGTATGGCTTCCTTTGAGAAATGTCTATTCAAATCTTTTGTCCATTTTTGATTGGATTATTAGATGTTTTCCTATAGAGTTATTTGAGCTCTGTATATATTCTGATTATTCATCCCTTGTTAGATGGATAGTTTGCAAATATTTTCTCTGATTCTGTGGGTTGTCTCTTCACTTTGTTGTTTCATTTGCTATTCAGAAGGTTTTTAACTTGATGTGATCCCATTTGTCCCTTTTTGCTTTGGTTGCCTGTTCTTGTGGCAACAAAAATTTTCACCTAGATCAATGTCCTGGAGAGTTTCTCCAATGTTTTCTTGTAGTAGTTTCATAGTTTGAGGTCTTAGATTGAAGTCTTTAATCTATTTAGCTTTGATTTTTATATGCGGTGAGAGGTAGGGGTCTAGTTTCCTTCTTCTGGATATGGATATCCACTTTTCCTAGCACCATTTATTGAAGAGTCTGTCTTTTCGCCAGCATGTGTTCTTGGCACCTTTGTTGAAAATGAGTCGACTGTAGATGTGTGGATTTGTTCTGGGTTCTCTATTCTGTTCTATTGGTCTATGTGTCTGTTTTTATTCCAGTTCCATGCCATTTTGGTTACTATAGCTCTATAGTAAAATTTGAAATCAGGTAATGTGATTCTTCCAGTTTTGTTCTTTTTGATTAGGATAGCTTTGGCTATACTGGGTCTTTTGTGGTTCCATATAAATTTTAGGATTGGTTTTTCTATTTCCGTGAAGAATGTCATGGATATTTTGACAGGGATTTCATTGAATCTGTAGATTGATTTGGGAAGTATGGAAATTTTAACAATATTGATTATTTCACTCCATGAACATAGAATATTTTCCATTTTTTTGGTGTCCTCTTCAATTTCTTTCATCAGTGTTTTGTAGTTTTCATGATCGAGATCTTCACTTCTTTGGTTAATTCCTAGGAATTTAATTTTATTTGTGGCTGTTGTAAATGAGATTACTTTTTTTTCTTTTTCAGATTGTTGTCTGTTAGCATATAGAAATACTACTGATTTTTGTAATTTGATTATGTATCCTGCAACTTTACTGAATTTATCAGTTTTAATAGTTTTTGATGTGGTGTCTTTAGGTTTTTCCAAATATAAGATTATATCATCTGCAAACAATGATAATTTTGGTTTTTCTCTTCCAATTTGGATGCCCTTTCTTTCTTTCTCTTGTCTGATTGTTCTAGCTAGGAGTACTACGTTGAATAATAGTGGTGAAAGTGAGCATACTTCTTGTCTGCCAGATCTTAGAGGAAAGGCTTTCGGGTTTTCCCCATTCAATATGATACTAGTTGTGGGACTGTCATATATGGCTTTTATTACGTTGAGGTATGTTCTTTCTGTTCCAAACTTTTTGAGGGTTTTTATCATGAAGGGATGTTAAATTTAATCAAATGCATTTTTGGCATCAGTTGATATGATTATGTGGTTTCTGTCCTTCATTCTGTTGATAGGATATATCACGTTGATGGATTTGTTTATGTTGAACCATTCCTCTATTGGTGGGATTTTTCCCACCTGTTTATAATGAATGATCTTTTAAAGGTGTTGTTGAATTTGGTTTGCTGGTATTTTTTTGAGGATTTGTACATCAATATTTAGTGGAGATATTGGCTCATAGTTTCCCTTTTTGGTATGTCTGTGTCTGGTTCTTTTATCAGGGTAATACTGAGCTTATAGAATGAGTTTGGAAGTACTCCCCTCTCCTCTATGTTTTCAGAATAGTTTGAGTAGGATTCATATTAACTCTTCTTTAAATGTTTGTAGAATTCAGCAGTGAAGCCATTGGGTCTTGGGCTTTTTTTTTTTTTTTTTTTTTTTTACTGGGAGACTTTTTATTACATCTTCAATTTTATTACTTATTTTTGGTCTGTTCACGTTTGGATTTCTTCATAGTTCAATCTTGTTAGGTTGTTGTATGTGTCTAGGAATTTGTCCATTTCTTCTAGATTTTCCAGTTTATTGGCATATAGTTGCTCCTAGTAGCTACTAATGATCCTTTGAATTTCTGTGGTATCAGCTGTAATGTCTACTTTTTCATCTCTGATTTTATTTACTTAGATCTTCTCTCTTTCTTTCTTAGTATGGCTAAAAGTTCATCAACTTTATTTAACTATTCAGAAAACCAACTTTTAGTTTCAATAATTTTTTTTTTTGGTATTTTCTTCTTCTTAATTTCTCTTATTTCTGCTCTGATCTTTATCATTTCCTTTTTTCTGCGAATTTTGGGTTTGGTTTGCTCTTGCTTTTCTAGTTCTTTAAGAGGCATTGGTGTGTTGTTTATTTGAAGTTTTTCTTCTTTTTTGATGTAGGCACTTATAACTGTAAACTTTCCTGTTAGTACTGCGTTTGCTGTTTCACATAGGTTTTGGTACATTATGTTTCCATTATCATTTGTTTTAAGAAATTCTTCAATTTCCTTCTTAATTTCTTCATTGACCCAGTGGTCATTCATGAGCATATTGTTTAACTTCCTTGTATTAGTATATTTTCCAAAATTTCTTTTGTTATTGATTTTTAGTTTTATTCCTTTGTGGTCAGGGAAGATGCTTGATATTATTTCACGTTTTCTGAATGTTTAGAGACTTGTTTTGTGACCTAACATATGGTCTATGTGTAACCATAATTTTATAATGAAAACACAATTGGAATTCTGTTTTTCCTACTGAAGTTTAAGAGACTGAAGACTTTTTAGTATATAAAGGTTTAATTTGTCAATGCTAGTATCTTTCTTAATGGATAAATATTAAATACAGTAGATGGTCATTATAATTTTTTTATTGCATAAAATTAGTTGTGTGTTGATTCAGATCAAAATTATGGAAGTATAGCTAATTGTTACCTTCAAAGCATAATGTACATTTATTTGGCAAGAAACTATTCAGCTTCCCAATTGAATTAATAGATGTTCCTTTTCAAATTAATCAGTTAATCAAAGCATATTTTTTGAGGCATTTTTAGTGTATTATAGCACTCTGTTGGCAATTATGAAATCCAAAAGAAAACGTAGGGGGTATAAGGATATAACAATATCGTATTATGAAATATTAACACATAAGCTAATTTTGATCATATGGTTTATATAAGAAGAATTGGAGAAGGGAGAGAGTTTAATTCCCCTGCATCTTTTAATTAAAAAATTTAAAAAAGTCTGTAGAAGCATTGAATAGTACAGTGAACATATATGCTTCCTCCCCATTCACTGATTATTAGCACTTTACAGTATTTGAATTTGTTCTTCTCTGCCCCCATGTATACATGTATGTATATTTCCCTGCCTCCAACCATTTGTTAGTAGACTGCAGACATTAAGGCACTTCATCACTGATTATATATCTCCTAAGAATGAGGACATTCTCCTACATAACCACTATATCACTTTCATACTCAAAAAATTTAGCACTCATTGAATATTATCATCAGCTATACAGTCTATTTTCAAATTTCTGCAATCATATGAAAATTGCCTTCATAGCTCTTTTGTTTGTTTGAGCTAGGATCTAATCAAGGCCAATGTGTTGCGTTTAGTTATCTTGTCTCTGACAGGCCTTCTTTAATCTGTACTAGTGCTGTACGGTATGGTAGCCACTAGCCACATGTAAAATTGAAACTGATGAAACTTTAATTCGGTTCCTTACATACTAGCAACACTTCAAGTGCTCACTAGTCCTATCTGGCTAATGGATACTCTATTGAACAGCACGAACATGGACTATTTCCATCATCAAAGAAAGTTCTGTTGGACAGATCTGGAACGTACCCCACCTCTTTTTGTCTTTGTGAAATTGATTTTTTGAAGAGTTCAGGCCAGTTGTCTTATTGAATGTTCTACATTATAGATTTGTCTTGTTTCTTCATGATTAGATTTGGGTTGTGGCAGATGCAGATTGTATCTTGCAAAACTAGCTGCACTAAGATACTTGGCCTGTCTCACATCCTTTTTTAAAAATGTGGCTGACATTCCTGCAGCTGAGAGGTGGTCTTTGCTCTCCTTGGATGTGGGCAAGGGCATGTGACTGACAGGTGACCAATGAAGTAAGGTAGAAGTCATACTGTGACTTAAGACTGGCTTACTCTTTCCTGGTGTGCTGACACTGGGAACTTAGTCATCACACTGTGAGGAAGCCTAGGCAGTGTGAAGATGTTACACAGCTCCAGCTAGGGTCTCAAGCTGACAGTGAATGGGCCTTCAGATGATTCCATCTCCTGGCTTTTGATTCTTCTAGTTGAGTAGGCATGAGAAGCAGGCAGCTGTTCAGCTGAAGTCTGTCAGAATTCTTGATGCAAAGAAACTGTGAGAGCTAGTACCTTACACTATTGTGCTTCCAAGCTGCTAAGTTTTGAGGAATTTATTACAGAGCAGTAAATAACTAATGCACAGGTTAAACAGTATGACAAGAGTATTACATGAATGATGGTCTGCATTTCCTATTGCATCACATTAGGGGACATGTAATGTCAGTGTGACTTGTTACTGATGACGCTTGATCGCTTAAGTGGTGGCCACTTCATCTTTCTTCTTTTTCTTTTTTCAGGCGGAGTCTCGCTCTGTTGCCAGGCTGGAGTGCAGTGGAACGATCTCGACTCACTGCAACCTCTGGCTCCTGGGTTCAAGCGATTCTCTTGCCTCAGCCTCCTGAGCAACTGGGATTACAGGCACGTGCCACCATGACCAGCTAATTTTTGTCTTTTTTAGTAGAGATGAGGTTTCACCATGTTGGCCAGGATGGTCTCGATCTCCTGACCTCGTGATCTGTCCCAAAGTGCTGGGATTCCGGGTGTGAGCCACTGTGCCCAGTCCATCTCTTCATCTTAAATGAATACCTTACCTCTTTGTTATTAATATGCAATCGGAAGGAAAGTTTAATTTTGGGTAGAATCAGCTTCCAGCAAGTTTCTTGTCAAGAGCATTTCACTCTACACCATTGTTTTGAGGGTATTTAAAATGGAAACAATTTTAGAAATCATTTTATTCAGTGTCTTCATTTTGTAACCTGATTTAATAAATATTATTAGGTTTCTATTACAGTTACTAGGGACATAAAATGTATGAAATATGATCATTCTCCACTTGGAGCTTATGGATGAAAACTAACATGAATGGCATTCAAAGGGGGTAGATTGAGTAATACTTAATTTGTATTTCAAGATGATTCAACTAAATGGTTTTTATTTTCCAAAAGACTAAAATGATGTTATTATGATGACTGTAGACTTTAGTCTCCCAAGGCTGGTCAATGCTCTTTCTGAATTATTTTTTTGTCATACAGAATTAAAAGAAAACACATTTTAAGTGTACTCTTATGTTACAAGTTCTATTAGTCCTGTAGTTTAGGGGTTTGAATGTATCTTTTTCTGAAGATAGAAGTGTATGTATTTTAAAATATAGATCTGTCATGTTCCAAATTTCTTCCTATGTAAATAAGAAATAGTGAGCTAAATGAATGTCTAGGAAGTGAAGGCTGTCAGGATACTGTTGTATGATTTTTGAAAAAATATAAGGTACAATGTATTAAGGAACTATGCTAGTATCTAACATAGTGTCCTAAATAGTTGTTGATCGGGTTAATACTATATAGATGAACCATGCTTTTTAATACTGGTTGCATGCTTATGAAAAAAAGTGGATCAAAGGTAACTATATGGAGCCTTTAAAGTTTTTCCACCAATATGAAACCATAGTTTTCTTACTGTGTTTGTTTATTCAGTTCTGGTATATAAGAATAAAGAAATACATTTTTCATTTGTTTTTGGCTTGATAGTGGCACATTTACTCATATTTTTCTGTCCCAAATTATATTTGAATTTCTTGATAGAACATACAATTTAAGACAAAGAAGAAATATTTCCATTTATTTCATTGTTCTCTTTCTGGTAAAACCCTGTTGGCTAGACTACTTTGCTAATGTGGTCAAACTCAAGATATTTAATTTTGTAGGCTCTACAGTTTCACCTGTTACTTGCTCCCAGACTGAATATCTAGCAACATTTTTTCCTAAGTAACTGGCTACAGGAAAAACTTCATAAATGATTGGATAAATCAATCAACAATTTAGTAAATTAAGTCAGACTATAACTGTTGCCAAGTAAAATGGTGTTATATCTTTATACAGAGGGAAGATGTGATTAGAGCTGCTTCAGAATTGTAGGAAGATATAAGAGTAATCCTATCTAGCTGGGGAAGGAGCAATCAAAATACAAATCAGTTCTGGAAAGTGTACAGTTCTGAGAGGCATGTGGTGATAGGCAGCTCTGTATGTTTAACTCTGGGAGGGTGAGATAAAGGTGAAAGAATATAGAATTATTTAAGAAATGGAGCAAAACTACATGGTAAAGAGTTAATGTAGGGGCAGGAAGGAATCATTGGGGGAAGACTTTTGAACAGTGGCAGACAGGAAGGGAGGAGGGTAGAGAGAAAGCTGAATTTTGGAGTGGAGGTGTGGGTTTGGGTACTTAGGATAGAGTGACCAGTTTAAGGATTTGCTCAGGAGGGAACCCATAGAAAGAGACCACTGCTTCAGGTGGTTCCAAGATGATTTATTCCTTCCTTCCTTCCTTCCTTCCTTCCTTCCTTCCTTCCTTCCTTCCTTCTTTCTTTTGTTTGGATATATTTAGTGCTTTACATTTGCTTTTTGTGCTAAATCCTTTACTAAGTTTATCATTTCATGCAATACCTGCAACGACCCAGTGACAACGTCTTTATTTTACATATGAAAGAAACAGGCTCAGAGACATTGCTAAAAAATCAGTGGTCCTTCTGAGATGTCGGAAGCCCATCTTGGTGGGAGAGGAGGAAAGCCGGAGTTTCAGGAGTTCAGCTTACCTTGCCCCTTTTCTCCTCCCACAAGAGTATCTCAGTTTTAATCTGTTGAATATATAGATTTTGCATGTAAAATTTCATGTCAAGAAAAAAGCAAAGGCTGGGTGCAGCAGCTCATTCTGTAATCTTAAGATGAATACTTTCAAGCGTCAAGGAGAACTTGATTTTCCAACAGCTTGAAAACAGAAGGAATTGGATGATAGACTTTGCAGAGGCTCTGAAAGTGTGCCTCTAGATGAGTGATGTCATCTATACACACCTTTGATAGATGTAATCTGTATTCAGCTTCTCTCCTGACATTTCTGACCACTAGAATCAAGCTGACCTGACCACTGGTCAGCATTCTGGGTATGTGCACATCAGGCCAAGGTGGTATTTTGATTTGCAGTCGCAAGGTTTAGGCTTCAGAGGGGAAGCAGCACTGCTTCCCTTTCTACCTTGGAGAGGTGGAGTAGAAAGTAGTCGGGTGGCAGAAATACCCAGGGAGCTTAATGATTGCACTGGCCTTATCACACCACAACACATTGCTCAGCCAGTCCACATTCCTGTCTCTAACACTTGGGGGAAAAAGAGAGCTAATATTGTTGTTCTAATTTTGTAAGCTAATATGGTAGAGACTTTTTTGTTGGTTTCTTTTGCAAATTTCATTCACATTTTTAGTGAAATCTTGTAGACTATTTACTTGGAACACATGAAGTTCGGTGTTCAAAGAAAGGAAAAATAATTACTAGTTATGGAAAAATGGTTTGAGAGTTCTCTGGATCTCTTTATCTCTGGTGGCATGTATGACTATTGCTCTGTTTGGATAGGGTCTAAGGATGAATACCTATTCACTTATTCCTCACTTGCTTTCAAGCCATGCCAACTACGAAATCCTCAGATCAGCTACTAAATAAAACAGGAATATGTTATTATGTGACTCATCCTTCTTGTTTCTCCCCCTGTATTTCAAATTTAAAATGGTGTCGTGGGAAGAGATTCAGGATTTCCATTCCTGCTTTTCCCTTTCCTGCCAAGCTCATGACCCCTGCCAGCTCCATCTTTTCCTTCCTCTGCTTACAGTTTTGGTTTGAGTTCTGGATTCTTGGAGTTTATAGAACAAGAGTCATTTAAACTCTTTTTGTTTTTTCCAAATGGAACAAGTGTCTTAATTGAGGTCAGGCCAACACTTAGGGTGACAGAATCTTGTCCTCACCTTCCCTGGCATAGAGAGAATTCATGCCAAGGAGAATGATGTGAAACTGTGAACCCAAAGAGCGTCCATTGGGATAAAGCTGATGCCCAGTTGGAGGCACAACACAGTGACTCTTTTGCCAGGCTCTGTTGTTCTGTTTGGTCCCAAGCCAGATGGCGGCCTGGCGGGTGAACCATTGGCTCTGGCCTTTCTTTCACCTCCTCAGGTATAGGATGAAATGCCCAGCTGTCCCTTTCCTTGCATGAGTGACCCTGTGGAAACAGTAATTGCTCTCATTGTTACTTAATGTTTACATGATTTTGTTTAAATTTGATTTTTAAAAAATATGGTTTATTGGTAGTATGAAAACATCAAATTACTCAATAAAATTCAGGAGTGGAATTTATTTAACACCATACTTGAGTTTAAACAGAGCTTCTGGAGTGAGCATGAGAGAGGAAGTGGGCAGATTTGAATGAGATTGAACTGGTATAGTTCATGTATTATATATCATTATTTTGATCGCTAGAAGTACTTTTGAGATGTGCTTGCATTAGAGTTTTAGTACATGTTATCTTTTGGCCACTTTGTAACATCCATAAGATGGAAATGAGCATCCAAGGTCTCCCTCAAATAGAAATAATATCCGCTGAATCTGATGCGACTTATGCTTTTGTACCTGGATTGTACTATAATATTAGTTATGCCTTATCCGAAAAATGGTAACAGCAATAGCATTTACAGGTCTTACCATCTGTCCAGTCTCAAATGTAGTAGGAGCTATTTGAAGCTATCAAGAAGGAATTCTGAAAAAGAAACAAAGACCTTGTCATTCTACAGAGCTTCATTTTTAAAGACCTTCTGTTTTCATACCAGCTTTGATTTCTATGATTATGATGCATTACTAGTAGCATTTTTACAATTTTACTTAATTTTTACTTTATTAAAAAGTCTTTTAAAAAGTAACAAGAAATGTCTAGGAAGGTTCTTGATAATGTTTCGGAGACACATAAATGTTTCTAAACAAAGCAAAATTACTTTGGTGTGTTGCAGGGGGCAGGGGTGGTAGGGATGGTGCGTTTCTTCCTGCTGTGGCCCTGTCCAGGGTCTCTTGTTCAGCACTGGATTTGCAGCTCAAAGAGATACCCTAATTTCTGAAGGATCTAGTTGCTGCCTGAGTCACATTTCTTTAAGCCACAGAGCTATAAATAAATGATGGTTATCCCACAATTGCCCCTTTTACCATCATGTAACTGAAATGATGCAACTAATATTGTTGATGTTGTTAGGAAAGTAATGGTTCTTGCCTTGCCTTTCTCATAGGATTTTATGATAATGCAATGAGATAGTGGATTCAAAGGTATTTTTAAGGTGTTACATGATTGATAAAGAGGCATTACAATTATTACTGTTATTACAATTAATTTTCCTACTATTTTTATCATGACCAACATCATCATTATTAACATCTTCACTGTCAGGGTATAATTTCTCAGGCCCATCTCCTCTGCCTCCTGAGCAGGAAAGAGAAGGGAAATCATACCCATTGGTTATTACAATTATAAAGACTTTTTTTTTTCCCTCAGATAATCTGGGGGTTCAATATAATAATGTTTCTGACTCTGGGCCCCTGAATTTCTTTTAATTCTATTGCTGGGAATATTTGACTCCTGCTAAAGGGCTCAACCTAGGCTAGAGGGGCCCGCTGTTTAGGGGAATTTTAGTAGTTCTAATTTGGAGCTTTCTTGATATCAAGCACCATTGCTACTGATTCTGTATTAACTTTGTGTCCCCGTCTGATAACTGGCCTTCTGTCTTGCTTGTATGATGAAATTCTCAACTATACCTTAAATCCAGTCACTGATTTCCTGTATTGGCATTTTGCCTTGGCCTTAGAAACCTGCCCAGAATCTCTTAATCCTCCTTGATTTTCTACACTTTGCTGGCTCTCCACCTCCCCCACACCCATGCCTACACGCATGCCAGATTTAACTCCTGCTTGAGTCTCAGTGTCTTCATCAGAAGTCTAGTTAACGTCTAACATGTTATCTGAGCTATGGTATAAGTAGAATATGGTAAGAAGGATACTAAGGAGGAGGGAAAGTATAGAGGAGGGAGGGAGGAGAGAGCAAAATGGCATGAACATAGCATAAAAGTACAAGGGATAGGTATATTCTTTCTTTCACTAGGGTTGTGACCTTTGTAAAGGCAAAAAATGTTGCCCCCTTTTTTTACTGCTATGTCCCTAGTTTCTGAAACTGCCCAGTATTTAATCTATCCATTAAATATTTGTTGAATAAGTGTTTGCAGGGGCACACTAATTGACTTGTTTGCCTGGAGGACACTTGAATGTGAGCTTTTTAGGACTGGGATCATTGAAGCCTTGTTTGTTGCTTTAGTGCCATATATTTTTGCCAAAATGAATGAATAAATGTTGGGATCAGTGGAGTTGAGGCTAGAAGGCAGAAATTGATAATGTGGACTCTTTTTTTTCTTGAGATGGAGTCTCACTTTGTCATCCAGGCTGAAGTACAGTGGCGTGATCTCAGCTCACGGCAGCCTTCATCTCTTAGGTTCAAGCGATTCTCCTGCCTCAGCCTTGCTAGTAGCTGGGATTACACGCACACACCACTATGCCTGGCTAATTATTATATTTTTAGTAGAGACAGGGTTTCACTATGTTGGTCTGGCTGGTCTCGAACTCGTGACCTCAAGTGATCCGCCCGCCACGGCCTCCCAAAATGCTGGGATTTACAGGCATGTGCCACCACGCCCAGCGATAATGTGGATTATTGAATGCTGAACTAAGGATTTGGTCCTTATTGTGACAAGGAGAGATACAGTGTCCTTCTGTATCTTAACATTTACTTTCACTGTCTCATGTACTAAGAGTTTTGTTCTTGCAGTATACTGTAGCTTGAGCTGAAGGGTTCAGAAAGAAAATCCTTTTGATACTATAAAAAGAAGAGATTTTTTACATAAGATGCTTCTTTTTGAGTTAATATAAATCCAGAATCTTAATTGGTAGATATGTTTCTAAAACATGGTCTTTAAAAATTGCTTATATGGATAGTCAACATGTTTACACACAGCAGTGCTGGAAGTATGTTTCTATTCAGTATCATATGAATAATAGCTATGGTTTCAAGTACTCAACAAAGCGATGAAAAGCATCCACTGTTTTCATTCTCGCTGGCTTACTTTGCCATCCTGTGGTTGGTGTTGAGCAATTATTCACTGCTTGAGGCTTCTTGAATCTGGGAACCAGAGTGAATATTTCCAGGTGTCAGATTCATCTCTTCATCTGCCTGTACTTCTGGAGTCCAGCATTGTCCATATTAGACCATAAAGATGTATACTTTTCAAACACTATGATTCTGGGAAAATGAAAACCTATGTAGAGTACAACGCAAATGCTCAGATTGAGTGGGGGGGAGTTTATCTTGATAGACACATGTCAAGGAATTTCTTTTTTAGGTTTTTATCTTCATTGAGTGATTGGACTGCTTATGGGATCAAAGCTCCTTGGATTGTAATAAACATTGTTTCATATATAAATAGGAGCATTTTTTGTGTGTGCGTGTGCATGTATGTCTGCCATAGGATGGAGTATGAAACCAAGCTTGCTTGTCAGGGACAACTGCTTTGCCAGCTATGAACTAAAACTGGAGTTGGAATTAGGGCAGGGCCATGGCAAACTCTCACTCAGCACTGGAGTGGCAGGTGTGTCCTCTACAGGGTGGGAGATCATTGTCACTCTTGGCTCCACATTTTCTTCTTATCTTCATCCAAGCACCCGGCAGTTTAGAAAGATAGAGTCCAATTCTGGAGGCAGTTGTCCTCAGCAGGAAGGAACAGGAAAGTTATCTGAAATCTTAGACAAAAGGAACAAAAGGCAGTGGGCTTTTAGGTTTCTGAAGTGTAACTATTCTACGGGAGGAGATTCGTTTTTCTTAGATGAATTACTATAGTCTACTAGATTTTGTTTACATGAGGAACTGATTTATTTTGGGCTTACTGGTGTGTGGAAGCACAACTAATATTCCCTAACTAATGTTAGAAAACAGGAAATAAAGAAAATATCTGTAATCTCAACATATAATCACTTAATTTTATATTTGATTTTAATGAATAATGAACAATGTAATACAAAGATATTATGAACAATATGATATATGTTGTTTTGATTAGGTTAATTTTTCTTCCTACCACTACCACTATCATAATTGTTATTGTCATCAAGTATTTATTGAGTCCCTGCTTTGAGTGAGGCATAGTCACAGCAAGAGTGAAGAAGAAAAACAAAAGGAAAATGTGGTTTCTTGTAAGGAGATTATTTTCTATTTTGGACTGAACATATATCTTGGAAACAAATTATAATAAATGATTGATTCATTAGGCAAATGATTATTGAGCTCTATTATGTGCAGGCCCTTTGCTCAGCGTTTGAGAAATAATGTTGAACAAGACATTCCTGCCCTTGAGGATACTGTCCAGGGTAAATGATAGACAAGCAAATAAGAATTTCAATAAATTATAATGCATGAATTGTCAATGAAATGCCACAGACAGTGAGTGCTATAAAGAATATTATATTAAAAGATATATTGAAAAGCCTATTGGACAGTGTTGGACACCAGAATAAAAATTTTAATTATTTCTTATATTGGCCCTTAGTGAGAGCCTAAGGCATAACCTTAAATAGGTAATCAATACATTTTATGACTAATGAAGGTAATATAGTTCAACATTTAGCTCTTCCAAAAGAACACTAGGGTGGATCTTGACAAAAATAGTTAAAAGTGCCTTAAGTTTCCTCTGGCATCAGTTGTCTCAGTATTTGCCTTTGCTGGAGCTTAACATTAGCATTTGACAAGTACATAAAGTGCTGATGTTCTATGGTGTGGAGGAAAGAGACTATACGTTTTATATTCTGGATTAGCAAGTGTCAAAGTTAGCATTCCATTATGAAATTTAGGAAACCAGATAGGCTTTTTTTGATGAGAAGAGGGGCTAGGCAATGGATGTTTTCGCCCTTTAAGGAGTATATGTGAATAAAAGAGAAAAAGCTTAGGTCTGTTATAAATTGGATATTTTGTCTTTACCTGACATAAAACTTGTTGCAGAATATAATTTTATCCCTAGAGTTATTCCATTTTAAACCAACTGGGCATATTTTCTTTTCTTTATATCAGATGAAAGGAATGAAAGCTACGTGTTTATACTTTATCTGAGTTGTTCAGATCCAGAGTGAAAAATACAAAGGGAACTGTGGAATTTCTCTCCCTGGAGATCTTTAAGAAAAGGTGTAGGTGTTCAGACACTTAATTGACTGAAATTGTTTCTGTAGAGTTTTGTGTGTCCTACTTAAAAAAACAAAAAACAAAAAACAACAAAAAAAACAAGATGTGTAAAAATCCAGACTTAGAAAATTGATATTATTGAGGATAATTCTTTCCTTTCTAATCCTTATCACTTTAGTTTTCCTACTTGGTGGATTTATTTGGTAATAGTTGAATACTTAAAATTGGTGAGCATTTGACTTAAGAATATTGCTTCGTAATATTTTAATTGATATTTGTGAAGAATTTTGAAATTTTCAAAACATTTTACATTATTATATCATTTGCTTCACAGTGATCTTATGCAGTAGACACGACTGGTATTATGATTTTCTCCCATTTTGCTGTTAAGGAATCTGAGGATAAGAGGCTCTGAGACTTGACTATGAGTTATTAAGTTGTGGGGCTTGGCACAGACCTTTTGATAGCAAATTCTCTGCCCTTTTTGCATGCATGAGGCATTACTTTTGTTTTGTTTTGTTTGGTTTGGTTTGGTTTGGTTTTGGTTTTGGTTTTTGAGATGGAGTCTTGCTCTGTTGCCAAGGCTGGAGTGCAGTGGTGCGATCTCGGCTCACTGCCGTCTCCGCCTCCCTGGTTCAAGCGATTCTCCTGCCTCAGCCTCCTAAGTAGCTAGGACAATGGGCACCTGCCACCATGCCCAGCTAATTTTTTGTATTTTTGGTAGAGATGAGGTTTCACCATGTTAGCCAGGATGGTCTCGATCTCCAGACCTTGTGATCTGCCCACCTCAGCCTCCCAAAGTGCTGGGATTACGGGCATGAGCCACTGTGCCTGGCTACTTTTTCTTGAATTGGAGTATTTATGCTGTTTTATATTGAAATCAAGTCACTGAAGATTCTGGAGAATAGGATAATATCTCTGGATCATTCATTTCTTCTTTCTGTAAGCTGAATGATGGCTGAGGGAAAGGAAAATATGTTTTGGGGTCCCCACTAGTTACTTTTTTGATCATTTGCCACTTTCTTACTAATGCAGTGTTGTAGATGGTAACTGGGGGTTCTCCGATGGGTTCACAAAAATAATTTAACTTATAAAATTACTGCATTGGTAGTATTGGAACTAACCAGTTGCTCCTAAAATAGTGCATTTTGGTTTGAAAAATAGATTGGGTTTCTAGGAAATGGAGTAAGTTTGTTAGTGTACTAAGATTAAGCACTTTCTCATAACCATATTAGCTATGTATGATATCCACTTCAGCTTACCATTAATAAATTAGACCATGCACTTAAAAGAACCAAAATAAAATCAGTTTATTAACTGTTGAGTCTTTACATTAGAACCACAGTTTATATAGGTTGTTTTAAAGTTAATATTCCAAATGTGCACAGCAAATAAAATCTCTAGGAAGAAAAATAGGATATATTATTGAGGGTTACTAGGTTAGGCTTCATGTATTGAGATAATTTTACTTTGTAGTTCTGGTTTGAAAAGTTTATTTTCTCTGAACACTTCCTGCATACAAAATACGTATTGACTGTAGAGAATTTAAAAATATCAGAAAAAGACAAAGAAAGGAGTCCCTTGTTAACCCTTCTGTTTGAGAGCAGTTTTGGTAAGAAAGGAAGGTGAGTTCATTTTCTAAGAAGAACTAATTAGTAGGGCGCTATGGTAACTGACATAATTCAGGAGCATGCAACCGTAGCGGACAGTAGGAGAATATGCTTAGGGGATGATTGCAGGTGAGTTTGATTAGCTAAATTATGGTGAACCATGATTTCCAGGATAAGAGATTTGTTGTTGTCCAATGGAAGGGATTCCAGAGCTCTTCTAATCCAGGATTTGCTTTCCAGGTAAGGAAACCAAACTGAGTTGCTCAGATTACTGAGAGGAGGAATTGGGGCTAGCACCCGAGCTTCTTGGTTAATAAGCTAATGTTTCTTCTGTTGTACAATCTCATGTGTTGCCATTGTTAGTTCTGAGAGAGAGGACAGCAGTGCTTTTTGAATGAATTCTTACAGTCTTAGAAAAAGAAGGTTGCTTAGAAGGGGGAAGTTATTTAAAATTGGAAGACCAGTTAAGCTCATTTTGATAATCCAGACATGCGATGATGGAGTCACCAATGGCTAGAGTGATGAGGAGAAAGGAAGTGCCATTAAAATAAGTGAGAACATTTGAAGAGTAAGCTTATGGTGGGAAAGCTTATGGTGGAAAAGAAAATTTGTTCTATTTTGAACAAATTAGAAATCAAGGAGACGTGTTTGATTAGGCAGATAATAATATGGGGCTGATATTCTAGGTGTTAAATTATATTTAGCAGCTAAGGAGGATTGACTGGCTGGTTAGCATGCAATATAATCCTTTCACACAGTACTACTGAGGGCAGTTTAGTTCTAGGAAGTCTCCCCCTGACTCCTGCTTCAAGGAAAGATTAGTTATCTATTAGATGCATCACTGACTGAAACATTTGTTTAATACACTGGTGTAGGCAAACTCACCTCAAAAATACCAGTACTGGCCTGATTATATAATTGTATGATGCTTCTTTTTCTCCTATAAAGGTGTTCTTAGAATGCAATCCCATGTAAAAGCTATGTGTTAAAGAAAATGATGTAACCCTTCAACCCTCATCAGGCTTTGTGACATTTTATGGCATGATTGCATTTATTGTCATGATAGTAATTCAGTTTAATAATGTTAACTAGTTTCATTTGGACCACATATTTGCCCTAGTCATTCATCCTTTGTTGTTTTAAACTTACATGTACTGGGAAACCACATATAATAGCTCATAGCTCTTGATGTTTCTACTCAAAGGCAGAGAACTTGAGCTATTATCTAGATAGTCTATGAAAATTTTAAAGATGGGGCAGTGCCTTTGTTTAATTCCTCTTTGTGTATTTTCAAGGATTTGAAAGTAAATAATGAGAGGTCTGTATTTTGCTAGCAATGATTGGTACACTCACCTGACAAAATAAAAGTGATTTCTTTTTCTGTGGTTTAAAGAATTTTTTTTTTTTTGATACATAGTCATAGATTTTTGGAGTCAGATAGGGACTGTGGAGATTGTCTAATTCAGGGATAATACCTGGTTTCCATTTCCATGCTGACTTTAGAATTTAGTAGTGGCTGTTTAGAGCAAGGTTGAGAATTCCCACATTTTTGGGTTCAGCTCAGCATTAAAGAGTGTAATGATAAATTATTGATGTCTTTTATGGGAATGGGGAGTGCCCGCACAAACGTCATGTACTTGCTATCCTGATCTAGTCTAGTTCTTTTGTTTCTCAGGTGAGGAAACTAAAATCTACTGAACTTAGTCTGTAATAATCAGTTAGGTTGTAAAGTGTTCTTTTATACTAATTTCTTTGAAACAGAGTTTTTCTTTACAAATACTTTTAAAAATAATGGACAATTGGCCAGGCATGGTGGCTCACGCCTGTAATCCCAGCACTTTGGGAGGCCGAGGTGGGCAGATCATGAGGTCAGGAGATCGAGACCATCCTGTCCAACACGGTGAAACCCCATCTCTACTAAAAATACAAAAATTAGCTGGACGTGGCGGTGCATGCCAGTAATCCTAGCTACTCGGGAGGCTGAGGCAGGAGAATCACTTGAACCTGGGAGGTGGAGGTTGCAGTGAGCCGAGATCACGCCACTGCACTCTAACCTGGCGACACAGCGAGACTCCATCTCAAAAATTAATAATAATAATCGTCGTCATCACAGACAGTTAAGTTTTTAGGCTAGTTCACAGAAGACTTTTAAAAGTTTTTGTTAACGTTATCCATAACTACTTGGTTTACTTAAATTCTTGTTTGTACTATTCCCATAATCTATGTTTCAGCATTTATCATACTGTGTTATAATTGTTTAAGTTTGAAACCAGCCTTTACCACTTAGTACCTGTATGAATTTGCAAGTTACTCAAATTCTACATGTTTCAATTTTCTTGTCTCTTGAAATAGGACAGTATTACAACTTACCTTCATGGGCTTGTTACAAGAATTAAATTGTTAAATATGTAAAGCACTTAAAAAAGAGCCTGGAACCTTGAAAGAGTCATGAGAATCCTTCTCAATGGTGCTTTAGGCAGCAAATATTAGCTGACAAGTGCTCAAATATTAGCTTTTGTTATTCTTACTGGTCAGTTTCAGTCACTATAGTTCATCCATGTATACTTGGATCTAGAACAGTATCTGCATTTAAATAAATTTCTTTGAAGGACCAATTAAATAAGGAAGGGGCAGAGGAAGACCTATGAGATCACGTGGTATCTCATAGGGTGAAAGAGGAAGGAAGAGGCCAGCTCTTTTAACAAAGTGCTATTTCCATGGTTGTTGAGCTCCACTCTAGAAGAAAGTTTCTTTTTCCTTAATCATTAAGACTTAGTGTTGCTGGTCTCAATGCCATGTTGCAAAGGCAACAGTTTGATTAATCTAAGCTGGAGTAGCTAATAGTTTCCCAGTGGACTTTACACTTTAAAAGATGATATTTGCTAACCAATTACCTCTCTCCTCTTGGTAGTGTTTTTGTTGCCATCACAAAGTCAGGGACAGGGCGGGCTAGATAAATTGCAGGGCCAAGAGCAAAATGAAATGTGGGGGTTCCAGCTAGGAAAGTCACTTTCCCCTTCTACCCCAAACCGCAGATGGTCAACCTACAAACGATCCTGCCAGGATTCGCTTGGTACCTGAATTGGGGGTGGGCAAGAGGACCCCACTGAGTTGCCCTCCTCACTGCTGGCTCAGGAGGGGGATGGCCATTTCCTCTCTGCAACCCAGTTTCTGTCCCTAGTGGAGGGGGCTGGCCGGAGGCAGGACTGCACATGAGCCACAGTGCTAAGCCAAGCTCTATTATGCCTTTGGGCTTTATGTACAAAACACAAATTCAAAGATACAGTTATTAAGAATTTAAAGATTATTATCACAGAACAAGGTCCTGGACCTTTTGAGCCCATAACTGTATGCAGCTGCCTGCCCATGAAGCCCACGTTGGTGAAGAGCAGTTTTTTAGATACACCTCTCTGGGTAGGGTCTCCCTTGTGGGCAGTCCAGTTCTGCCTGGGAACTTGGATTTTAGGACAAGTCTCCATTATTGGTCAGTTTCTTGGCTGCAGCTGCTTTGGAACATGCAGGTCACTAAAAGCACCATTTTTAAAAAAAGAAATTTACCTTTTTTCTATCATTACCAATCCACATAGATGTACTCAACTTAATGGTTGTGGACATGATGCATTAGCCATGTTTCTCTTAATTTCACTACAGGGAGGTAATGTTGTTTCCATTTTACATACTGAAAACTGAGGCTCAGAGTAGTTGATAAGTACCTTTCCTGAAGTCATGTATTAATTGGCAGAGCTGAAGTTTAAACTTGGGAGAGACTGTCTTATTCCTTAGCCTTATTCCTGTTTCCACTGCCTCTCATGAAAGTTTTAGCATTAAATCTATATGACACATATGTTCTGGCGGCAGTTTTTTTGCCTCAGGAACTTCCCATTTATTTACTTATTTTTATTTTTAAAATTTTTTCTAGATGGAGTCTTGCTCTGTCGCCCAGGCTGGAGTGCAGTGGCGTGATCTCGGTTCACTGCAACCTCCACCTTCTGGGTTCGAGCAATTCTCCTCCCTTGGCCTCCCGAGTCACTGGGATTACAAGCATGCACCACCACACCTGGCTAATTTTTGTGTTTTTAGTAGAGATGGGGTTTCACCATGTTGGCCAGGCTGGTCTCCAACTCCTGACCTTGTGATCTGCCCGCCTTGGCCTCCCAAAGTGCTGGGATTCCAGGTGTGAGCCACTGCTCCCAGCCTAGGAATGTCCTATTTAGTGAACTTAATGTGTATACTTGTAAGTGCTCTAGAGTTTTTAAGCCCTATAAGGATTTTAGTTATTAATAGGGATTTGGTCCGTTATGCAATAAGATTGTGCATCTAGGAGTTTGATTTTTTTTCTAGTGTTTTGCTCACAAGTTTTCTAGACTGCCCGGATTTTTCCTTTGAGCATGATTTTTATCCTTAACTTTGCTGTCACCTCGGAGTAGCTTCTTTTGGTTAGTATTCTCTATATTCCTGAGTCCCTGTGTATCAGAGAATGTAAGAGTTGAAAGTAGTAGACTACCACAAGGCAACAAACATTGCTTTTAAAAAGCTCATTAAAAACTATCTAAAGTGACTCTCAAGGGACCTTTAGAGGCTTCTTTGAAAAGCTTTGTTTACTAGTAGCCTTCTGTACTAGTCAGTGTTCTCCAGAGACAGAAACAATAGGATATGTATTTATGGATGGATGGATGGATGGATGGATGGATGGATGATAAGGGGTTTATTAGGGGAATTGACTAACACAATTATGGAGGCCGATAAGTCCCACGATAGGCCATCTACAAGCTGGAGAACCAAGTTAGTCGATTGTGAACCAGGGGAGCTGAGGGCCTAAGAGCCCAAGGAGCTGCAGGTGTGAGTCTCAGGGTCCAAAAGCCAGAGACCCTGGAGTTCCAACATCCAAGGTCAGGAGAAGAAGGGTGCCCTGACTATGGAAGAGTGGGAAGAAATTCACCCTTCCTCCACCTTTTTGTTCCATCTGGTCCCCCAGTCGATTGGATGGGTGCCCATCCACATTCAGGGCAGCAGATCCTTCTCACCAGTCCACCAACTCACACACTAATCTCTTCCAGAAACACCATCACAGATACACACAGAAGTGATGTTTTACCAGCTATCTAGGTATTCCTTAATTTAATGAAGTTGGCACCCAAAATTAATCATCATACCTTCTGTTTAGGAATGTCAGTGGTCGAGAATGTGGACTGTACTGTCTGACAAATGTGGTTCGAATCTTGCCTCTGCCCCATGACCTTGGGACTTTCAACACTTTTCATAACCTCTTTAAGGCTTCATCATCTTCACCTGTAAAATGCGAGTAATACTTACTACTCTCAGGTTATTGTAAAGATCACATGAACTGAGGTATATGATGTGTTTGGTGTTGTACCTGGCACATAGAATGCTATCAGTGAGTGGTAGCTATTATTATAGATCAAAGGATCTAGGCTTAGAAGAGTAATCCAGGGATGTAGTCTGTGCTCTATTAGAGCAATCTGCATAGACATGCCTCTGTGGGCTAAGGGGTCAGAATAAGACCAAATGAAAGTCTCTTGAGAGTCGAGTCTCAGGGTTGGTAGATTTAGCTCCACCACGGACTGTTTAACTGTGGCATGCTTAATGATTTAATCTGAAGTCCTTGGAGTGAAGGTGTATGCTTGTATGTGGATTCAACAAACATTTATTAAGCACCTGCTACTGCCAGGACTTTGTGGGTGCTGGTATTACAAAAAAAAGCAAGTTGGCCTGTGTCCTTTTGTAGTTTATATTCCAACTATGAGACAAATATGCAAAGAAATGACTGATATTAAATACAACATAAGTGCTTTAAGGTAAATGCAGCATTATCCAGGGGATAAAGTGAGTTAGAGGGAAGTTGTTCTTTGTTAATATTTTATCCTCAGGGCTAAGAATGCCCTTATTATAGAAGGACCTTCAGTAAGTTCAATGAATTATTTTGATATTTTTAGTATAGATTAATCCTTCAAACACCAAACATATTGAAAATGTAAGTTAACTTTGGGTATTTAAGTGACAGAAGCCCATCTTTAAATTTTCCTAGCAATATTATTTATCCTTAATCTTCACAACTTAGGTGGATAGGAGTTACAGGCAAAATCTTGTTAATTATGTGAAGCCTACTAATAGCTGCAATATACAGAAGGGTTTCTTAGTCACTCAGAGTGGGTGTGTTTCTAAATGATCATTTACACCTATGGGAAATATTGCTGGCATTTGAGAAATGACTCTAATATTAGTTAGAATAAAAGTGATATTAATTAGAATAATAGTTGGATATTCATGATTAAAATATTAGCTACTATGTATTAAACACTACCAGAAATAACACTAGGAAATATATGTATTTTGGTAGTTTATATATAAGATTAAAATAATATTTCTATGAAGAGTGAATTCCCCTCATTTACTATTTGTTTAGCTAATTTTAAAGTTTGTATAAAAAATGGAAAAATGCTGCTCTTTCTTAGTCTCTGAGTTTTTAATGGCAGGAGTCATAGGGAAATTTTTGATGTACTTACAAAAAGCACCTGAGGAATATAGAGCAAATAGATCCAAATCATAAACATATATTGGTAAATGAGCAAAAATGGAAAATAATTTGTGTTGAAGGACTGTTGAAACAGTTTTAATAATAGCTCTTAAAAAAGAGTCACTAGGATGTGCTTTGAGAACTATACCTTCTACAACACAATGGCATCATTAAGTTTTTAATATTTGGGTACGTAGTAGTTAGCGTCATGGGCTCTGAAGCCAGACTTTCTGTTTACAATTTTAGTTCTTCACTTACCAGTGTCACTTTGGGCAAATAATTTAGTGTCTTCATGCCTCAATTTTATCATCTATTAATTTAGGATAATAATAGAACTTCCCTCATAAGGTCATTGTGAGGATTAAATGAGTTCATATACGTTGGGCACTTAGAGCAGAGCCTGGAACACAGTAAGCTCCCAGTAAATGTTAGTTGTTGTTATTGTCATTATTTTTCTTTGTAGAGAGGAGGAGAGATGGAACTTCTGATGCTTATTTTTAATCTATGTTACAGAGTCTTGCCTTTGGTATATTTTTTCTAAACTATTTTGTTTGTTTCAGCCTTCTTAAAGTCACGCTTCGCAACCCTTTCTGAACTAAAGCGTCCAGGCTTTGAAATTCAGTAGCTGATAATGTCATAAAAGGAGAAAACTAAACATTGTATGTCTTTTGTTTAACCTCTGTTACAGTACCAAATAGTATTACAATTTATTGATATTTGTGGTAGTATTTTCTATTGAGCTGTGAGCTTTTTGAAAGAAAAAACCTACACTGTTGTGTTTAGTACACTGTCTGGTACTAGGTATGAGGCCTGAGCCCCTAATAGTTGTTCTATTAACTATTCTAACATCTCATTTATCAGGTTTACCTAATAGTGTGCTTTTCAAATTTAAAAACAAGTGAATTTCCTAGCTGTCTAGCTACATGAATTAAAGTGCATTACTTTAAATACGAAGATTTTATTTTTTTTAACGATTTAGGATAATTTTTCTTATAAGCATTGAGCACATCCCATCCTTCGTAAGCATAATGTAAATTCATCATTATGCATACTGTTTATTTGGGCTGTAATATAGTGTCTCCATGGAGGGTATTGATATATGCTTGGTTGTTTGGTTCTATATCACATATTCTCAGGATGCCTTATGCATTTTTTCTTTGCATCTTATGTATTATTTTTCTCTTATTATTATAATATATCAATTTCTTTCTTATATTCTTTCTTTCTGACACATCTAGCAACCCCAACTTCCTAAATTCAAATTTAATGCTTCTAACCTGCTGCGGATTGATTTGCTAATTTTAAAGTTTGTATAAAAAATGTTTGTATAAAGTTTGTATAAAAAAGTAGAAACATTAGAACCTAAAGAAAAAGAAAGATTTATTAATAAGATCTTAACCAAGCTTGAGGGTGTCTTCTGTGAGTAAAATGCAGAAGTTCAGCACATAGAGGGTGTGACATCTATTTAGCTAGCCATATAGGTTTTACACTTTCTTTATGACATTGCTCAGGTTGTCAAATATGTGTGGCCTGCAGGTAAGTGATTTTTTAATTATATTAACGTCTGTACAAAAGAATGGAATTCTCATCTTCAGTATTTCCATAGTGTTAACTTATGGCGTGGGAATTCAAATGCAGATCTCCCTTACTCCAAAGTCCATTTTCCTTGCTGCTAGACTCATGTTATAAAAAAGTTAATATTGTTAATTATTATAGTTCATTAAAGTGCCATGGTAACTAGGGTAGTTTTTGGTTTAAAACACAAACTCGGCCGGGCACAGTGGCTCATGATTATAATCCCAGCACTTGGCAGGCTGAGGCAGGAGGATTGCTTGAGCTCAGGAGTTTGAGACTAGCCTGGGCAACATAGTGAGACCTTATCTCTACAAAAAAATGTAAAAAGTAGCGGGATGTGGTGGTACATACCTATGGTCCTAGCTACTTGGGAGGCCAAGGTGGAAGGATTGCTTGAGCCCAGGAGGTTAAGGCTGTAGTGAACTATGATAGTGACACTGTACTTCAGCCTGGGCAACACAGCAAGACCCTGTCACAAAACACAAAAAACCACAAATTCTTTGTCTTTGTCCTATTATTGGCATTTTTTCCTATTTGAGTTTTAAAAAATATCCCCAATTATGGATTATTTAAATATTTAATTGATGGATACGTATTCAACATATATTTTACAATAGTAAGTTACACAGATATAGGTTACATTTAATAACATGTACTTTTAAAAGGTCTACAATTTAAATAACCTGATTACTATGTTTATTTATAGGCTTTGAGCTCAATACACGTGCCCAACTACATAGAAAAAATACTTAAATGTGCCTATTTTACTTACAGTGTATAAAATGCTAGAAAAATATTAAAAAGATGCAAAATGAAGTAGCTTTGAGGCATTTGGGATTAGACATGGATTCAAATCATAGTTTTAATCTTAGAATGTTAGCTTTTTCAGTACTTCCCAAGGTTACTGTAAGGATTAAGTCAAGTAGCATTAACATGGGATGCGCCATTTGACAATATTTGATCCTTCATGATCTCTTTCTTCTTCATTGTTTCCATCTATATAATTTTGAATCTTGATAAAAAAGAGGGAACAAAAAAGTATAGGAGAGAATGAAATATATTTATTAAGCAAAAGCAACTATGGGTTACATATTGTGCTTCAAAATGAATATTTTACTTTTATCATTTTGTTGCATGCAGAACCCCTTTAATTTAGCCTTCATTGGACTGAAGTAGAAATGTAAGAATTGGAGCTTATTTTCATTTCTGAGGTGTAGAAAAATTACACCTCATTTGTAATTTGTAGAAAAATTAGTATATTTGAATCAGTCTGCTGTTTCTTTGGAAACTTTGTCATTTGCATGTACTCAGAAATACTGCAATTATCCATGAAATGCTGTTAGTATGAAGTCGTGATGAGGGTCCCAGGCTAGGTGTTCGGAGCTCCCTGTCAACACCTGGGCTGTGCTGCAGATGCCCTTCAGTGTTGTGACCCTAGTTCCTTGACGTCTTTGTGTCAGTTTGCTTATTTTTAAAATGGGAATGGTGTGACAGTTGGCCCTGCTTACCTTCCAGCTTACATGTTATAAGAATCAATTGAGATCATGGATATGAAAGTATTTTATTATGAAAAATGTAAGGTAAAAGTAATAATATTGTGAACTGTCACAGTGAGTTAAATGGGAATTAACAGTTACATGCAGAGAATCTTTTTAAGCATGAAACTTTTGAATGTTATTGTAGCCTAGTGCCCCGGAACAGTAGTAAGACAGGGCCATCTTATATGTTGTTTCTGAATAAACTGGCAAACAAATAGAAAAGAAGGAAGAGGAGGAAGCAGCTGAGGAGGAAAGAAAACAAAACTAAACTGATTATATGGTCTTGAAAGCATTGGCATTTTTAGAATTACACATCACTTGGAAATTTTTGAAGGAATTATTAATCTATAGGTAATTAAAAATGAATTTTCTGGCCAGGCGTGGTGACTCACTCTTGTAATCCCAGCACTTTGGGAGGCTGAGGTGGGAGGATTACTTGAGCTCAGGGGTTTGAGACCAGCTTGGGCAACATGGAGAAACCCTGTCTCTACAAAAAATACAAAAGTTAGCTGTGGGTCTCACCTACTCGGGATGCTGAGGTGGGAGGATCACTTGAGGCTGGGAGGTCAAGGCTGTAGTGAGCTGAGACTGCATCAGTGTACTCCAGCCTGGGCGACAGAGTGAGACCCCTTTTCAATAAAATAAAAATAAAAATGAATTTTCCATTAAAAACCAGCTTATATTATTTTCAATGTTTTTACATTTCTTGCTGTGGAGAAAACCCTAGTCCCTTCTCTAGAATTTTAATCATTCATCTGGATGCCTTGATATATGTGGTATGATGCCTAGTAAAATGGAATGGATATTTCTTCTATCTCCATGAGTTTTTCCATTTGTTTGGTTTTCTTTTTACCTGCCTTTATTTCTGTTGTTGTTACTCTTCCACCAAGAACATGTGGTCCTCTTATCTCTGGGCTGAGGTTTTTTCGCATGTCCTTTTATTCTTTCTTCATCTCACAAAAGATATACCTAGGTTTTTTAAAGGTGCCAGGATACTATTGAATGAACGTAATTACTATAGGATAATGGTTTGGCTTTGTGTCCCCACCCAAATCTCATCTCAAATTGTAATCCCCAGAATCCCTCTGTGTTGGGGGAGGGACCTAGTGGGAGGTGATTGGATCATGAGAATGGTTTTATCGTGTTGAACAGTTCCTCCTTCACACACTCTCCCCTCTCGCCTGTTGGACGGGCTTGCTTTCCCTTCACCTTCCACCGAGATTCTAAGTTTCCTGAGGCCTCCTAGCCATGCTTCCTGTTAAGCCTGTGGAACTGTGAGTTACTTAAACCTCTTTCCTTTATAAATTACCCAATCTTGTGTGTATCTTTATAGCAGTGTGAAAATGGACGAATATACTATATTTCTTTCCAGTATCTGTTTTGGGAGAGGAATGCTGGTCAGCTGCTAGTAAAATCATCTCCATGTACTCCATTATTTAGGTATTGTTTGATTCTAGTGTGGTGGTCATGACTACCTAGGTGGTCATTTTTGTCTAATGTTGCAGCTGCTATTTCTGTTTCTTCGTCTAGAAGAAAATGTTATATTTTCCTCTCATAGCTTACTTATTCTGTTCCTTGCATAATGATTGAGGTGACTGTATTCAAGGCCTTAACAATGATTAACATCATGTCCCTTAATCTTCAGAGCTAGCCCAAGAGTTTCATTCTCCTGTGGCCACTGTAACCTCCAAACTATGAGTAATCTGGCAAGTACTTTTGTGTTCTCTTTATTGCAAATCATATTCTTTTTTATCTTTAAGAAATGTTTCTTAGCAAATAGTAAGTCATTTATTTGACTTCTCCAAAAAATAATTGACTATTTAAAGAAAAATAGTTTTAAGGAACATTTACCAGTTGCTTTTTTATGTAGATAGTGAGTGTAGGATGTAGCAAAAAGACCAGGTTTCGTAGTCTTCACTGTTTAGTTCTGGGCATGCATGCTCTCTGAGCCTTAAATTTTATAGTTGTAAAGAGGGTGTAGTGTTGGGATTGTTAGGCTTAAATGAGATAGTATATATAAAATGCCTAGTACATTGAGGAGCACAAAGAAGTTCACAGAATAATGTAATTATTGTTATTACGGATATCTTCTCCTCATTGTTGTTGTCATTATCACCATGATTATGTGGGAAAACCTAAAGGGAGTTTTGTACTAAGGGGCTCAAAATGGAATGCGTTGTTGATGAAGGTCTCGATACAGTAGATCACCTTGACAAATTGTGTGTAGTCATCGTTTCTTTGATACACCATTCATCTTCATTAAGATGAGACTATCCAGCCAGCCCTAGAGATGTGCCAACATTTCTGGCTGAGATTACTATAGGCTTATGAAAATGGGTTAATTGGTCACTGATGAGCTGCGTTACTGGGAATAGGGTTAGAGTTTTATGAAATGCATAATTTAACTTTAGACTTATCTACTCTCAGGAGTAGGCAGTTATTTAAGTAGTAGCCAATTTGAAAGAAAAAAAATCTACCTTTTCAGTTTGTTTCCTTTTTATGGATAAAATGAAAAAATTCCATCCTGAAATCAGATTTTAAGAAAGAGATACATACAGTGATTAACCCTCCAGCTTCCTTTTGCCTACACACACACACACACACACACAGGCACACACACACTTTATCTTCTGTTTTTCATTCAGAATATGACTGCACAAGCTGTAGGGGTTAGCTAGCAGCACATTGAATAGCTTCTTGCTGCCAGTTTGGGGGATGATTGAAATTATTGACCCTTACATGAAGACGAAATGAAATCTGTTTATGCAAGAATACTAGAAAAAAATCTTCTCTATTCAGAAAATACTTTACCTCTTAGAATCTTTAACATGAAGTCAGTCACATGATGTAAAAAAGCCAATTAAAAGTCAATTAAGGCCAGGCGCGGTGGCTCATGCCTGTATTTCTAGCACTTTGGGAGGCCAAGGTGGGTGAGGTTGGGATTTTGAGACCAGCCTGGCCAACATGGTGAAACCTCATCTCTACTGAAAGTACAAAAATTAGCTGGGCATGGTGGCAGGCGCCTGTAATCCCAGCTACTCGGGAAGCTGAGGCAGGAGAGTAGCTCGAACCCGGGAAGCTGAGGTTGCAGTGAGCCGAGATCATGCCATTGCACTTCAACCTGGGCAACAGTGAGACTCTGTCTCAAAAAAAAAAAAAAAAAAAAAGTCAATTAAACATTTTTAATGGTGGAAGTCTTATCAAAGTTTTATATTCCGAATTTGTCTTCCAAATACTTTGAAAAAAGAATAAACATTTCAAAGGCTACAGGAATTCTGTTTAGAGGATTTGGTTAAACTAGCTAAAAACCTGGATAGCAGTTGCCCATGACATTTTAATTATTCTCTCTAAAAAAGATGAATTTCTATGTCACATAAAGACATGCATTTAAGGTACTATGATATATATTTTTGACTGAACTTTTTGCACAAGATGCATTTCTGAAATAAGTAAATGGAATATTTTAAATGTCATTTGTGAATCTATTTTTAAAGCAGTATTTAACATCTAATAGACCTCGTGTGCTACTGTAGATGTTCTTATTTACATGTAAAGGAGGGCATGCTATTTGTATCTCTTTTTTTAGTTGTGTGGGAGATGCAGTTATTTTCTGAGGGGAGTGAAGGAAAAGAAGGGGTATGTTATAATTTGAGGACATAGTTATTATGGGAGACTTTCTTAAGGAACCAAAAAGAAAGGAAGTATTAGTGAGCAGCGGTCAGAAACTAGTCAATACTGATAACAATGTATAGTGGTCCCAATAGGTTCATAATTACCTTAAAAGGAAAACAGGAAGCAAATATAGAGAAGATTGAATAGTCGTATGCCAGGGTAAAGAAAAGGCCCCTGCCCTCAAAGAGTTTATAATTTTATTCACAAACTAGAATTATCTATCTTAAAGTCCCATAGTTTTTAAGCTGCCTGCAGACAATTACAGTCTAGTTCTAGTGTATCTTGTGGAATCTTTATTTTTCAGATTGTCTTCAAGTACCTAGCTCCATGCTTACAGTTTATACTCCCAAATATTGGTTAAATTAAACCGGATGGAATCAAGTGCTAAAGGAAAAGTCATGCTTTTATTCTTCTTCCAGTGATGGACAGCAGAAGTTTTAGAGTGATCAAGATCTGAATTTAAAACCTGGCTCTGCCACTTAGGTGGTCTTGGGCAAGTACCAAGCTCTGAGCTTTTATTTCCTCTGTTGTAAAATCATGATTATCATACTTATTTCATAAGTTAGCTGAATGGGTAAATGACTCTGTGTGTGTGTGTGTGTGTGTGTGTGTGTGTGTGTGTGTACTACAAAAGTTTTATCAAATAACTGTAATTATCAGTATGGTTATCAAAACTAAGGAAAAGTTGAGATGGCCCCAAAGTCATAGAGATGGGAGTTAATATAATGGAGAGGGTTCCAGGTGATGATGGACTTCAGAAGCTACACAGGTGAATTTACAGTGTTATGATAGCCAGTATGGACCCATTTTAGGTTCTTGATCCCTAGAAGTGTATTGTCAATAGTTAAATCAAAATGTATTTAAACAGGATTAATCTGGAAATACTATTCAAGAGGTTGTGGGGAGGTACAGACCTTGAGAGTTAATCATACCTATGTAAACATTAATGAAGGCACTGTACATATCAAAATAAACCATATTCCTGCTTATGAAAAGTACCTCAACATATTTAGACAGATTGAAATCATACATGCATTCTGTGAACACAGTGGAGACAAACTAGCAATCAATAACAGAAAGATGAGTAAATCTCCAACATTGAGAAGATACGCAACACGCTTCTAAATAATCCATAGGATAAAGAGGAAGTTTCAAGGGAGATAAAAAATACATTGACTAAATGAAAATGAAAACAGAATATATCAAAATTTGTGGGACACAACTAAAGAAATTCAAAACTAACAGAAATGCAGAATGCCTTTGAGTCCTTTGATGCCATCAGTAGATTGGAGAGGACTAAGGAAAGAATCGGTGAGCTTGGAGGTAGGGCAATAGAAACTTTCCTAACCGAAGGCATAAGAAAAATGAAAAAACTGAAACAGAATATTTAAGAACTATGAGACAATTACAAAAGGTGTAACGTATGCAGAATGGGAATACCATGAGGAGAAGAAAGAGAGAAAGGATCAAAAGAAATATTTGAAATAATAATGACTGAGAATTTTCCAAAATTAATGACAGACATCAAACCACAAATCTTGGAAGCTCAAAATTAATGCCAGACACCAAGCTCAGGATAAACACCAAAAAATCTACAGACAGGCATGTCTTACTTAAATTGCAGAAATTCAAAAACAAAGGGAAGATTTTTGAAAGGTTGAGTGGTAACTTCACCTTACCTTTAGGGGATTAAGGGTAAGAATTATGTCAGACATCTCTTGAAAAACCATGTAAGCAAGAAGAGAGTAGAATGAAATATTTAAACTATTGGAAAACAGAAACAAAAATCACTTAGAATTCAGTATCCAGTAAAATTATCCTTCAAAAGTGAAGGAGGAGTGAAGACTTTCTCAGACAAAAGAACTGGGAATTTGCTGCCAGCACAGTGCCTTACAAGAAATGTTTTTTAAAAAGATGGATTTACAAATATTTTCTGCTAGTCTGTGGCTTGTCTTTTCGTTTTCATAGTGTCCTTTAGCCCATTTTTATTGGCTTGAATATTTTGCTACCAAAGTTTGATATTAACATATATTGTGCTTTAAATATTTCTAGAAATAGCATCTCTGCAACCAACATTTTCAGTTTAAACTTATTGAAAGTCTCAGGAATGGAGTGTTATTTTGTGTTCAAGTAAGTCACAAAGCATAAATATTTCACTGAAATGTAAATAGTAAAATCCATTATTTCAGGATTTGTATTTTCATGTAAAAGATACATGCTATCCTCACATAAATATGGTGGTATTAGGAGTAATGCCTGACTCTTCAAATTCAATTAATGACTCTGCACCCAGGAGAGCGTTCCTGATTTTTGTTGCTGTGTTTGTGTAACATTCTCTAAGGTTCTTTGTAGTGAGGAACAGATTACCTTTCCATGAGTCAGGACCCCGTCTTATTAAAAGGGCCACTGCTATAATTTCTTTAAGCTTCATCTTGGATTGTTATTAGCTTGGCACAGGACACTGGATAAATTATATACACACACATACACCCCCAAGAAACCCCCTGGTTTGAAAATGGAATCTATGAATTGGCTTCCGTGTCTGCTTTGAGAGTTATTGCCATGGTGATGAATAGTCTGCTGAGTTTTATGGTTGGCATGATTCTACTGGATTAGGTCACTTGTGTTTTCTTTCTATAATACCAGTTGACTACACTTTCGGTAAGAGTTAAAGTTCCATCACTAAGAAGCTAGTAGGGAGAATGCAAAACTAATGATTTAGTAGAATTAGCTACATCAATGCTTTTAATCTGTTGATTATTCCCTTTCAGTGCTAAGTAGCAGGGGCTTACTCATTTCATAGGGCTTTAAATCTTTCCATTGCAATCAGACCTGGTAGGGAATTATTCTGTGCTGCAGTTACAAGTTTTTCATCATTTATTAAAGCATTATGGGATAACCATCTTGATAAAAGCATCTTGGAAACTAGACCTATTTATTCCTTTTTGCGGGGGAGGATGGAGTCTTGCTCTGTCACCCAAGCTGGAGTGCAGTGGCATGATCTTGGCTCACTGCAACCTCTGCTTCCCGGGTTCAAGAGATTCTCCTGCCTCGGCCTCCAGAGTAGCTGGGATTACAGGCATGCACCATCATGCCCGGCTAATTTTTGTATTTTTAGTAGAGACGGGGTTTCACCATGTTGGTCAGGCTGGTCTCGAACTCCTGACCTCGTGATCCACCCACCTCGGCCTCCCAAAGTGCTGAGATTACAGGCGTGAGCCACTGCGCCCAGCCTTATTCTTTATTTTAATGAGTCAGAATTTTAAATACTTTGCCTTACTGTATTTACAAAAGTTGTAGCAATGGGTCAGTTGTCTTAAGTTAAATTTATTAGTATCTTCCAACATTAAAGGAAATACTAAAGTGTTTCAATTATGTTTAAAATAAAACACAAGTATGAGGAGTGATGGACACAAGTAAAACAGTTTGGGGTAATAAAATGAGTTGTTGATTTAGAGATATATACTATATACCAAATGGTCAATCTACTTGGGGATATAGTGAGAGTTAATCTACTTGGGATCATTGCTTCTAAAGCAAACCCAGTTGTGTAAAGTCCTACATATAAAGGTAGATATTAAATCCACTAGGGAAATAATCAGAACCCCAGGTGCCCAGGCTTTGTAAAAAATTTAAACAGTAAAACCATAGTCACCTGTACTTAACTTAGATTTAACTAAACAAATTCATAAAATTTCCTGAGTGGAATGATGGTTTCAGAAAGCTAGTGAATTTCAGACCCTGAAAAAATACTGCTCACTGAATCGTAGTCATTCTTAACTGTTTAACAATTTAAATCTAAGTTGTCATATGCAACAAGGTTTAAATTAGTACAGTTCTGGTTATGCTGTGTCTTTTCTAACTCATAACTTTCAGTAATGAAAATAGCTTTCTACATAATTAGCCTGAATTAGATTTTCCTCTCTTTCCCTTCTACATCACTAATGAAACTAGAGTAATCATTTCTGCTTCTAGGATGACTGTATGATTTCATTTATCCCTAATATAGTACACACTCCATACTAGACACTCAGGAAATCTTTATTCATTCTTTCAGGAGGCAAAGCAGGAACAGATTAGCTAATTACCAGCTCAGACCAAGTTAAGAATAATAAAGCTACAGATTATCACTTCAAAATTTGCCTTTTTGCCGTCTCACTATTTTAAAGAATGCTCGCTCTATCACTAATATCTCTGGCAAGAAAGCATTCCATGTGTATGTATATAAGTGTGTATCTTCATTTTTTGCTGTCACCACACAGACATCAGGCTTTTTCACAAAATCTGACCCCCTCTCTTGACCATTTTTTATAACTACCTGGCATGTATCACTACAGAGCTTTTGTTCTAGTCCTTCTACTTGGACTTTGGCAGATATTTGAACTCTGCTGAGCCAGTGCTATCCTCTTCAGGGATTTGTTTTTAAGATTTTCTTCCTTGCCAACCACAGAGACTGAATTTTATATCCCACAGACGAGTCTGAGATTTCCAGCCCCTTCCATAAATCCCATCACTCTGTCACTCTTGACAGTGTAATTATCCCTCTTGTTTCTTGCTGCTTTCCTGCTTGTAATCTTTGTTCCTCAACATGTCCTTCATCTGAAAAAAAGGCACCCAATCCTTCTTCCTTTGTCAGCTCTTTAATTTCTCTTGTGAAATAATCTTCAGATATCAGCTCCCCACAAAGCCTTACTGGAGGAGGAGTGGCAATTTGCTTCCTTAAATTTTTCTGTCTATTCAGTTTTCATGAGTGACTAATAACTAGCCATCATATTAAAGTCTTCTGATCTTATATTTAAGTATGATTTTTTAATTAGATTTATGTTTTGTTCAGTGTTTATGCTGTTCAGTGTATGCATGTGGTATGTGTATGCTTTTAATATGTGTTGCATGTGGTATGTGTATGCTTTTAATATGTGTATCTATACTTTTGTATGTAATACAGATAAACCTAAAGGCCAAATTCAACATCTCGTTTTTGAACCAATCAATCAGCCTACTGATGTGAGACAAATTTCAACAAATGCTTAAGACACATCTGATAAATATATAATAAAACTTGTATGTTGACAGAGCTTGTAAATTTTTAAAATTCATATTTTTCCATCTTTTTTTTCATTTCTGTTATTTGATGATGATGAATCAGGATTCTTTTAATGAAATAATGAGATCTTTGCAGGTCTGATGTTCAAGGTTGATACTGTGGTGGTGAGTGAATCACCATATAATGAAGTCCCATTGTGTTACCCTATTTTAGAATTTTTCATAAGGTAACAAAGGTATGAGAATTAAGCAGGATAGTGTAAATGAAGTGCTGTGTAAATTGCAAAATGTGTGTGCACACCCGCACAGATTTTTCTTGTTTTTTTTTTCTTTCTTTTTTTTTGAGACAGGATATCACTATATTGCCCAGGCTGGATTTGAATTCCTGTTCAGTCCTCCTGCTCAAGTGATCCTCCTGCCTCAGCCTCCCAAGTAGCTGGGATTACAGGTGTGAGCCACTGCATCAGCTACCTGGCTTTTCCTGAGATCTCTGAGAGTGATTTCAGGTGATACACAGTTAGTGGTATGAGATAAAACACATTGCTGCTAAAATTCCAGACAGTCCCCATAAACGAGTAGACATTGCTTCAGTTATCTAGCAGGTAAGTGTCAGATTTGCTGGCTTATTCTGGTTTATTGACACAGACCTGTGGACTTGTAGTATCCTATTGAAATGCAGAAGGACATTTACCTTGAATAAGAAAGTCCATTTTTTTTTTCCTAACAAGATACCTAGGAGTGAGTGATTTGTGGATGTTGAATTTTTTTCATTGTGAAATAATTCAAAATGACAAAGTGAACTGAAGACTCATTATTTTCATGCATTGTATGCTATTTTAAGTTTTAGGAGAAAAGAAGTTTGGAGATTGTATTTGTCTGTTTTCACACTGCTGATAAAGACATACCTAAGACTGGGTAATTTATAAAGAAAAAGAGGTTAAATGGACTCATAGTTCCATGCGGCTGGGCGAGGCCTCACAATCATGGCAGAGGGTAAAAGGCATGTCTTACATGGTGGCAGGCAAGAGAGAATGAGAGCCAAGTGAAAGGGAAAACCCCTTATAAAACTTTCAGATCTCTTGAGATTTATTCACTACCATGAAAACATTCTGGAGGAAACTATCCCATGATTCAGTTATTTCCCACCAAGTTCCTCCCATGACACGTGGAAATTGTGGGAGCTACAGTTCAAGATGAGATTTGGGTGGGGACATAGCCAAACCATATCAGAGATTGAAAAATTTTAAAAGTAAAGTGATATCCATACTTGCAGATATTGAGATGTCTGTAAACAGTCTCCCTTACAAAATAGAGCAATGCTAAGATAATTTTTATGGGAGATACACTTATGTATATCATATGTCTTTCTAAAATATCAATACATAAGACTCACACAAAGTGACTATTTAATATGTACTTATTATACCATAACAGCCAAAATTTGAAATACAATTAGAGCTGATTTGAATTAATTTCTATGATTTGACAACACAGAAAACTTTGATAAACTTTGTTCATATTCAGAAAAGCTACTTTTTCTTTCTGGATCTAAGTCTCATGTTTACCTAATGTTGAAGTCTTTGAAAGCAGACTTTTTGGTGACATTTGACACATACGTTATACATAAAGTACACAGTTTATCCTGGGAGCCTGAGATGAAAATTCTGAAAGTTCATAAATCTTAGGATTCACTGACCCAAAGGTGATGTTTTGATTTCATATTAAGAAGCCACAGAATTTTTCTGTTAAGTCAATGTGTACTAGAATATTCAAAGTCAATAAAAGATAAAGAATAATGACAGATGTCTCTATATAAATGATGTAATGGTGCTTTTGTACAAGTATAGTTAACCTGTTCGTTATCTTGAAACTTAATTCTGTATTTGCAGTAAAAATTAAGGTGATCTTCTGGGATTTGAGAGGTAGCATGAGGTTAATGGGTAAATTTCATCTTCTTGTACTGTCAAGTAAAGTATAAAATGACTTTACTTGAAAGTTGATCAAAAACTTTTGGTTTTGGATTAAGTATAATTGGAATAATCTATGGAGGTATACAGAAAGGATTACCACTTCATGAGATTTATAAAAAGATAAACAGATGTGGTTTTTAACTTAAGGATGTTATCGATAATACAGAAAGACATAATCTATAACCTTTTTTGAAGTATAGATATAGAATAGGTCTACATTAATTTTTTAACATAGAACTTGACATTGAAAACATAAATCCAAGATGTGTGTATATTTTGGTCTTGAGGAAAAATATTATGCATATTTATACCTTATACATATACAATGAAAAACCCACGCTGATGACTAACAAATGATTCCTATTGATCTAAAAGGAAAAAGATGAAAAATCAGCAAGAAAACATTGAAAACTTTAAGAGAAATGGTTTTAAAGAAAGGGTAACATCATTACTAAGCAAAGAAATAGTAATTTTTTCCTCTATCAGATTGAAAAAGTTGTTTTTTTTTTTTTTTTTTTGAGACAAGGTCTCACTCAGTTGCTCAGGCTGGAGTGCAGTGGCACAATCACGACTCACTGCAACCTTTACCTCCCAGGCTCAAGTGATTCTCCCACAGCAGCCTTCCAGGTAGCTGAAGCTACAGGTATGTGTCACCATGCTCAGCTAAGTTTTTGTATTTTTTGTAGAGATGGAATTTCACCATATTGCCCAGGCTGGTCTCGAACTCCTGGGTTCAAGCGATGCATCCCCCTCAGCCTCCCAAAATTCTGGGATTATAGACATGAGCCACTGTGCCCAGCCTTGAAAAATGTTTTTGTTTTTGTTTGTTTGTGTTTTTTTTTTTAAACAAGTGATATCCAGTGTTTTGGTGAGAGTGTAAGATAACAGAAAAAAAATTCTACTGGTGGCTGGGTGCTGTAGTCTGAATGTATCCCTCCATAATTCATATTTGAAACCTAATCTTCAATGTGATAGTATTAAGAGATGGGGCCTTTTGGAAGGTGATTAAGTCATAGAGAGCCCTCATGAATGAGATTTGTGCCTTTGTAAAAGAGGTGAGAAGGAACTGTTTGTCCCTTCTGCCATGTGAAGACACAAAGGTGCCATCTTTGAAGCAGAGAGCAAGTCCTCACCAGACACTGAATCTGCTGGCGCTTTGATTTTGCACTTTTCAGCCTTTGTTGCTGTGAGAAATAAATTTCTGGGTTTTTTTTAACAAATTACTCAGCATGGGGCATTTTTGCTATAGCAGTCTGAATGCACTAAGTTGGCGTAACATCTCTGGAGGGAAATTTGGACAGTGTATTAATAATGTAGAGATGGGCATACCCTTTAACATAGCATCTTCTTTAGAATTTTACATTAAGACAACATGCTGGAATAGGCATAAAGATTTATGTTCAAGGATGGCAGTTTTAGATTATCTTTTATTTTTTAGTTGTAGATTTTTATGATAAATATTAGCAATGTAACTGCTCAAGGAAAGATTAGTTACATAATTTTTTTTGGTGGGGGGGTAACTGTTTTAAATAGGCTGTAGAACAAGCTTGTCCAACCCGAGGCCCAGGACAGCTTTGAGCACGGCCCAACACAAATTTATAAACTTTCTTAAAATGTTATGATTTTTTCTTGCCTTTTTTTTTTTTTTGGTAGCTCATCAGCTATCGTTAGTGTATTTTCTGTGTGGCTCAAGACAATTCTTCTTTTATTGTAGCCCAAGGAAACCAAAAGATTGGACACCCCTGATGTAGAAGGCTTCAATGAGAAATCATAGTGCGATGGTCTTTTTGTTGTGACTTCTCAGGATACTTTGAGTTAAAAGGTTATAAAACCATACAGACAGTAGCTGCCTTTGGAAAAAAAAAGTTTATGTATGCATTAAAAAAAAAAACACTAGAAAAATATATAAAATGTGAAAGCATTTATCTCTGGCTAGTAGGATGACTCATGATTTTTGTTCTTAAAATATTTTTGAATGTTCTAACTTTCTGCCATGGATTTACTTTTATGATCAGAAATAATATTTGTAAAATATAATAAAAAATAAAAAAGTCTGATATTTGGTGCTGGATGAAACACTAGAAATCCTGCAGGCACTTCTTCTATTTGTTGTAGTAAAGTGTGCTTTTATTACTTTTAAGTTTTCTGGAAAATCCTTTTAACCTGATGCACAAGACAAAGGCAAACAAGATTGCTGTCTTTCACAAGAAATGGAGGATAAAATGTACTATTCCAAAGGATTTCCTCCCAAACTGATGGGCTGAGATGTAGAGCAGTGTGCCTTCTAACTGGAGAGCTGCTTGAGGGTTTGGAGATGAAATTTTCTGTCTATTGGTTCACAGAACTGGCTGCTTCCAGACAGTCACTTTTTTTTTGTTGAGCTCCACAAACCTCGTTCTTTTAGCTGAGTATTACGTAGTTTTTCCAGCATTGCTTTCTTTCCCTCATTACATCTGGGAAAACAGTTTGGAGATGAGCTACTGGAGTTAAAAAAATCTATTTGGTTTTATTTGTCAATTAAAAAACTATTTGGTGTGTGCTAGGTTTATTTTTGTGAGTGGGGAATGGCATATGACTGTATATTACAGACATGGGTGGGGGGGTTTCCTATAGACAGTGAATGGGAAAAGTTTGAGTCACTCTGTTGTGGTATTTGTGTTATAGTATTTTCTTGCTTTCTTTTCACTTTGAGTATATGTGGACATATTTTTGATTGCCTTTACCTATTATGTGCCAACTATTGTACTAAGTGCTGGGGATACAGTGGTAAACAAAGGCTGGCCCTTGCCCTCAAAAAGTATATATTCTAATGGGACAGATAGGGCAAAAATAAATGACATGCAACATCACCTACTGTAGTAAGTGGTCAGGAGAAAATAAAAAATGTCCTCACACAGAGATTAATAATGCAAGAGGGTGGGTTAGGTCTGGGGATAGATAATCTCATACAGCACTTTAAATATCTGGGCGTGCTTCTCTGAGCAAGTGGTAGATAAATAGGCTTAAAGGATGAGAATTGCTAAGGAGTGGAAAACTTGAGTTTCAGGCAGAGGGAGCAACATGCCCAGGGAGTCCAGGGCTGGGCCAAAGTGAGTAAGGAGGCAATGGAAAGAGACAAAGCTGAAAAGTGAGGCAGGGGACAGATCCTAAAAGGGCTTTTAGGTGACACTAAGAGGTTTTGATTTTGCTATAACGGCATTCAGACAACACTGAAGAGTTCTAAGTAAATAACATGACCAGATTTAAGGAACACCCAATTTTATGAGCACTAAGTGTATGATTATTTGTAACACTTAGCAGAACGTGACTGTCAATGAACCTCTTTTGCAGTATGCTTTGGTTATATCAGTAGTGTGACCACTATGTTCTTAGTCACCCTGGAGTAAAGAAGAGTTCTAGTTGGGCATAATGGCACGTCTGTAATCCCAGCTACTCAGGAGGCTGAGGCAGAAGGATTGCTTTAGCCCAGGGGTTCAAGTCTAGCCTAGGCAACATAGGAAGACTTTATCTCTTAAAAAAAGAAGTTACAATTTATCTTACCTCATCTGATCCCAAGTGTTATCTAGCAAGGGGGAACTATTTGAATTACTTAGAAGAGAAAACTCAGATGTGATTTTTTAAATCTACCATTTATTACTTATAGTTAATCAGGTACTATGCTATCCTCTTTTTGTATATTATTTGAAAATAATATGTGAAGAAGATACTCTTATTTTCATTTTATAGATAAGCAAACAGATTTAGTAATGCGGTCAAAGTTGTATGGCCTTAAAGTATGAAGTTGGGATATGAGCCTGTTTTGTACATGAACCTGAATTCTTTACAACTGTGTTCTACTGCCAATACTGATGATTTGTTTGTCACATAACACTAAATTGTATAGCCAGGAAAATAATTAAGGTTTAGATTTCAAATCCATGGCTTTTTGGCCATAACATGCCACCTCTTGACATTGTTGGTTTAATCTGTTTTTCATAGCCCCATGTCAAAAATAGAAGGGGATTAGATACCATTTTTAGAATTGTAATTAAGAGGTCTTAAACTATAATCTAAATAAAGGTTAAGAACGGGTTAGGAGAATAAGCATTTTGTCAGTTGAAAATAAACTTGAAAGGGATCCTTCATGTTTTGCTCAGCCAGGGTAAACCTTGACAATTTTCAGCCAAAGGCCCTAACTAAATTCTGCCACCTAGGTCAACTCTAGTCCAATGATATTCAAATAAATTAAACCATTTTAAAAACTGATATATCCTCTAGCAATTTAATATAGGTGTATCATGGTGGCATTCAGCTTCAGATCATGTGTTGCTGTAGTATCTTCTGTTTATATGACTGCATTTCTGTTATGTGTCACTGACACGGCTTGTCTGCTTTCAAGCCTCTTCTGTCACTCCTATTTACTGATAACATACAAGCTTCAAGGATCATTTGATGTGCAAATTTAATTGCAGGTTTTACTTTTAAAGGAAGGATGACATAAGCTATATCATTTTAACAACTATTTGCACAGCTTTTTCTAAACTGCTACTCAGAAAACAGGCATTTTTATTCTGTGTATTGTAAAGCTTCCTGACTTGTCAAGGCTGCTTGCTCAGTAATTATATGTAAGTATGTATGTATGTGTATATATATGTATGTTTATATATGTGTATATGTACATATATATGATGATGTTTTGCAGTGTTTCAATAGGTACATCCTTTGGAATTAAACTTGGGCATCTCCCCAGATTTTTTGATAAGAGGACACCTTATCAGCATTCACAGTTCCTTCTTTGTATTTACTGATTTGCCTCTTTCTCTTCCTTCCTTCCTCGCTTCCTTCCCATTGCTATATAGCACATGATTACAGGTAGGAGAGGTTAAGTCTCGCTACCTAGCTAATGTGATAATTTCCCTACAGGGTTTCAGAGTTAAGGTAAAACTACTCCGGAAAGGATTGATACTTCTATAAGAAATGCCTTTTTTTTTTTCCTTTCTAAATGGCACTTAAGAACCAGAAGCGCTCATGTTTTTAATAAACTGAAGTAGTCCTGTCATTTTGTTTTTCAGAGTTTAACTTTTTGTGGAAAGGACAGGCTTTGAGGACAACATTGTAAGTTTAAAAATGCTATTTTACAAGGACCTTCTAGACAATTCTTTTGATACGCGTTCACCAACATGTCCAGCTAGCTCATTTGGGAGAATATGAGACTCTTGATAGGCACTCAGCAAGCTAATTACAGAGGATGGGGGTTCCATTTGAGCCAGGTGAAACGAGGAAAGTCTAAGTAAAATCTTAATAATTATGGGAAATATTGATACTACATGCCAAAAGCTTTCATTTTCCCTGCTTCAATTCTTTGTACCTATTGTGTTTTAGCAGATTCTGTATTTAAATGGGAAAGTTTCAACAGAAATGGGAGGCTCTGTAAATATTGTTACTTAACAATTTGTAAGGTGAATTTGCAGATGTCCTCATAGTGACTCATAATTTTTCCTTATTCGTCATTAGGTTTTGTGACTATTTGGTTATTTCTTTTTTCAAATTTTATGTTGAGAAGTGTAAAACTGCTAGTTACTGTCTTCGAGCCAAAATCTAATTAGATAGGTTTTCTCCTTTTAAATTTGAGTTAGGAAAATGTTCCAGGGTATTGGATCTGAATGAGACTGTACAAATTGGTCTCACTGGTCTCATTTTACAGGTGAGGAAGTGGAGGCTGAGAGAGGTTAAGTTACTCACCAAAGGTTATAGAGCTATTAAGTGGCAGACTTGGTGCACAAACACAAGCTTTTGGTTTCCTTGTACTGAGGTCTTGACACTTTACAACTAATCTTTAGTTATAGGACATGAATGGAAATGAGAAATAACTTTTTCCCCCAATTTTTTTGTGTCTTGGTGGCTTTTTAACTGAAATTGTCAAATAAGATCATGTCTTATTGGAGCTATACAGTGATTTCTAGGTTGAAAATGACGTTTAAAATCCATAATCAAATTAATGTGTGTGGTGTTTCCCTTAATGCATTCCTAAACATTGCCAATTTAAGGCAGAACTACCATTTTGTTCATTTATATTCCCTGTTACATAATTTTGCAGTTCATCTTTCTCAAATCAATATTTTCCTAACTTAGACTACTAATGCCATCTGTACACTTAATTTATGGTCTCACTCTTCTAAATAACTTATGGAAAGAACGTATACTATTGGTCCTGCTATTTATATTTATTCACACCAAGAAATGTCCATTTCATTTTTGTTTTTTTCTTTGTTTTTTCTTTTTTTTTGAGACGGAGTCTCATGCTGTCACCCAGGCTGAAGTACAATGGTGCGATCTCTGCTCACTGCAACTTCTGCCTCCTGGGCTTAAGCGATTCTGCTGCCTTCACCTCCCAAGTAGCTGGGATTATAGGCATGTACCACCGTGCTCAGCTGATTTTTGTATTTTTAGTAGAGACGGGGTTTCACCGTGTTGCCCCTTGAACTCCTGACCTCAGGTGATCCACTCGCCTCGGCCTCCCAAAGCGCCATGATTACAGGCGTGAGCCACTGTGCCTGGCCCCCTTTTTTCGTTTTTTCTACCTTTAATCCTAGCTCTATAGCCAAACAATAGCTTCAACCCATACTGACTCATTGAATATTTTAACAAATTCCTGTCATTTACATGCCATGCACGTTTGTCCTTTTGCATGACTATAATTGTAGTTAGATATGATTCTCCCAAAGATGAGTCATATGACATCTCCTGTCCCTCTCCAGGTAAGTTGTTAAAGCATTTGGTTAGTCATTCTATCCATATGAATTTAACTAGCTTAGCATGTATGTAATTGAAATTTGACAATATGTAGTTTAGAGTGTTTCTTTAGAAACTTCTTTTGGGTTTCTTACTCCCACTGAAAAAGGTATTAAAGTTAGGAGAAGAAGGATTGGTTTAGAGAAGAGAAAGCAGAAAGTGGATCTTATGAGAAGAAGGAATGAAGGACCGATGAGGAATTGGGGTTGAACAATACAGGAACTGAAAGTGAAATTTTGCTTATACTTCCAAGATGAATGGATTGTGACATTGTTGATCGATTCTGCTTGGTTGTCCTAACAGCTTATGTAAGTGACCTCACATCATTTTGGATCTGATGATCTTAGCTGACAGATTATGTTACAGCCTATTTTGTCTGCCTCTATATTTGTAGTTACAAAGTATGGGAATATAGGGCAAGGTTACCAGTAAAGATGTGTGTGTGTGTGTGCAATTTCCAGCTTCCTTAAAGAGCTTTGGAAAAAAGTACAGTAACCAAATCTGTCACATTCCAAATATATAATATTTCATGTGACTATTTCTGGTAAACTGCCCTATAGTAGAAAACTGAAGGAATCAGCAAATACCTCATAAGCTTTGCTTAGATTGCCCCACATCATTGATATCCTGTGTATGTATATGAATGACTATGGATGGTTTACAGTCCATGCCATTTTTAAAATTAATATTTGGACAATGATTTGCCATATATCAGCCTGTGCCGGATTAGCCTTTTGTAAGACTTCATTAACATCTTTACTGATAGATAATTCAGGAGCCAAAGGTATATCAGAATTTTGTTTAACAGCAGGGTATTAACTGTACCTGTTAACTTATTATTAGGAAACTGTCTATTTCCAAGCAGCAACATTTTTTGACATTTAGCAGACCTATGGACCATTTTTAAGAGACAGTATCTTAAAAATGACAGAGATTGGAATTGACACTCTCAGATTTCTTTCAGGTCTCAAGTTTAGTGATACCTTGAAATGTTGGGTTGGAATTTTATGGTTATAGTGTTTATTTTGATTACATTCATTTTGGAGGGTTTTCTTCCTGCTACTTTTAATACTGATTTTCTCACCAGTGAAATTATATTAGTACTTTCTGCTGTTCTCTCCATTGGTTTCAAGACTTAATATTATTATCCTCTTCTTACTCCTTTCCGTTTCAGTGTCCTGCCATGTTCGTTTGTTTCCCTAATGTCCTTCTGTTGCAGTTTGGGTTCCCCAGAAAGCAGATTATGAGATGGAAATTAGTGTTCTGGAAAGTTTATTAGAAAGTGTTCTTGGGGGCCAGGCGTGGTGGCTCGCGCATGTAATCACAGCGCTTTGGGAAGCTGAGGCCAGCAGATCACCTGAGGTCAGGAGTTCGAGACCAGCCTGGTCAACATGGTGAAACCCCATCTCTATTAAAAACACAAAAAATTAGCCAGGCATAGTGGCGCACACCTGTAGTCCCAGCTATTCGAGAGGCTGAGACAGGAGAATCACTTAAACCCAGGAGGCAGAGGCTGCAGTGAACCAAGATTGTGCCACTGCGCTCCAGCCTGGGCGGCAGAGTGAAACTCCATCCCCCACAAAAAAAAAGAAAAGAAAAAAAAGAAAGTGCTCTTGGGTCAGCCGCTGTGGATGAAGGGAAGGAAGGAAACACTGTTGGGCCAAGGGGGATGCTGGGCTGCCGTGTAGTCTCAAATAAGATCTGACCCTGTGGGGTGGTGCTCTAATGGCACAGACTGGGTACGGTGAGATGTCTCCTCACCGTTGTCCCCAGTTGGAGAAAGGGGACCAAGGCTTTGTCTTCCACATGTCAACCAATCTTTGGTTGTGGGCTTCCCTGGGAAGGGAGTGTGATACTGGGTGAGGTGAGGCCATCCTGAAAGAGCTGACAGTTGAAGGTTGTCTGCAGGCAGCACCGCAGCAGTTGGGGAATCAGTCCTTCAGTCCTGAAAGGAGATGTGGGTGGCATGTCACAGTTTCCATTCAATCTTTTTTTGCAGAGATGCTGGAGATGGGAAGGAATGGCCCAGGGGATGGGTCAGAATTTTCAGGAATAAGGAGTTGCAACATACAGTGGTCAGGAGCTTGAGAGATGGTAGAGGACAAAAGTGGATGTAGAATAGGTTCTGCCAGACAATTGACTTCTGACATTGACTATTGGTTTTCTAAATACATTTTTAAAATTCTATTTATAGTGATGCTTTTCCCTTTTAAAATTATGGAAACCTGATGAAAACTCTGAGTGCAGTATACAGAGAATGTACTTTTTTTTTTTTTTTTTTTAACTCATTTCCCGTTTGCGCCAAGAATACTGCACTGGCAACAAGCAGCACTTTTTTATTCCAAATAAGAAATGGGTTCAAGAGATGGGTCCTGCTCAGTCACACAGGCTGGAATACAGTGGCATGATGATAGCTCACTCCTGGGCTCAAGCAGTCCTCCTGCCTCAGTCTCGTGAGCAGCTAGGACTGCTGGTGTGCACCACCACGCTTGGCTGGTAGCTGAGTTTTTTGTGGAGATGGGGTCTTGGTATGTTGCCCAGGCTGCTGTTGACTTCCTGGACTTAAGGGATCCTCCCACCTTGGCCTCTTAAAGAGCTGAGATTACAGGTGTGAGCCACCGTACCCAGCCTGTGCATATCTGTATGCAAATATAATTTGGTTTTATAAAACATACAGATATTTTAGTTTTATGTCCTTTATAGGCTCTTTTTTCTTTCTCCATTTCTTTAATAATTTAAATATACTTTTTTGGTGTCTTCATGTTAAAAATTAGTTGAGCACTCAATTTTCTGTTTGGCATATTTGTTAATAATCACAGTAAATCATTTTCTCACATATTTTGTAATCTCTAAATTTATAAGCTCATCTTCAGTGGGGTTGTTTTTTGTTTGGCTTTGTTTTGGTTTGGTTTTTCTACCCAAAGAAATTCCATGGGGCCTTGTTTATCTATCATCACTTTAAAATAGTTTTGTGTTTGTTTCTTCTAGATACTTTAGAGATTTCACTGGCCCAGGACCTAATTCCTTAGATTGGAGATTCTTCATTTTTTTACCAAGGAGATTCTCATACAAATAAGATTCAAATTTCAAAACTGTTGTGCCATAGGTTTAGGATTTTAATTTCTTACAGCATTTATAACATTTCTCCTGTCCTCTTCACCCAGATTCTCAGAGACAAGCTCCCTTGAAGTCTTAATATGACTGTGAGTGAATTTCTCCTCCCCTGACCCCACTACCACTTTTTAACTATGAGGTTAGACCTTTGAAGACAGCCCTGGTTTTCTGGAAGAATCTCAGTACCAACATTATACCTCATGTGTGCCCAGAGCCTCCCGTTCTGTCCCTGCATAAGTATCAGGACTGCTTTAGAGTTGTGAAGGTTTAATGGGGCTGGAAATCCAGCAGAGTGCTCTTTCTCTCTTGAGGGAGCACTTTCTTCCATTCTTTCTCCTTCAAGGGGCATCTTGTTACCAATTTCAATCTACATTTAAGTGCTAAAGAGACTCCAGTGATTATCCCCATAGCTCCAGTGTTGGCCACAGCTGACAGTGTATGCTTTTGTGCTTACCATTTGGGCCATCGGTTCTGGCTTTGGTTTGGCATCAGGGAATTATCTTTATTGCAAGTAAAGCTATGTATTTAATTTTGTTACACTTATTTTCTTCTTTTCTTAGTGTCTGTAGTGGGAAGTCTTCATGAGCTCAGTTGACCGTATTTCTGTATCTGGAATTCCTGTAAGTTACTTATTAACCTCTCTAAAATGGGAGTAGTAATGGTGTCTATCTATATAGCGTTAATTTAGACCACACAGTAAGCTTTCAGTCAATGCTAGCCAGTATTATTTGCACCACTTAAAACTTAAAAAAAAAATTCATCTTAGGCAAGAGTTGGAAGTGTAGTAGTAGCTACGTTTACTTACTTAACAAGAGGAGGAAATCTTAGTTAACGCCCTAGAGAACCCAAATCAGAAATTGTGTTCTGTACAGTACAATGCCGAAACTGACGCTTCGAGTCCCACCCTTTCTGACGCTGTGCCAAAGGTCACTTGGCACATAAGTAAACTGAGCGGAATGGCCTCTCAGTATTGCCTGGACGATTGCTTAGAGGAGTATTTCCTGGACTGTGTGGGTAGGTGAGTTTGAGTTTGTTAATATTTTCTTTGCTAAGGAGGGCTCTCAAAGGCATAATTATTGTAAAGGGTATTTGTAGACCTTGAAACGCGTAGCCATACTTTTAGTCCAAGTAAGCCCTTTGATTGCTTTTTAACTTCCCATTTGGTATTCCAAGTGGATTCTGAACTCGGTGAAATTCGTGGTAACCCAGTCTCCACAGGGTCTCGCTTCCTGTCTTCTGGCTTACAGAGCTGGAGATTCAAAGGATTTCTTTCCTTTAGGTCATGGTGTTTAAGAGAATAAATTTTCCCCTCGTATTATAGCTAAGAAGAGGTCTGTTGAGTATTACAAACTGGGAATCCGTGGGCATAATATATCAAATGTTTAAAAAAATTACTTTGAACTTAACCTTATATGCAAAACATTGATTATCTTGTAAATATTAACTGCTTTGGATTGTTTATACAATGTTAGTTGTACTATGAAAATTTGCTTATTAACCAGGTTTAGACTTCTTAGGTTGTTATTGGCTTTGAGTCCACAGATTTAACACTGCCAAATTTCTGTGTAAACATTTTGCTTGGGACCTAAAATGCAGTTGAATATGTGTATTTAAAGTTTTTTTTTTTAAAGCCCATGTATATTAATGGAACCTGTAAATGTTTCAATAGTCAATTAATGGAAGCTTTTAAGAAACAGCTCTTTCAAAATATTCAATTTTGTAATTATGATGTTTTAAATATCAAACTTGAGTTAGTGACAAACATATAATGTATGATATATAAAGATCTATAAGTAGTTCTTATTGATTTGTTACATTTAATCTTATTCAGAAGAAACTTTTTTGTTATTCTGTTACTAGTAATTAAGTGCAGGGCTATTTAAAAACAAATAAGAGCTAATAACATTGTACCACAGACTAGAGAGAAAGCAAAAGTAAATAACTGGTTAAGTCACTGTTTTGGTCTTGGGAAATGTAGTAGGTTCTTGAGTTTAGGTGCCATGGTTATGGCTGTTTTGATCCTTTTTTGAAATACATTCTTGAATGTGTTGATTTTCTTTTAATGTCTCTATTATTTCTTAAGACCCTTCTATGCTGTAAAGAGTATTATCAATTTACACAAATTTTAACTACCCACAGAAATATTGTATACAGCTTTTTTTGTAGCATAAATAGGTGAGGTTCCTCAAGATGCTTATGGCCTGGTGTATTCTTACCCTTGCTATAAAGCTTTGGTCAGCTTTAGTGGCCAAACTCTAAGGCAAATGGCAGTATTAATGTGGAGTATAAATCTCCATATATGTTCTTGGAATGGTATGTGAAATATTTTGTTCCCTGATCCACCTGTCCACACCTTTAGTAAGATACCCTTGTGTCTGCCGTACCTTGAGTTATAAAAGAGGTTTCCGTTTTTCAGCAACTAGACTTGGAAACAATTTTTTTTTCAATTTAACTTAAACAAATTGTATATAAGAGGAAATGACTATGGAAGAGATAATGCTGCTTAGTCTCATTTCTATGTAAATAGTTCTGACATAAATTGTATAGAGAAGTCTCCTTTTTAGTTTACTTTTCAGTGATGTCATTTGTCATTGAGTCATCAAGGTAAGTGTGAACCTTGGTGTTTTAAGGTGACGAAAACGAACTCATTACACTTTAGACTTTTGGCCAGGTTCTGTTACTTATGCCTGTAGTCCCAGCACTTTGGGAGGCTGAGGCGGGAAGATTACTTGAACCCACGAGTTCAAGGCCAGCCTGGGCATCATAGTGAGACCTTGTCTCTACCTGAAAAAAAAAAAAACAAACAAATTAGCTTGGCATGGTGGTGCATGCCTTTGTCTCAGCTATTCAAGAGGCTAAGGCAAGAAGGATGGCTTGATCCTAGGAGACTGAGACTGCAGTGAGCTGTGATTGTGCCATTACACTCCAGCCAGGGCGACAGAGCGAGACTGCTTAAAAAAAAATTCTAGCCTTTTAAATAACAGCTTAGTTGAATTGTATAAATATTTTTTGAAGAGAATATAATGAGGTAGGTTATCATATAGTCTTTTGATCATTTATCATATAGGATATTTCTAATGTAAGCAATTCAGTATTTTAAAATTTCTTTTTTTTAGAGTTTAAGTTTGTGTATGTATTTTTACTTGTTTAATTTGACATGTAAGCACTTAAAAATTGACTTTCCAGCTACATGAAGAAATTATACTTTGGTTAAATTTGTGGCATTTTGATACAGGATCGTGTGTACAAAGTATATTAACTAGGTTTGTTAATTTGGTTAGGAGAAACTTGTGGTAGTTTTAATGCTCAATATCTTTTCTAAAATGCAAAAGCAGTTTGTGAAATATTGTCGCTCTGTACTTGATAATGTAAGATCTGAGCTGAATGAAATGTGAGTTTCTTGTTTCTTAAGCTTGTCTTAGGTTTTGTATCAACATTTGTTCAAGAGCTTGGTTTTAGGAACATTTGTGTGCATTTTCTTGATTATTAAAAATTCTTTGTGTCAGATATTTAGATGTAATTTAGAGCAATATTATTTAACTTTGCCAATTATGTTATTCTAATCACTAGATTTGATGCTCTGGTAACAACTCTCTGCCATCTCATTATTACTGTAGTATTAGATTCCATTTGATTCTTTGTCTTCCTTGTTTCTAAAAAAATACTGTTCCTCATTATGCAAGTAATTTTTCTTTATTTCACCATATATGCAATTGGCCAGACCAAATGACATAGTTAGTATCCCTTAAGCCAGGGGTCCCCCAACCCCTGGGCCGTGGTTCAGTACCAGTTGGCAGCCTTTTAGGAACTGGGTTGCACAGCAGGAGGTGAGCAGTAGGCCAGCAAGCATCACTGCCTGAGCTCTGCCTCCTGTCAAATCAGCAACATCATTAGATTCTCACAGGAGTCGAACCCCATTGTGAACTGCACATATGAGGGATCTAGGTTGTGTGTTCCTTATGACAATCTAATTAATGCCTGATGATCTGAAGGGGAACAGTTTCATTCTGATCCATCCCCCAACCCCCCTACTCCTGCCTTGGAAAAATTGTCTTCCATGAAACCAGTCCCTGGTGCCAAAAAGGTTGGGGACCACTGCATTAAGCAGAGCCATGAATATCAATCTTGGACACAAAGCCGGGGATTGTGGGTGGGGAAAGCCCTCCTGCTGCTCTGGCCTAGCATTCCAAAGACTCAATTCTCTTAACTTATTCAAAGCCTGGATTCTAAAAGCCAACTGGGCTCCCTTTGCCCATTCGTAATTCATGCTACATTCTTCCAGCTAAAAATTGTCAGTAGATTTCCCACTTCCCATTATAAGAAATTTGATGTCTAGTGTGTAATTTATCTTTTGAGTCATATATCTTAATATATGGCCTAAGCTGCTTCTTTTACAGTTTCCATTCCTGCCTCTTTTTCTTGACACATGGTGTAATTAGAAAGTCTCTCCCTCATATTCAAAATCTACCTCATCCTTAAGGTTTACTGATGACTGCCATTAAATTTTTCCTGGTCTCCCCTTCTTCTTTCTACATTTTCTTAGGGTGTTTTGTGTTCCATCTTCTGTTATATTTATGTTTACATGTGTTATATTTTACTTCCTTTCCAATGACTGAGTTTAACTGATTGAATTACTGTCTCTTACTATGATGGGTTAGAGGTGGTTTTGGCTTCTTTCTCCTAGGTTGCCTTGCATTCAGTACATGCTTATTATAAATATTTGGTTACTGAAAAAAATGGAATGATATGACAGTGTTATTGATTACAAGACATTTTACTCCTTTCTTGGAATGGACATTTGGGGACAGGGGATCAACTGGAAATCTAAATAAGTGTGGCATGGCTCTTTGAATCAAGTTGTCCCCAGCAGGGAAAGCTGACGAAACGGTCAAGGCTACAGCTGAGAAATGCTTTAAATCATGTTGCATAGTGGCTCAATACTGACAGGTAAAGGACAGCTCTTACCAGGGAAAGACTTTGGACTGATAGGAAATTGAAGAGTAACACTTTGTAGATAGTGTCTACAGTTCTACCTCAGATAACATTTTTCATGAGTTCATAGTGTGAGAATAAATACAGTCAATTCTGCTGTAATGATTGTTTTGAAAAATGGGAGGTTTTGTTCCTACCTGACTGATGTTAGGGAACACTTTGAGCATAATGCAAATTTCACTTTTACTTATGCGTGATTTCACCTGAGAAATAGTAGGCGTGCACAGAAAATTTCACTCAACTAAAATGAGCTGCCTAGGACACACAAAGTGTACATGCACACACCTCAGACATTTTCCAGCTCTCTCACTTTACTGCATGTTATGAGCCACATCCATTCATATTTTGTATTATAACTTCCCCTCCAATTTCAGATAACCCATCTTGCACCACTTCCCAATAATTTACATACAAGGCCTGTGGCTGCCTGAAATAGGAATATATCTTTCCCTTAAAAAACAATTATGTTAACATTTTTGAGCCTTAACTATGTGCTAAGCACTATGATAAGTGCTTAACATGGATTATGTTAAGGAATTCTCACAAAACCTGATACAGTAGGTATTATTACTGTCTTTACAGATGAGGAAAGTGAGGCTTAGAGGGGGTAATTAACTTGCCCATGGTCGATAACTCATAAATGGCAGAGCCAATTCTTGAATCGAGTCTGATTTAGATCTTAGTGTTCTCTTACTTTGTAGATTACAGATAAGTAGCTTTCACATGTGTTATTTCATCTACATTTAATAACTGTCTCTGATTGTCATCATAGGCTGTTTCGATCCCTATGGTAGATGAGGAAACAACACTGCTCAGGGTAAGAATGCACAGATCATCATAGGCAGAGCAATAACAGAAACTCGTTCTCATACCTAAATCAGAATTTTTTTCCTGGGGCTTATACATAAAAGGGGAAGAAAACAATTAAAGAATTAGGGATAGGGAGGTGAACTGAACTACAAAAAGAGGATGAAAAGATTGTGTTGGAAGTCGGGAAACAAAAGAAGGTGAGGTATAGTAGTACTTCAGAATTGTAAGGAGAGAGTCTAATGAAAAATGAACACTAGGGGACTTGTAACTCTGTGGTACAAAAAGCCTAATCAAATTCTTACAAAGGAATTAAAACCACCAACTTAATTACAAGATTGTGGTAAGAGAAATCTGGTCATGAGCATAAATCACTACTAGTAATACACTCAGAAATGAGAGGGAAGAACAAGGCGACACTAGAGGAAGTCTTGGGAAGGCTTTATTTGTACTTGTTTTGTAGCATGTGATTTTTTTTTTTTTTAAGGTAGTGAGTTACCTCACAGGCCCTTACAGATGAGCAAGTACTTAATTAGTATTTGTTATACTGAAAGCATAACAAATAGTAAGGAGAGTAGTTGTTCAGTTGGGTATTGATTAAGATGAAGTAGTAGGAAAAGTAAGAGTGGAATTGATGAGTAATGATGAACTCAAAGCAGAGGGTCAGCAAACGCTAGCCATTGGGCTGTTTTCTTTCTACAAGCTGAGAATGCTTTTTACATTTTTAGTAGGTTATTAAGAACAAAAATGAAGAATATCGACAGAGACTGTATGTGGCACACAAAGCCTAAAATATTTATAACCTGGCCCTTTACCGAAAGTTTATCAACCCCTGACCTGAAATATATCTCATGAAGAAAAAAGTTCGACTTGTTCCCTTTTAGGAAATTAGATTAGGTACTGTAAAGTGTAATATTTCACAGGGGCTACATTCTCAAATATGTGCCTTTTTCCCACCTGGAGGAAAGAATTGTCATTTATTTAGCCTGCTCTTTTGCTAGGGGCTTTGCATACTTTGATTGTTCTTACCCTTGAGAGATACTGTTACCAGTTTACAAATGAGGAAACTAGGCTTGTAGAGGCTAAGTAAGCCTAAAGTTTTATATTTAGTAAGGATTGAAATATAAGCTTGCCTGGTTTGCTAACTAGATATCAAATATGGGCATTTATGTAAATTTAGTTAGTATGTAAAACAGAAAAAAAATTGTACACATAGACAATAGAGTAGGTTGGAGAATTGTGTCATTTTATTACAAAATTTGCACAAGGAAGAATATCTTTGGATAAGTTGTAAAAAAAAAACCTTATAAATAAAATATAAAGAACAGAAAATTCTAGTTTCATATTACCACCTAAAAGAAAGATGAGATTCAAGATGTTTTGGAAAGAAAATGCAAAATACAAAAAGTATGTTTTGCTTCAATAGAAAGTATACCAGCTAGTACTTTATTTTTGAAATGCAGATATTAAGCAAATGTTGGCCCAAATGTCTAACAGTAAAGATTTATGAAGAGAATTTCAGAGTGCTGTGAAATCATGTAATATAGGAATCTAGGATGCATTGGTGAGTCAGAGAATGGTTTCCCAAGAAGGGGCCATTTAAGCTGAGATACAAGATTTAGATAGGCGAAGACATAAAAGTTAATTATTCTAGACAAGTGTGATAGGCCTCAAGGAAGGAAGAACTTGGCATATTCAAGGAAATAGCATTGTATCTTCCAACACATTTGAGGACAGAAATTATATCTGTTTTGTTCATCATTTATATCCAGCTTTGTAAGTACAGTACTTGCTGCTATATAGTAAGCCCTCAGCAAGATTTATGGAGCGGATAAGAAGGAATGGACATTTTCCTAGGAGATTCCTGGTATGATTGTGAGTACAGGGATTCCCTGGATGTAGGCTACTTTTCTCTTTTCTGAAGCCAACCTAATTACATTAAGTTCTTCGGATTGCTGGTAACCCCAGAAGATTACCCTAGGCCACTTTCCCAGCCCTTCTTAACTGCTGTCTCAGTGTCTGGATGGAGCTGATCTGGAGACGGTCTGAACAGAAAATGCAGGAAAAATGAATGTAGGATACTACAACTGGATCTGCTCCTGAGAAGGAGAAGTAAATCTGCATTATTACAGTGTCAGCAGTAAACCTGAGATAGAATGAAAACAGCCACTTTAAAAAAAAATAACCTGCTGAGGGAGGGTGTTCTGTGCTAGAACACATGATCTTGGGTTCTCTGGGTGATCACTGGTGACTAAATAACACATGATAATCAGGCTTAGAGATTTAATAAAGAAGTTAAATACTCAAATACTTTCTATTAGAGGAGCTTATTTCTTCAAAATCAAATTCGAACTTCCAAATTGAGATAATTTCATTTATAGGTTTGGGTGCATTAAGGAATTTATAAATAGAAAGAGAAGGGGGAGAGGGTTGCACGTTTCCCATGTCTGTGAATTAAGACTATAGTAACCACAGTGTTGCAGGACTTTTCCTTAGTTCAGTTAAATATGGGGTCCTTTTCCCATGGCCATGAAAGTTTAGGCTCGCAGACAGTTTGAAGGGTGAGTAAAGCAGGGTTTTATTGGGTGAGAAGGAAAAAAAGGGTGAACAGGGACTCTCCGCAAGGCCGAAGTCGATGCTACGGTGCTTCCTGCCTTGCCTTTTGAATCCCAGGTTCCACATAGGAAAAGGAAAGGCCAGGCTCCTCCCCTCTGCAAAGGTGCAAACTTCCTCAGGCTCCACCCCAGTGCGCAAACAGGCAGGAGTTTTGCCAGGGGCCCCTTCCCACTTAGCTGTCTCAATAGGCGGGACCATTTTACAAGATGTTTACCATACTGGTTTGCAGAATTAAAGAAAGAGAGAGTAACCTTAGGTGAGGAGAAGACTGGGATTTGAGACAGAAGGAAAGAAAACAGATTCAGGGTCATTCTTGAATGCTAGTCTTCTTTGAATTAAAAAAAAAATAGCAATAGGTGGTAAGAACAACACATGTGCCTCTGATTGTACAAGAATTTCATAATGATACTTGTGGATGTTTTACATAAGCTTAAACTTTAGTGAACTTTAGTTAATGATATCAAACATTGGGGGTTTTAATGTCTTCCTACTGGATATCATAAGTCTGTTTTTCCTTACGGAAAGGGTAATATTGGCTAGCAGTTGAGGTTAGTGTTTGCTAAGAGTTGGAAGTCTTGAACAGTGGGGAAAAAGACATCCCTCCTTACGAAAAATAGAGGCTTGCACAAGGTGTGTTGGGAGGGGGATTAATGGTACTGGCAGAGTGAGAACTCTTATTGATTTAAAACAGGTTATTTCTAAGTATTAAAATTTACTAAGGTATCAACAGTGTCCCTGGGCTCATTTCCAAGAGAGTATTCTAACTACTGCAGTCAACAACTGATTTGCCATAAAATGTCAATAACTTTTTAAAAGGAAGTTACATTCATGTGTTTATTTTGCTTTTTAAATGAGTGTTGAGTACTTTAATTAACATCATTTTATAATTATTGATATTTTGTATGGGATTTAATAATGGATTAGTTAATTATGAAAACAAGATCTAAATGTTTTCTTCTCCAATTGCCGTAAACATGTGTTGAAATCACCTTATTGAACAGATATTTTTAAACCCCTTGGAGTACTAGTGGGTTTTATTTTGTTGAATGAATGCTTTACCCAAACTTATATACATATTAGATTGTTTAAAAGCTCAATTAAAAAGTGAAAAATAGACACTGAAAATTTTTTGAGTGATTTCACATGTGTTCATAAAATAACATATCTATTCCAAATCATTGAATATTTCAAAAGTAATGTCATGTATTCATTTTCTTATTTTACTTTGTCAGTACACTGTGAGATCGGTGTGTAGGGTGAAGCAAGGAGTCCTACTCTGTTTGACTTGTGTAAAAATTAAGAATCAGTGAGAAATGGAATTTGCAAAAGTCCCTGCCAGATAATGTTAGAACTGGACCAGAAAATAGGAGTTGGTATAAAACTAGACCAGCGAGCTTTTTTTTTTCATCAAAATGCAGTTCAGTTTATTGCTTTTGTAAATTAGAGATTGTGTTTCTTGATCTTCATTAAAGTAGAATACGATGTTAACCTAGTTTAGTTCAAATTTTAAAAAATGTACACACATGTATATGTATATATGTCTGTGTATATACACACAGGATTTTAAGGACGGTTCTAGCTGTGTGTGTGTGCATGTATGTGCGTGTGCACTCACACAAAGGAGACTGTTAATCTTCTAGTACATCCCCATAACAGAAGCAGCTACAATAAGATCTAGCCTTTGCCTTACAGACCAGGTAGCTCTACCTGATAGGCTCACAGACATTCAGTAGTTCATTTGTTCCTCAGATTTCTTTAATTATTGTGATAAAGTTGATATTAAATTTACCAACTTAACCATCTTTCAATGTATAGTATATTGTCATTAAGTGTATTCACATTGTTGTGCAGTCATCATGACCATCCATCTCTAGGAGTTTTTTATCTTCCTGAATGGAATCTCTGTGCCCCCAAACAATAACTGCCCATTCTTTACCCTCTACAGTCCTGGCAGCCACAATTCTACTTTCTGTGTCTTTGAATTTGACTATTCCAAGTTCTTCATTTAAGTAGAATCATAGAGTATTCGTCCCTTTATGACTGGCTTATTTTACTTAGTGTAATGGCTGCAGGGTTCATCCATGTTGTAGTATGTGTGAGAGATGTCTGTTTCCTTTTAAAGGATAAATCATTCCCTTATGTAGATATACCATATTTTACTTATTCATCTGTGAATGGACATCAGTTGGGTTGCATCTACCTTTTGGCTCTTGTGAATAATGTTGATATGAACATGGGTGTACAAATATCTAGTCTCTACTTTCAGTTCTTTTGAGTAATATACCCAGAAGAAGAACTGCTGGATAATATAGTAATTCTATGCTTGATTTTTTTTTGAGGAGCTGCCATACTGTTTTCCACAATGACTACACCATTAAAGGGATATTTTAAATGAACGAACAAAAAACTCAACAGCAAAACCCTCTATTCTTATAGTCTTTCGAATTTTAAAATGAACTTCTCTAAAATAGGATGAAAATACCTTCACTGGATTTCTTTTGTAACTAATAATTCTAGGAAGTATGGTCTGTGTCCTTAGAGGTAAGTGGTGGGCACATTTAAAATTAGTATATTGGTTTCTCTTTGGAGAATAATGGAGTTTGGAGACATTAGGGGAATAACAAAGGTGAGTCTAAGTTTTTCCAAAAAAAAAAAAAAAAAAAAAAAACACACATAGAGCAGAATACAGGTGGGAAGATTCCCATAGAAATGAAAGAAACAGATACAATTATCTCAAATAATCAACTTTGCTTCCTGAAAGTGTCAACTTCATTCTCTGATCTAGTCTGCCTTCCAGAATGCCTGCATAGTTATTTTCTTAAACATTAGTACTATGATTGTTACTCCTTACTATCTCCTAAAAGATTAAGTCCTAACTCCTTTATATGCTCTACAAGGCCCCTCACAATCTGGCATCAAGCTTTTCTTCCTCACATCTTCTTTTTATATATTCTATATTACAGCCACACTGAATATCTCACTATTTCCTGAAATTCATGTCCTTCCATATCCTTTGTATATGTCTGGAATGTTCTCTAACTACCTATACATGTACCAACTGGTGCACTCCTCACTGTCTTTCAAGACCTGATTTTACTGTCTGTTCCTATATGAAGCCTACCAGCAGCTTCCATAGGTAGACACTTTCCTAGTACATTGTTTATACCATAATAACATTTACTAAAATGCATTGTAATTATCTGTTTGTATATCTATCCATCTTGCTAAACTGAATGTTCCCAGAGGAGAGAAATATGTTTATTGTATGTCATCATGCAAAGCACAATACCTTGTAGGCATAAATGTCCAAAAAATACCGAATGAACTTCTTTTTTGTATTTATTTTTATTTTTTTTTTATTTATTTTTTGAGAGAGAGTCTCACTCTTGTCACCAGGCTGGAGTGCAGTGGTGCAATCTCGGCTCACTGCAACCTCTGCCTCTTGGGTTCAAGCAATTCTTGTGGCTCAGCCTCCCGAGTAGCTGGGATTACAGGCACACACCACTGCACCCAACTAATTTTTGTATTTTTAGTAGAGATGGGGTTTCTACATGTTGGCCAGGATGGTCTCGATCTCCTGACCTTGTGATCTGCCCATCTTGGCCTCCCAAAGTGCTGAGATTAAAGGCGTGAGCCACCGCACCTGGACCCGAATGAACTTCTCGTGTGGTTTTCCTCACTCTGTAGAATGTTTACCTTTAATAACCATTGCATGCATAAGCTAGAATTCCTTTCATAATTTCATAATTAATTAATATACTGGATATACATGTATTGGATATAGGTAAAATATTAAGCATGCAATTTTTTTCTTCATATTCAATATACTGGATATATGTTTTAGAGATAGGTAAAAGTATTAAGCATGCATTTTTTTTCTTCAGTAGCTTGCTGCTGCTCTATGAAGATTTCCAGACACTGATCTCATGGGCATTCATACATTACCCCAGAGTCCTCTTATCCTAGGAGAAAGTATCTCATAATCCACACTTAAATGTTAATGATATAATACATTATTACTCCCAGAAGTGGTTGTAGTTTAAAAGTGCTTCCTATGGATGAAAATGCTTAATTCAAAAGAATGAATTACTTTCCAGTGGTAGAATTTTATTCACCTTGTTGCCTATGTAAAACGATAGATTTTAAGGAAACAGGATGATACTCTCCCAACATGATACTGTCTCACACTGGACAGTCAGGCTTCCAAGAGCGCCTCAGAATCTTTAGTATCTCCAGAGTGGTGTTAACAGTGGGAATATATTATGTTTCCTTAGGCTGCTGCTGTAAGGGCTTCACCCTTTTGGAATAAATTTGTTCTTCTTATACTGCCTCCTAATAATCTGCACGGCAGAGAAATGTGGTTTATTTCATGGTGCTTAGCCTGACTCACAAACTACTTAGGAATTTCTTTTTCACATGTGTAGTCATTTAATGTTTAAACTAGTTTCCATGAACCAGTTATAAATATGAGTGAATACTTATTAGCTGACTTGACATCTGAAAGGATGGCCTTTCTACTGAAAGCAAAATATTGTAAGAGTCAGATGTTTGAACTCTTTTTAGTCTAGATTACTCAAGAGGAAACAAACAGCAAGATCCCATTTAATTGCTTGTTATTTTGAAGAAGGAAATGTTATGTTATTTTTCTTCCCCTAAGGGCTGTATTCAGGGCAGTATCGTTTTGGTGTTTTTATAGATCTGTGAGATATTTCCAATGTTTCAAAACTAAAAAACAAGTGAGATTGACATAAATGTATCTGGACAGTGTAATGTTTCAAAGCTTATCCAAGTAGTTGTTCTTTCAGATTGAAGACTTGGTGTTATTTGTACTAAAGTCCTATTGATATAATTAGTTTCATTAAAATTTTTAAACTAATGGATGAGAAGGACATACCTGAATCTAGGCATGGGTTATGTAGATGTGAAATGTTAATACATATCTGTATATGTGTAATTGTGTGTGTGTGTATGCTTAAGGGTGTTTAAGTTACTATCAAGCATTCTAAAGGAGGATGGGTCACACATACAGACACAGCATAGAATCTGAGTTTGGGCTCTTGTGTTGGTCTGCCTGTGTTTAAGGCTTTACCATGTACTAACTATGTGATACTGGGCAAGGCACTTCATTGTTCTGTGCCCCTGTTTCCTCATCGGTAAACTGCAGATGAAAGTAGTACCTGCCTTTTAGAGTTGTGATTATCAATTGAATTAATGCGTGCAAAGAACTTACAACAATGTTTGACACATATATGGACTTAGTGTTATTGTTTTTGTAAATTGTTATAAAATATTGGTGACACAGTTGATTCAGAGAGAGAAAAGAATTACCTGTTTAAAAAGTGACTGTTTTGAAGCCAAAGATACTAGTTAATTTAGCAGATTGAAGTCACAAGGTTGTTTATCATTAAGAGACTATGGTATAACGATGGACACAGGTAGGTAGTAGTTTATTCTTTATAATATACCTTATATTACCAATTTTTGACTATTTTTGAAGTCTTCTTTCTCCTGACCATATGTTTACTTTGAAACCTGGCTGGGTTTAGAAAATATATGTCCTTTGTCTATTTTGTGATAGACTTCAATTTTGTCTAATCAGTGTTTGAAAGAAATGGCACTTGTATGGACTTCCTTCCAAGAAAAACATTGGGTGTTTCAGGAAGTGGTCTTGGTGAGTCAGAGCATAGTACTTTTTCCTCTGAGTCAGTTTGGAACCTCCTTGATATAAATAGACATACTTTTACCAAAAGTTCTGCTTTTCAGATGTTAAAATCATCATTGATACATGGCTACACTAACAGCAGTGCCTTCATTGGTTTTTCTGCTCAGTTGGCATTGAGGCTCTTTATCTAATTGGGACTATAGAAATTCTGTGGAATAAATTTCTCTTTAAATTTTCAATTTAATTCTGTACTTCTAAATTAGTTTCTGTTTTCATATCAGTTTTGCTTCAAAAAGGAGTGGAGTCAAGTGACCAGTTGCGTAAATTTTAGAGGAATTTATGTTGGTGATAATATACACTTTAGTCATTAGAATTCTATGACTTCTTTTGTAGCACACTCATATAACTCTTAGAGCACAATTTCAGTTCGAGGATTATTTTGCAAAAGACTACTAGTTTGCCACAACTCAGAGTTGTTTAGAAGATAGAAAATAATACATTAGAGTGGTTCTTCATAACCACATTAAAAAACATTAAACATGATAAATAATTGCCAATTGACTAGATAGTGTTAATGTTGAGTTTTTTACCCAAAAATCACATGATCACATGACCTCTAAAAAGAACTACAAGGATTTTTTTCTTCATTTGCCAAAATGCCTCCTGTGTTCAAGCGATTCTTGTGCCTCAGCCTCTAGAGTAGGTGGGACTACACGTTGTGCACCACCATGTCCGGCTAATGTTTGTGTTTTTAGTAGAGGTGGGGTTTCACCATGTTGGCCAGGCCGGTCTTGAACTCCTGACCTTGTGATCTGCCCACTTCAGCCTGCCAAAGTGCTTGGATTACAGGTGTGAGTCACCGCGCCTGGCCTAAGGGAAGACTTTTAAAAAGGGGTGGAAATTGAGGAATTGAGAAACTGCTAAATGGGAGGTATAAAGTAGTGGAAAGGGCATTTAGGATAAGAACAGACACTTAAAGGTGAGTCAGTTAAGATATGCTCAGGACAGAGTGGTAGGAATGAAGGTTTATATGTAGGAGTATTTGAGAGAATATGGATTACTAGAAAAATTATGTAATCCAAAATCGTGGTGAACCTTGAATTGTACACTGAAAAATTGTATGCGTGAGTATGTAGTTGGTAACACTGTTTAATTGTCATATGTTTCTCTTGAGTTGTAATTGGTTGAATGCAACTGGTTTTTAGTGAATTTCATTTTATAACTAATATTTAAAGAAAACTTTTCTCTTTCTCTTAAATATATAATTCTGCAGGAAAATAAAGGAACTGATAGATATAGATGTCAAATGATCTGTGTGTGTTTTTGCATATAATCTTCATAACAATCATTCTCATTTTACAGATGAGTAAACCGAGGCTGAGATAGGATAGTGACTTAAGGTCACAGAGAGATGTTAGTCAGGATTTACACTCAGGGCTGCTCATCTTCATACTGTTTTCTTTTCACTATGGCAAAATACCACAATAAGAGCACTGGGACATACTCAGTAAGTTTTTATTATTTCCAATAGCTATGAAAAAGCAACTCAAAGGCATTTTTCTTCTCAACAGAAGTATTACTTGCTTTTAGGGATAGGTCTTTGGACTCTAGGAAACTGCCTTGTGGGTAAGCTTGCTCTCCTCCTCTTGGGGAGCAGCGTTCTGTAAGGTTTGCAGGGGCAGTCAAATTGGTGGAGGGATCATTTGTAGGTTGTGGTGAGCCATGCTGTGGATCATCTGTCCTTTGCCCATTTATATTAGTAGATTGATGGTCATTTTCATTTTTTCAAATCTGAAGCATCTGGGCCTTGATTAGTTGGAGTCTTTGATTTTCATTCTTGACATATACAACATTTACAAGAATATGCTACATTGTTTTATCCTATTTCCTTCATAATGGGGAAGCAGTCATGTGGCTCTTGGCAAAACTGACCTTCCCTGAGGTTTCAACAGAGGCAGTTGAGATTAAACACCATTCTTGTAAACACTGAATCTCCTATCTCCTAAATTACAAACTGGTATCCTGGAAAAATTTCTTTGTTAGGATCTGGAATTGAACAGCTCAGTTCTTAGGAGAGCAGGGAAAGTCATGTTTTCCCCAGCTAACTAGTTTGAATGTGCTACTATGTGCTGGTACGTGCTATTCCCAGGGCTTCTTAGCAGCTAAATTGTTTTTTTTTAAAGGATGAAGATTTATTTTTCCACTCCATTTGAGGAAAATAAGGAAGTTGGCTGGCAATAAGAGAGATCAACATGGAGGGGCTGGAGGAGAGAGATGTCTGTTTACTGTGTGGATGAGGTTAAGAGGGGGTTGGGGCGTCTAGTTGACACTGCTTGTTCTTTGCCTTGAGTACTTCTTGTTAGAAGCTGGAGCTGCTGAATATTTTCCGTTTTAACTTACTTGGTTAAAGTATTTTCTAGTAAGATTTTAAAATTACTTTTAGAACATTGTTTTATTCTGTCTTTTCTTATAAGAAGATTTGAGATAAACATCTCCATTTGGCCAAGTAATAAAAGATTCACAGGCATAACTTTTTATAAAAGATTTTAGGAAATTCTAGGGTTTTTCCATTTTACCTTTATTAAACAGTTTCAGAAAGTCTTTTAAAATACCTATTTGTTTCATAATCATTCACATGTCCCCATGCTTTGTAAAACACATGTTGCCTCAAAGTTGGATATAAAAGTGTCATTTCTAGTTTTATTGATAGCTTTTATACAACTGGAAATATGTTCCCATAGAGAAATTTCTGTAATAAGCATGAACGTAATGGAATAAAGTCAAGGTGATGCCATGCTCCTTTGGAATTTGGTGATTCTTTTGTCATTCTAGTGTCCATTGTCTTTATTCTGGTACTACCTTGGCCTTCATATTGATACTATTTCTAATAATCCTGATCATCTACCGCTTGGACTTCTTAAACTTTCAGAATCCAGTTCCCTTTTCTTCTTACTTATCAGTAAAGCTAGATTATCAGTTCTTTTTTATACAGATGTAGGACTATCATCTGTAATTTTTGGCAAATGAAGAAAAAAAATCCTTGTAGTTCTTTTTAGAAGTCATGTGACCATGTGATTTTTGGGTAAAAAACTCTAGCCATTATTTTCCTCTATGTGGCAAAGTGGTTGAATTTTATCCCACATCTACTATTAATTACCTCTTTGACGGTGAACGTGTTATTAAACTCTGTACCTAGCCTGCTCATCTGTAAAGTGGGAATGATAATTGTTCCTACTTCATGAGGCAGTTGTGACAATTAAAAGAAAATGACACATGGAAAGCAGTTAGAACTGTGCCTGTCACGCCGTGTTTTCTAGATGTAAGCCATTGCCGCTGCTGCTGCTGCTCTGTCTCTTCCTCTTCCTGCTGTCACTGCTATCGGCAGTTAGTAATAGTTTAGTTTTCCTTCACGCCCTGATTTTGTACCACCATTTGGCTTAGAATGGGGGACAGCAGTTATGCCATGTAAGTGATATCCCATTTGTTTAATCAAGAGCTAGAACTAATTTGGGGGGTTATTTAGAAAAATTAAACTTTTTCTTCCTATAAGCAATGCATTTTAATCAATTTGTGTTTCTCCCTTAAGTTTTCCCTTCTTCAGTCTACAGGCCATTTTCCCAGTTGCTTAGAGATGGGAACTGTGGGAATAGAAAGAAAGAAATGCAAATGCTGGCCTTAGGATAATTCCCTCTTCAAATCTCCTCTTCTGACCTAAAATAGCCTGCTTATGCAAACAAATCTATCTGAAATTCCCAAACAAAAATCTACATAATGTGATCCGAGAACATGAAGGTTCTTTGGTCATTCTCCCTTGCTTGCTAATCCAAACACCGTTTTTCACTTATTTATTCACTATAAAGTGGTGTGTTTCTGCTTGGTTTTAATTCCAGATGCCCAAGTTTAGGAATGTAATTCCTGGCAAATATTTCTGGGGTTTTATAAATTGACACTGGCCTAAAACTGGACGTGTAAAAAAGCCCCATTTCTTCCCAAGTGGAATAGCAGTTCAGGTGTTTTTCTCTGACCTTCTGATTCGTCAAGTCCATGTTCTGCTGCAACCTCCACCTCCTGGGTTCAAGCAATTCTTCTGCCTCAGCCTCCCAATTAGCTGGGATTACAGGTATGTGTCACCATTCCCAGCTAATTTTTTGTATTTTTAGTAGAGACAGGGTTTCACGATGCTGGCCAGTCTGGTCACGAACTCCTAACCTCGTGATCTGCCCACCTTGGCCTCCCAAAGTGCTGGAATTACAGGCGTGAGCCACTGCGCCCAGTCAAGTCCATGTTCTTAAACTTGGAAAGTCTCTAAAGTTAGTGTTTTATAGATTTTACTGTTTTATTTTTGTGTTTCTTCATCTCTATTGTCTTTTAGTTTGTTTTGCTTATGTTCAAACTGCTACCTGAAATACAGTAAATAATAGCATTCTCATTCAGAATTATTTTCACATATTTTTTTGTCAACAGAATATTGTTTCACCTGTCTTGAAACATTAAAAACACCTTCAATAAATGCATAAATTCTTTGTTTTAAAGGTAGATTAATTATCCTGGATTTTAAATAGAGAAATCCTGAGATAACATTTTCCGAATGAATCTGTCCCGTACTTTTGAGAAGTTCATAGCTAGGTTTGATGCAGTCTGTGTTTGTATCTTATAAATGCTATCTGTTTTGTTTTTACTTTTTAACAAATTAACAGAAGTTGTCATATTTATTCTTTTTGCAACCTCCACCTCCTGGGCTCAAGTGATTCTCCTGTCTCAGCCTCCCGAGTAGCTGGGATTACAGGTGGCTGCCACCATGTCTGACTGATTTTTATATTTTTGGTAGAGATGGGGTTTCACCATGTTGGCCAGGCTGGTCTCAAACTCCTGACCTCAGGTGAGCCACCCACCTCGGCCTCCCAAAGTGCTGGGATTACAGGTGTGAGCCACCACACCCCACCTCATTTTCTTATTTCGTGCTCTCCTCTCACTAGATTGTAAGCTCCATGAAGGTAGGAGCCCTGTCTGTTTTGCTAACTGTGCACTCAATATGTAGAGCTACCCTGTCTAGTGTGGTAGCTGTTAGTCTGTATGTGGTTATTAGCATTTAAATTTAAACTAATTTATATGTAATAAAACTTAAGTTTCTTAGTGGCACTAGCCATATTTCAAGTGCTCAACACTTGTGCTCAGCTACTGTATTGAGCGGTGCTAATACAATACATTTCTATTATTCTAAGAAGTTGTATTGGATTGTGCGAGAGCACTGATGGTTACGTAGCACATTCTGGTTACGTAGTAAATATTTGTTAAATGAATGAGTGAATGAATGAAGATTGGCAGTTGCTAATTAATGTTGAATGAATCTTGTTTGAATAATCATGTATAAAAGTTCTTTTAGTTTTTAATTAATCCATGTTGACATTTCCCCAGCCAACTTCAAAATACTGGATTTATCATTAGTAAAAGGAAAGTATATAATAGTGGTTAAAAGCACAACTTGTTGCTGATGTCATGGCCAAATTACCTTTACTTATAACTCTAATAAGTCTCAGATTCTCATTAAAGTAGGAATAAGAAGTTCTTATTACCTCTTAATAAGAAGTAAGATAATGCATGTAAAGTGCTTGCACAGTGGCTGACGCATTAAAATACTTAATAAATAAGCATTATTTTTACAATAATGAAATAGTGAGATATGTCTAAATTTACCTCATTCATGGATGATTTCATGGTTATGAAGAACTTTACTGCTGGTTTTGAGAACTTCTATTATAATCGCACATTTTTCAAAGGTAGTGCTATTCATAGTCAAAGCTTATATTTACTGACTTTTAAATATGAAATATAATAGGCTTAATTATTATTTCACATTGGAATTAACTTTTTGTTCTTCCTTTATATTTTATGACTATGTAAGTAGGTAAACTCTCAAGAAAAGAGAAGAGAATTTCATACTACTTTTACAGGCGACTTGAATTTTAAAACTAATGCACAGGTATCTCTGCTTTTGTTTTGGAGTAGTTCACAAATAATTTGTTCCCAACTTATCAATTTATTTATTTATTTATTTTTTATTTTTTTATTTTTTTTGAGACGGAGTCTCACTCTGTTCCCCAGGCTGGAGTGCAGTGGCGCGATCTCGGCTCACTGCAAGCTCCGCCTCCCGGGTTTACGCCATTCTCCTGCCTCAGCCTCCCGAGTAGCTGGGACTACAGGCGCCCGCCACCTCGCCCGGCTAGTTTTTTGTATTTTTTAGTAGAGACGGGGTTTCACCGTGTTAGCCAGGATGGTCTTGATCTTGTGACCTCGTGATCCGCCTGTCTCGGCCTCCCAAAGTGCTGGGATTACAGGCTTGAGCCACCGCGCCCGGTCCAATTTATCAATTTAAATGGGCTTCTTTTTGGGAAAAACATTAATGAAAATGGATAAAGTAGTGGTTATTTACCTAAGGATGAATTCCACGTTTTATTTAGGCACCTAAATAATTTCTAGAAAAGCAATTAAAGCAAGAGCTTTTCATGAACAGTAATGTCTGATTTAACTGGGGATATTGCCTCACGTCCATGCTTTAGAGCATTGTTTTTTCTCTGGGATTTGAAAACAGAGTTTGTTGTTATAATAACAATAGGTAGTTAAACATATACTACCAAAATACCAGCTGACTTTGTCAAATGTAAATTTTTTGTGTGTGTTACTTTCACTCTGGTTGTTATGGTACCTTTATTTTTAGTGTAAACTTGTACTCATATTTCATAGTCCACCTGAACCTCTCAAGTTCATATTAGAGGTGACTTGAATTTTTCATTTGGGTTTTTCATTGACAAATATTTCTTAATGTTTAGACAATGAAAATATGCTACAGAAAAATGGCAGACTAACCATATACATTTGTTTCATTTTTTGAAAAAATTTACTTTAAGTTCTGGGATACATGTGCTCAACATGCAGGTTTGTTACATAGGTATACATGTGCCATTGTGGTTTGCTGCCCCTATCAACACGTCACTTAGGTATCAAGCCCGGCATGCATTAGCTATTTGTCCTGATGCTCTCCCTCCTCTTGCCCCATCTCTATCTGATAGGCCTTGGTATTTTTTGCCTCCCTGTGTCCATGTGTTCTCATTGTTCAGTTCTCACTTATGAGTGAGAATATGCAGTGTTTGGTTTTCTGTTACTGTGTTAGTTTGCTGAGGATAATGGCTTCCAGCTTCATCCATGTCTCTGCAAAGGATATGATATCATTTGTTTTTATGGCTGCATAGTATTCCATGATAGTATATGCATTTATTTCACTTCCTCCAAATAAAATAACAGCAAAGGGATTTTTAAAATGCAGAAAGCCAGTGAGACAAAGGGACTCTGTAAAGCCTGTGGATAATTGTGATTAACCTAGAAGTCCTCAGATGCTGAAACCTAAGCTACTATTGCGAGACATTGAGAAACAACCTTATTTTCACTTCAGAACCTCCAACTGCCTCGACAGCGAGCGTGAGGCTGAGAATAGTAGGACGTATTAGTCATGTGTTTAAAGTGAACTTGGATCCCAGCTGCCTCCTCACACTCCAGTAAAACCAGTAGTTTATTCTGTGGAGAATGTGAACTAGAGGACTCGGTTGGGGATACCAAGGCACAGAGAGAGGGTGAAAGATGAAATGAAATGCTTACTAAACAGCAAGACACCCTGACTGACTTCTTCCACTTACTGCCGAAGTTTTGGCAGTCAGCTTTACATTCTCTAAATGTGGAACTGGAAGATACTTCCCTGGAGAACCTGACTGATCTATGCAAAAGACCTGTAGACACTGATGGTTGGGCTCTACAAACAGGACTGCTGTGCAGGGAAGCCCACTTGTTCACAAGCCCCACCCATATACACTGACTTTCTTGCCAGCTTTTTAGGGCTTCATCTTCAATATGAGTAATAACCAGTAATCACCTGATATTTAAAGCAATTCAGGAGCCAAAACAAACCTAGAGAAAACAAGGAAATTGTCATAAAGAGACAATGAAGGGAGAAGAAAACTTAAAAACATTATCGTGAATGTACTCAGAAAGATCAGAGAATATACTGTAATTAGAAAATAAGTATAGACACTATAAGAAAAGGAAGCTTTCTTTTTCTTATGTACTCCTGGAAAATGGAACTGATAGAAGAAATAAGAAACTCAAAATGTTTTTTGAAGATAAAAAAGAGGAAGCTACCCAGAAGGTAGAAAAACAAAAGAGAAAATACAAAAAGTAGAGACAAAAGTAGAAAAACAAAAGAGAAAATACAAAAGTAGAGACTTAGACCAGGAGGTCCTACTCTGAGCAATTGAATTTTTTAGAAAAAGAGATATATATAGAGTAAGGAAACTATGAAAGAAATAGCAAAAGAAAATTTCCTGGACTTTAGGAAAATGATGTTCAAGTTTGAAAAGGCCTATTGTGTTTCCAATATGCTGAATTTTTCAAAAAACACCCATACCAATGTATAGCACCGTAATATTTCAGAGCATCAGGGGTAAAAATGAAGATCCTAGACTCCAGACAGAAGAAAACAGACAGGCTCTATACAAAAAATCGGGAGTCAGAGTGGCCCCTAACATTCAGCAGGGGCCGTTGAAGACAGAACCACAATGGCTTCAAAATTCTGTGGCAAAACAAAAACAAAAACAAAACAAAAAACCTCTTAAAATCTACAATTTGAAACCAAGACAAACAGTCCATCATGTGTAAAGGTAGAATAAACACATTTTTTGTCATACAAAGTTTGAAAAATGTACTTTTCTAATACTCTTTCTCAGGAAGTTCCCTGAAGTATGTGCCGTACCAAAATATAAAAGAAAAAGCACGGAAAGAGGGAGGTCCAGGATCCAGGAAGCAAGGCTCCAAGACAGGAGGAAGATGAAGGGGATACACAGGGCGGTGAGGAATGTGGATCCCATGATGAAAGCTGTTCGGACCTTAGAGAGTAATCAGTTCGAGTGGAGCAGTCATATATCTGGGAAAGAAGCCTGCAGAAAGACAGAAATGTTAGAGTAATGATAGAATGGATAGTGCTTCAGTGTATTGAAAGGAGGGCTCCACTTCTGGTGGTGTAAAGTAATAAAATTAATGAGAGGGACATAGGAACACTAAGAGTTGGAGGGGCGGAGATAATTATTAACAAATAGAAGACAAATGTAAGAAATGGAAGGGTATTCTTAGTATACTGTGAATAGCATTTACATAGATACAATAAATAAACACTGAACTTTAGTCTCACAAAAATGTGGTGTATCTGTAATTCGTCCTCTGTAATATGATTCTCACTTCATCTCCAACCTCATCCCTCATAACTTCCTACCAAACTGCTGACAGTTTCCTAAGTGTCCAAAGCCATCTCCTGCCTCTGCTCTTCTCTTTTGCCTTCTGGCTTAGCTCCTGCATCACAGCCTGTGAAGGAAGGCAGTTAGGAACTGAATATCTCCCGCCTCCAGCCCTAGGCACAGGCCTTGCATACTGACCTTCTGCCTGCCACACCGTACTATAAATGATCTTTTGGATGTCTCTCTGCCCCATTATACTATACATTTCTAAAAGTCATTATCTTTCTTTCTTTTTTGTTATTTTTTTTTTTATTATTGGTAGAACTGGGACCTTACTATGTTGACCAGGCTGGTCTCAAATTCCCGGCCTCAAGCAATACCCCCACCTTGACTTCCCAAAGTGTTGGGATTACAGGCATAGTAAACCACTGTGCCCGGCCTCTCTTGCCTTTTTTGGTCTAGTCATTCTTTGAGGGAGATTTTATCCTCTAGATCCACCCCTAATCTAGTTGCCCTTGAACTTCATACTTTGCTGTCTTCTATTGCCTATAATGTAGTCTTTTCTTAAAGATGCTTTTTTTCCCCCCTAAAATTTCTTTATAAGCAGGAAAGCTTCAAGGAAAGTTTGTCCTAGGTTTTCTGTGAGTTGGATGAGGTGCTAGAGATTTGTTTTCTGAGTAGGATTACCTACTGACAATCTGGTTTTTTTTTTTTTTTTAATATTCAGCAAGTATAGACAGTTAGTGGAACTGACTTTTTTGTTTGGTCTTGACTCTTCTTTGTTGCATCACTTTCTAGCAGCCTATTAGGACTTCCTCTATTCTTGAAGATAAATGAAAAATAGTAATTTGAAAAGAGTACATTTTTATCTTTGTGGACAAAATGTTAAGAGGCATAGGATAATAAGAAGAAGGAACAGTTAAGAATTGAGGGTTTTACCTTACCTGCTTAGTCATGAACTTTTCATAGACTTAAAAAGTTATACATGTTGCTCTTGATACAGTCTGATACCTAGAAAAGTAAACAAAGTATTCTGTTAGAAAGCAATTACCTTCCCCCATATAATCATTCTGCTGGCCATTGGATCTGTAAAACCATGTATTGCTAAAATAGGACAGACAAATTGAAACAATGGATAATCCTTGATAAGATATAATACCTCTGTGTTCTCTTATCAAAACAATCAATGTTAGAATATTATGGCAGGCAGGAGGAGAGGAAGTTGAGATAAGAAATAGTGACTGTCAATAAAATATATGAGAAGTACTTTGGGGGTAGTGTAAGTATATGCATTATAATACACTAGAAAGAGTTATTTAACCTTTACAAAAATAGAATTCGTATGCTTTTTAAAAAAGTCCTGTGTGGTTTAACAATTAAGTTTTTACTTGTAGTACTATCCGGGAAATGTATTTATGATCTAGAAAAGTGGGATGAATTTAGTACAGCCGTTGCCTAAAGGTACCATTTTCCACTTTGTAGGTTGTAAGCATTTATAAAGATATATTGTACGTTTTAGAAAAGATTGATCCTCTTAAGGAGCTGTACGGAAATGCAGTGAGTCACCTGCAGTATTTTGTTTGCTGCTTAATGTCCTTTGCTCTAGGTGATGCAGAGGAAGGTAATCATGTGGTGACAGGGTGGTTAAATATTAAAATATTATATCTCATCTGTGGGTTATAGCTCTTCTCGCTGTACCTGTAATGTTTTACGATTTACTATTTTTAGAGGCCATTTAATACGCCAGAATGGAATTTGAATTCAGGCGTTTCAGTCTCATTAAAGATGATATTACCAACGTTTCTCCTCTCCTGGTCCACCTCCTTCCCCCACCCCCAGCCTCTGCTAACTACCATCCTACTTTCTATTTCCGTGAATACAACTTTTTTACATTCTGCGTATAAGTGAAATCTCTGTGCCTGGCTTAATTCACTTAACAACGGGTACACAGTTTCAGTTAGGAGGAATAAGTTCTGGTGACCAATTGCACAGCACAGTGACTGTAGTTAATACTAATGTTTTGTATATTTCAAAATAGCTAACAGAGAGGGTTTAAAATGTTCTTACCACAAAGAAATGATAAATATTTGAGGTGTTGGATATGCTAATTAACCTGATTTAATCATTTCATAGTTATACATGTATCAAAACACCACATTGTACGCTATAAATATATACTATTATTTGTCAATTAAAAACCAAACAAAACTTTTTTAAAAGATGTTTTTAGAGTATGTTTTTCCATCTACCCACCCAGCTGGTTTATGTCAGGCCCTGGTAAGTCTTTATCTGTTTGCTTTTGTAAAGTATGTTGAACTGTACTAATTTAGCATGTGGTGCTATTATGGAAAAAGGATATTTAGCATTAAAAATATATTTAATCCTAGTTTTCTCAGTAAATACTCTTCCTTTCCAAAAACTAGCATTTTTAATACCTTATTTTAAGAAATGTTGATTAGAATAAAGAATATAATTGCACATAGAGTGAATAAAACTGAAAACTTTTGGCAGGCACACAATGGTCAAACTATCACACAATGGTGTAACTTACTGAAAAAAAAAGGAATATAAGTCAGTCAGATCAGAGTTTTAGTTCTGCTTCTAATTTTAGCTTCTTGTGTTACTGAAACAAGAAAAGTTCCTTTGTCCCCCTCGCAGGGCATGCAATGCGAGTGTGGCTTGTTGCTTCAGTGCCTGCTGCTCAGACCTCTAGGGGAGCATGCAGAGGACAGGCTGTGAGGTTCCAACCCCACAGTAGTGTCTCGGGGTGAATGTTTACAGATGAAACCCCAGTGGGTGTGTGTTACAGGGTGCTCTTTTAGTTTTGCTGTCTATAGACGGCTTGTGTTAACCAGCTCAATTAGACCCTCTACCTTATTGCAAGGACAGGGGGCTTTCTGTATCCTGGGGTTATTGCCTTGGTGTACCAGAAGAATCAATTCACATGTGGGCTTGGAGAATGAGTGCAGGGTTTTATTGAGTGGAGGTAGCTCTCAGCAGATGAGGGAAGCCAGAAGGGAGATGGTTTTCCCCTGGAGTCTGGCTGCTCAGTAGCCTGGGATCTCCTCAGACTGCCCCAGCCAAAATCCAAACTCCGGATCATTCTGCTGGTTAGTGGCCTGCAGCATGCTGGTGCCTGTCGGGGTGTTCCTCTGCCGATGTGTCCCTCTCAATGTCCAGCTGCTTATGTGTCTGCCTGCTAGGTTCTCAGGGTTTTTATAGGCACAGGATGGGGGCATGGCAGGCCAGGGTGGTCTTGGGAAATGCCACATTTGGGCAGGAAAACAAAAATGCCTGTCCTCATCTAGGTCCATGGGGGTGGAGCCCTAACCAGTGACCACGCCTTCCTCTACCCAGCACTTCCCTTCTCCCCTTCTGTATTATTTAAAGGGACCACTCCCTTCCCTTCCGTATCATTACCACTTAGGCGAATGACTTAACCGCCTTGAGGCTGTCATCTCACCCACAAATAGAGCCAATAACTAGCCGATAATGTTTTAAGGATAAAGTGAGGTGATATTTGTAAAATGTCATATGAAGTGGGGGCTCATTAAATGTTTTCCTTCGGTTTCTCCTTTGCGTTCTCTTCTGCCTAGGATTTTACCTTAGATGCAAATAAGACATTATTTTCAGTCATTCATGGCACTATATGATTTTAAGTTTCAAAATGCCACACAGATGGCAATCTCTTTGTTTCAATTTCTTCATCTATAAAATGAGAATGAAGAATAGTACCTCCTCAAAAACTAATGTGAAGGTTAAGTAAGACAATAGAATGCATTTAGCATGATACCCGATGCAGGGTTAAAACTCAATAAATAGAAGTGATTCTTTTTAAAATTAGCATAGTTTCCCAAGTCGGTAAAACATCAACAATATTTTGAACTGAGATATTAGTAATTTCCACGTATAGTATAGCATCCAATAGTACACGTGTGCTGATGATGTCATCATAGCAACTCAGGGAATAGACAAGAATTGGAGGGAAATACAATAGTAGTATTCGGATATGTCTATGGCTCTTTTCTGTGTTAGGCCTTCCTATGAAATCCATCACAACAGCAAACATAATTAGTGCTAAAGTAGTTCTTTCTAAAGTTGCATATTACATTTTGTTATAAGTAGTTTTCTTCAGCCACTTGTTAAGCAAACAACATTCTGATTTGATCATAGACTTTTCCCAAAATTATGTTCTAATTTATAAACTTAAGAATTTTGTCATAAAGAAAGAGGAACTAAGTTAACTGTTTTAAGTGATTTTATTGTGTTGATTTAAAGGCATAAAACTGCTCCATTTACACTGATACTGGTCTTGAGAAAATACTATTCTTCTATATGGCCTAGAAATTATTGTAATACCTTCACAGGCATTAACCACATTATTGTTACAAGAGCTTAATATCCTTATTAGTTATTTGAGTTTATTCACACATAAAAATTCTTTGTTACTCGATGTTTCAACAAATAGCATAGAAAAATACATGGTGCCATCTTTACCAATGGTACTGGTAAGAGATATTAAAACGTGATTGCTCTAGAAGACACTGCAGGAGACAGAATGTGTGATGATTTAAGAGGTTTAAAGAAGATTTTTTAAAATATGTTTTAAGCAAAATCATTGGTAGACAGTGTCACAAAGTATTGGTAGAAATTAAGTTTCACTGATCTTTTAGTTAAAATCCTGAGTAATGATAGTGCCCCCTCCCACTTGCTTGTAACTTAGACTGGGAGACATCAATTAAATTAAATTGAAACCTAGACATAAATGTTTCAATGTCATATCCAAACACACTTCTGTAGATAAAAAACATCTGTGATATTTTCTGAGAACACAAGTCATTTGAAGGACAGTTAAATATGCAGAGAGTTACTAATTATATGACAGCAAGATGGGGTAGGTAGTTTTAACATTGAGTCATGACTATATACTCATCTGCCAATTTGAAAATTGATACTAGATGCAAGCAAGAGTAAAGAAAAGGAATCTAAAACTTATATTTGAGAATCTTAAAACTTTCTAATACAAATTTAATTTGCTGAGTTAGCCTTAAAGCCTTATTTCTTCTTAAAGTCATTTTTTATACATTCCACTTCCTTTCTTTTTGAAAATTATAGTGTGTTACATTTTTGATGCACTTAACTTAGATCTTAAATGTATCATTTGTATCCTTCTAATTGCCAAAGAATTTTATTTTCTGTAGAAAATAAAGATAAAATCATAGTAACTACGACTTACTAAAAGTGTTTTCATAAGGAAATTGATGCTGTTACTTAAAATCAAATATAGCTGACCCTTGAGCAAACACAGGAATTAGGGGTGCTGACCCCCACTCAGTCGAAAATCTGTGTATAACTTCGACTCCTCTAAAACGTATACTAATAGCCTACTGTCTACCTAAGATAATGTAAACAGTGATTAACATATTTTGTATATGTGTTATATATTCTAAAATAAAGTAAGCTGGAGAAAATAAAATCTTAAGGAAGAGAAAATATGTTCACTATTCATGAGCTAGAGTTGGATCATCATGAAGGTCTTCATCCTTGTTGTCTTCATGTTGAGTAGGCTGAGGGAGAGGAAGTGGAGGGGTCGATTTTGCTGTCTCAGGACAGCAGAAGTGGAGGAAAATTTGCTTATAAGTGGACTCTGCAGTCCCACCTTCTGATGTTCAAGAGCCAACTGTAGATGGTAGCTATGATGATGGCGTTAGTGTATACTTTCAGTAGAATTATGTAGTTAGTGTGATTAACTGCATTTGTGAATCTTTGAACTTAAAAGTGATAAAAAAAAAACAAAACCTTTATCTCCTTAGTTTTTAGGTTGCTTTAACAGTGTATAAAAATAGACACTTAATTTTTCAGTTAGAGTTGATCATTATTTTTAATTGTGTATATGGCGTATATGGGTATAAACTGGATATGTCTTAAAAGCCTAATGGAAAAAAAGACAAACATTTGTGATTGTTTCTTTTGCATGGTATACACTGCAATTGCTCACATTGGACATTTGAAAGCCTCCATATTTACCGCATAAGCCACCGTGATAAGTGAACCTGTGATTGCCAAATGACAAAATGTTTCTATATTTAAAATTCAATTTAGCAAATTGACATTTTCTATCCCCTTTTCTAATGTTCTCTTATTCTAACAGATCACTATTTTGAAACAAAACAGAGACCATGCATTTATTTGATTGTCTTGAACAATTAAACATGAAAAGATGAGATGCTGTGGCTATCACTTTTCATTAAAACCAGCTGCTGTGGTTTTAAAATGCAAACCAGATCAAAATCAGCACAAACCCTGGGGGTTTAATTTATATACTGAATGAAGCAGCTTGCTTTGAAAGAACACTTCCTTTTTTTCAGTTTTGGAAGGAACTTGCACATCTGTCTCCTTTCATCTTTACACTAGCACTGTGAGCTGAGAAGACGAAGAATTATCTCTGTTTTACTCACGAGAACATTGAGACAGAGGCTTAATTGACTTTCCTAGCCCAATTAGTGCCAGGAATAGTGTTAAAATTCCAAACTATCTCTAGTTCCATAATGTTATTCCAGGCCTCTGTTCTGGCCCAAATTATAGAACGTAGCAATGATGTGCTGTAGTTGGATCCTTTAGGCTTATGAGAGCCAATTGTGAAGGATTTAGGAATTTCGTAAACTGCTGTTAAACCACTGACTGCTTGAAATTGGCCATGGTGGGAATATTTATACCATGGAAATCAATAAGCACTACAAATCAGGCCCTCTGCCTTGTCCCACCCTGAGAATTGGTTTACCAGCACACCACTGATGGTATCTAAGCATAAACTGAAGAAGGAAAACAACAAAAATGGAGCACAGCAATGTAACATACGTGTAATTTTATAAGTACAGTGCATGTACAGGGCAGAAGCCAATCTTTCTTTGCTTCTTAATTTATAAACTTGCTTTTAAGCAGTGGATAGGGAAGCTTGAATTAAATTCCAGTGTTTTGAGGGCCATTCTTATCCATTTTTAAAGAACTAGGTCAAGTCCCAGTCCTTCCAGAAAGTAAAGACAGTCTTCATGGCCTTTTCCCTCTCCGAACTTCTAACAGATTTAAAATAGAGCTACATACATTGGGACTTAATTCCTTACTATTTGTTTTACGTGAATTAACTTTGTTTCCCTAAGAACACAATAAACTCTTTGAAGAGTGGAACATGAATTTCCTTCTTTCTTTCTTTGAATAAATATTTAATGAACACCTATTCTGTGCCTGGTACCCTTCTTCTTATTTGAAAAGCAGAAGTCATCAAACAAAAATTCATGCCTTTTGGGAGCTAAGAGTTTAGTGAAGAGTCAAGTATTAATTTAAGTAAAGGAAAAGTTATGAATGTGATAAATGCTTTGAAAAATTGTTTATAGTGTGGAGAGTGTCTGATAGTGGGATCTTATCTATTCAGGGAGGTCAGTAAAATCTTCCCCTGAGGACACTGTGATTGAAGTGAGACCTGAAGAATGAGAAAGAATTAACTCAAAGTGACCAGATCTTGCATATTATTTCTTTATGTAGGCTTTCTATGCTCTTCCAATCTGAGTTAAGTTCCCTTATTATATGCATCCATGTTATGACGAATGTTCCCTTTGTAATAATATTAATAAGTACAACTGAAAATTTTATATTTATTCATTATCTGTTTCCCCCCACTAGACTGTAGGCCTATAGTTGGGACCATGTCTGTTTGGTTCACTTTGGTGGTCCTAATATCCATCGCAGGACCTGAAACTTCATAATCAGTATTTCTTCATGCTTTCACCCCCTTGGCCCACAAAGCTGGGTTGTGTCCTGCCTAATTCACAGTTATTGAGAGGACATAGTAATATAATATATTTGAAAAGACAAAAGTCAGAAAAATAAGACAGAATCCAGGATAGCTTAGTGACACAAAACCCGGACAGGACCAAATATCCAGGAGTGAATAGAAATAAATTGGGTACAGCAATGTTGTCGAGAAGAAAGAAAAGGCCATTCCATTTGATAATGAGGAAATTTTACTCATTATTTGTCTTGTTTGAAGTAAGTTTGTTCAATCTGTAAAATAGATTTAAAAATGATTTTTGAGGTTAAACATCTGGTATTGATTTTTAAAGTTATTTTCTTGTGAAAAGTAAAAGAAGCGTGTGAATGAAAACTTTCTTGAGAAAAGATATATCCATGTGCATTTGTGCGTTTGACAAAGCACATGTTGTCAAATGTGCTTTGAAGGAAAGAAGAAATAAAAGAAGGAAGGGAGGAAAGAAAACCACTTGTAGGCAAAAAGACTGCAAGGTAACTGTTACCTGGTTGTTAATGATAGGACTCTGGGTGATACTTTTTGCTTTTGTACTTTTCTGTATTTCTCAACTTTTAAAATTAAATGAGTTTCTATTACTTTTATAATGGAACAGTAAACAAAATAACATCTCATAAAAGTGATAGTTGATTATGAGTTTGGGCAGAATGTAGAATTATGTCTGTATGCTTTGAGGACTCAGAACTATATTTTAGATTTTTCTTTTATTCACCTAAATTGGCTTACAATTTTAACATATTAATTTTAAATGCCAGTCGGATCTTTGGTTAAATGTTCATCTATACCTCTGGGGCCTGAGCTCTTTGAGGGTGGAGATCTTTATCTTTGTATTTCTACTATAATTCCTGCAGCAACACATATTTGTTGAATGAATAAGTTTTGAAACTGAGATGTCTTGACCTTTTTATTGCCTTTAATCTATGTGTATTCCTTTTTTTAGAACACACGAGTGAAAGACACAATGAATGGTCATATTTCTAATCATCCCAGTAGTTTTGGAATGTACCCATCTCAGATGAAGTAAGTTGAAAGGTTTATATTTAATATGTTTTGGGGGGATTTGATTTGATTTTAATTGTTTTATATTTTTAGTGAAAAGATTACTTTTATTTTGTTGTGTAGTTCAGTAGTTCATTCCTTATTAATATGTAATATCTTTGTTACAATACATGTTATCATTGAAAGTTTACTATGTCTGATCAGAATAAGATGGTAAAGCAAATAGCCTCATGATAATGATATTGATCTCACACTTGGAAGATGTTTCATTCTAGTACTTTATGTATTATTGCTTTTCATGGAGGAATATATAATCTATTTCAAAACTTTGAATTTCTGTGGTGCATTCTGTTATTGTTATTTGTAAAATATTGGCATTTGAGAAGGGTTAAATGTCATTTAGTATAAACTAATCAAATTATTTACCATTGTGTAAAACTAGAAAAGATCAGGCAAACTAACAAAATAATTCCAGTGGGTCCAGGTATAACTTGAAATCATAACCCTGACTTAATCTTATATATTACAATTAATGTTACTGTTTGACATCGGCCATTGTGATATATATTTTACTCATCATTTTTTCATAACAAGTAATATTTACTGTTTCGAGAGAATATAATAAAATGTAATTCTGAATCATGATGCTGAAAGCCCTCAATTTGCCATGGCTTTTGTCTATTCTGGAAATGTTACATTAATGGCATCTTTCCACAGACACTGTGCTATTTCTTGAGTCAGTTCCACATACCTTTTCCTCACTTGATTCTCTGCCTGTTTATAGAGCTTCTTTCCATTCATTTAGATTCTGCTTGTATCAATACAGTAGTAAAGTTTTCTTAGATATGTTGATAAACAGTTAGCCCTTCTTTGATTTTACATGTCATATCTATTAGTTTTACCTAGATATCACATTCTATTATAATTATTTTATGTACTTGTTTTATTGACAGCACCCTCTTTCCCCCTCTCATACTCCTCATTCTTCTAGGTTTGGGGTCTTAAAAAAATGTTTACTGAAAAGATGAATAAAATTCAAATAAAGCACTATTTATTTCACATAGCATATTAGTAACAAGAGGTTAGATAGCCTCCTGCATAGCTGGGATTACAGGTGCCTGCCACCATGCCTAGCTAATTTTTTTTCTTTTTTTGTTTTTGAGACAGAGTCTTGCTCTGTCGCAGGCTGGAGTGCAGTGGTACCATCTCGGCTCACTGCAACTTCCACCTCCTGGGTTCAAGTGATTCTTCTGCTTCAGCCTCCCAAGTAGCTGGAACTACAGGCATGTGCCACCACTCCCAGCTAATTTTGTATTTTCAGTAGAGTCCGGGCTTCTCCATGTTGGTCAGGTTGTTCACGAACTCCTGACCTCGGGTGATCTGCCCACTTCGGCCTCCCAAAGTGCTGGGATTACAGGCGTGAGCCACCGTACCCGGCCATCAGTATGTTCTTTTAAACACATGGTGATTATAGTGCATTGGAATTTTTGTTTTCTAGTTGAGCTTCTATTACTTATATTGGACTCGAACCCAACACAATGACCTTTTTTTTTTTTTAAATTATTACAGTGGCTACGGATCATCACCTACCTTTTCCCAGATGGACAGAGAACATGGTTCAAAAACAAGTGCGAAGGCCCTTTATGGTAGGTTTATTTGATAGGGTATAATTCTGTTTCTAACCACTTTTTACAAATTACATTTTCAAACTCATGGTTTGAACCCACACACTTAATATTGTTTGGAATGAAGTGGTGACAGCTAAATAAGGATTATTTTAAAGAAGAGTTTTTATGAAAACTACCAAAGCTATGAACTCTGCTTTCTGTTATACATTTTAGAACTACAGATGAAATGTATTGCAGTGCTTTCAGAAGTCCTATGCATGGCGCCAATGCCCTAGGTGGCTTTTCCCGTTTACTACTTGTAATAATGTTTGTTGATCTTTGTGACTGATCTAGTTGGTGGTGGGCTGACAGGTGACAGAACTTCTTCCTCGTAGCTCTTGAATTTTGGGGGGTATTATTACAGTATGTCTAATAGCTGTTATATAATTTCTTTATGCACTGCAAAATAATTACGCTTTTTCCCTGATCTTACTCTCAGCGCCCTCTCTGGATTGTCTCACATATACATACTATGTTTTTACACTTCAGATATAAAATGGAAGTCATAAGTAACAAAAAGTTGAGGACTCCTGAAATTTACCACATATGTTTAGGATGGCATGTATTTGTATAGGGTCTGGATGGCCACTAACAATAAAGAATGAGAATAATACTCTGGTTAATAGCAAAGACTCTGGAACCAGACTTCCTAGGTTCAAATTCAGTTATTTATTATCTGAATGATCTTGGGCAAATTAATTTACCTGTATGTGCCTAATTTTGCTTATCTGTGTAATGGGAGTACCTCACAGGGTTGAAATGAGGTTAAATAAGTTAGTACATGCAAAATATTTAGAACTCTTCTTGGCAAGCAGAAAACACTGTATGTGTTTGCTATTATTATTGTTGTTGTTATTATGTACTATAGAAACCAACAGCATTTTCTAAATTGTAGAATTCTTTTTTGCATTATCTAGATCTACAACTTCTTGGCTGTTTAAGAATAAACAATTCTAAGGTTTTGTGATTGTTTTTCTACCTATAGTTTTAGTGAATTGGCATTATCACTGAAATCAGACCTTCATAAAATGGATTTAATACCATACATGCCTATACTTTTTATAGCCTTATTAATCTGATTATTGTTGGTTTCAGTTTATTAAGTATTGTGACATTCTTACCGTGGTCTAATAGCTATGAATTGTAGATCTAGAGAATGTATTCAATAAATATTTTGTCATTAATATGTGTACAGAACAGGACCAAAAATATATGACCCCTGACTTTAAGGGACTTATAGTCTGGAGAATAACTTGAAGATAACAGGAAAAATATTTTTTTGATAAGAATAAAATATATTCTTTCAGCCTTTCATTTGAAGACAGATATTTATTAAGTACAGTATTTATTAAGTATGTTATGCCATGATCTTCATAGTCTTTATTTCTGTGTACTTTCATTCATTTCAAAGATGACTAAGAGATGGCTGTTGCCTGTGTGCCATTTTGGTGCAATAGACTAGTAAACACATTGTTATAATAAAGGGCTAAATGTGCTTAGATGGTAGTGTGTATGAGGTGCAATGGTGAGGGTTGGTCAGAAAGGATTTAATGGGGGAATTGAGCCTTGAGCTGAGCTGTGAAAGTTATATTGTGTTCTTCGGCATTTCAGGGGCCAGAGGATGCTACAGACAGTATGAAACCCTTTTAAGCGGGACTGTCAAGGCTGTGAAGGTGGCCCATATTTGTTTTGTTCACTTCAGGATTCCCTGTGCTTATTGGCATAGTGGCTAATATATAATTTATGCTCAGAAATACTTGCAGAATGAGTGTAATGAATTAATGAGATGCAAGCAATTTGGTGTTAACTGGAGAGTGCATGGTGGTGCATTGGGAAATAAGATTGAAAAAGTGAACATAGACCACATTGGGAAAAATTATACTAAGGAATTTAGGCATTGTTTACAATGAATGAGCAGCCTTTGATGTGTTTTAATCAGGATAGTAATAGGTCAGAGTTGCTCTGGCTCACTCTGGTAGTAATATCGAGGATGAATTTGATGACTATGCATGGAAATAAGTGAATCAGAGATATAAGTAATATGGCAAATTAGACACCTAATAATAGCCTAAAGATTTTAATAAGGAGAAAGAGTATTGATCCTCTCACAAATACCACAGATCTAAAATCTAATTTCAGAGAGCTAAGAAAGAAATAAGAATAGAATATAGAACTCACCTGTAAATTTTAATGTTTATATTGTATTAGAAGCAACTGTATAAAATCTTAGATCCAAGGATTGAAAACTCTTACTTTTATTTTATTTTATTTTATTTTTTGGAGACAGAGTCTCGCTTTGTTGCCCAGGCTGGAGTGCATTGGCATGATATCGGCTCACTGCAACCTCTGCCTCCTGGGTTCAAGCAATTCTCTTGCCTCAGCATCCAGAGTAGCAGGGACTATAGACCCGTGCCACCACATCTGGCTAATTTTTGTATTTCTAGTAGAGACGGGGTTGCTCACGCCTGTGATCCCAGCACTTTGGGAGGCCAGGGTGGGTGGATTACTTGAGGTCAGGAGTTCGAGACCAGCCTGGAAAATCATTAGCTTTTAAGCAGTAAATTTTATTTCCCTCCTTTTACATATAAAGCAAAGTGAGGCCTCCTTTTCAAGTTAGATGATTGTCAAAGTCACATAACTTAGAACTTGATTACAATGTAACAATTTTGTAGACTATAATGAAAATGAACAGTGTATACATAAAACGAGATAGAAAGAAATGGATAGAAAGGGGCAAATCCAAGAAGCATTTATAGGGAGGAAATAAGTCTTAGCAATGGATTGGGCTTAGAAGTAAGATGGCTTTAAGTTGCAGATGTGGTTTCTTTCCTCTTTGTTTCTAATACCCACCACTGTCTCTCAACACACTGCACAAAGACATACACATAGTTACCTTCCCTCTGAGAGTTCTCAGAAAAAGCCTATGGAATGAATGGACAGATGGATGAATGACAAGGGAGAAATATGTTCATGTTTTGAAGATAGCTTTGCAATAAACAGATTCTAGTTGAAGTTTTTTTTAGGTAGCTTTGGGAATGTTTAGCATCCCAGTCTGCATAGTTTTAACTTATATATAGCGTCTATTGTCACATGCTAGAAGTACGCATATTATAACAACATGAAAAAGAGACAGGCTTGAGACCCGGCCACATGGAAAAGGCAGCCCTAAATATTCAGAAGGGAGATGAATCTGAATGATTTAGTGTAAAGGTAAGGAATGCAGCCCCCGAGTTTCACAGCACATAAGCTAATGTGCACACACACGATCCTTTGTCACCCAGAAGAGATTATATGTATCTTCAAAACATGAACATATTTCTCCCTTGTCATTCATCCATCTGTCCATTCATTCCATAGGCATTTTCTGAGAACTCTCAGAGGGAAGGCACTATTTGTGTGTTTTGTGTGGTGTGTTGAGAGACAGTGGTGGGTATTACACAAAGAGGAAGGAAACCACATCTGCAACTTAAACAGTGTATGCTGGCAGTGTCTCTTCTTAACTGGAAATTTAGTAAAGAGATTTGTGATATAGTTTGTTTTCTCACAGTTTATGCATCTTATGTAAAATTTATCCTTTTACAATTTTAAATGAGTTGAAATCATCTTCCAAGAATTAATTTGCCTTCATGAACATCTTTGTAATAGGAGGATACTGTCCTGTGCACTGGAACATGAATGTTCACACTGTTTTTTACACACTGACCACAGTCTAGCTACTCTATCTGAAGTTTCATGTAGAGTTTTTCATGAGAACACTTTTCAGGTCTGACACCATAACGGGCCACCCGGATTGCTTCCACTGAATGTGCTCAGAAAGGCAGCAGGGGTTTTGGAGGCCAGAGGATCTGAATCATGGTACTGCTACCAAATGGCTGCTGTTTTGCACAAATGATTGACCCCAGTTTCCTCATGTATAAAATAAAAACGATAATAACTCTGTGGTAAGTTTATATGAGAAAACAGAAGTAATGACACCATCATGGAAATGGGGAGTGGTACTGGAGAGTCACTTTCTGTCCCGGGTCCTCAGATTCATCAAGATTCTCAAATTTAATATTTTGATATTACCTCCAAATGTTAGACAATTCAGTATAGTGATATTTTGACAGAATCAAGAGGTAACTTTCATTATATATTTTAAAACTTATATTCCATATTCACTCCCTATAATGTTCTAGAAATATTTTTTATAAGTGGTATAAATGTATTGTGAACTATGCTTGTATATGACAATAAATTTGCTTATTTGAGAACATATTAATTTATTCAAGGAAAATAGTGAAAATATGTAGCAATTTTAATAACTCGATTTTGACATTTTTAAATTATCATACAAGAAATTTTTGAGCCAGCATATGAAAGACTCTGCATCATTATCGTCCCTGACACCATAACACTTCCTTAGGAAGATAAATGTTAATTTCCCTCTCCTCCAGTTATCTCATAACAGTAACATTTTATTTAGCTACTGTTATCAGAATACTGGAAATTTTATAATTTTTTCCAGCTAGGCTGTCTGTCAAAGCCTTTAAGCACTAAAATTTAAAATTGTTCTTAAGGGAAATACCTGGAAAGTATATTAAATACTCCCTTCCCTTGGGTCTGACAGCGGTTGGTGCCAGATCTTCTTGGTACATGATCTTCTTGGTGACAAAGGATCATGTGTGTGCACATTAGCTTATGCACTGTGAAACTCAGGGGCTGCATTCCTTACCTTCACACCAAATCATTCGGATTCATCTCCCTTTTGAATATTTAGGGCTGCTTTTTCCATGTGACTGGGTCTCAAGCCTGTCCCTTTTCCATGTTGTTATAACATGTGAGCTTCTAGCGTGGCTTCTGATATCTATGGGCTGGGAAACTACATAAAAAATGTTCTTAGTAAATAGGTTCTAAGTGGGGACTTGAGAGTCTTTTTTTTTTTTTTTTGAGACGGAGTCTTGCTCTGTCGCCCAGGCTGGAGTGCAGTGACGCGATCTCGGCTCACTGCAATCTCTGCTTCCTGGGTTCACGCCATTCTCCTGCCTCAGCCTCCCGAGTAGCTGGGACTACAGGCGCCCGCCACCATGCCTGGCTAATTTTTTTGTATTTTTAGTAGAGACGGGGTTTCACCATGTTAGCCAGGATGGTCTCAATCTCCTGACCTCGTGATCTGCCTGCCTCCGTCTCCCAAAGTGCTGGAATTATAGGCGTGAGCCACTGTGCCCAGCTGAGAGTGTCTTTTCCACTAGAGTCTGTATGTTAAGATATGCACGTGTTAATGTATAGACATGGTGACATCTCTAACAAACACTCAGAGGACTTCATTTATTTAAGTGTGGGTGTTATGCTATGTTCTAAATAGCTGGACTTTCTAGAACGGTAACTTCTCTTTAAATTAGATATTGCTTAATTTGGAATGTGATCATTTCATGAATTACCAACTGCTTAAAGTCATTTTGTCTCTAGAAAACTCATTTCATTGAATTACCAATTAGCGATATTTTGTTGTCATTACCAACACCTACAGTTAACTTTGAGATTTTATTATTGGGAGGACACATAATATTGGGTCAGTATGATAGAAAGGTACTCTTTTAGTCTCATTTTATTTTTATTTTTATTTTTTGAGATAGGGTCTCGCTCTGTCTCCCAGGCTGGAGTGCTGTGGCACAATTTCAGCTGACTGCAATCTCCACATCCTAGTTCAAGTAATTCTCCTGCCTCAGCCTCCTGAGTAGCTGAAATTGTAGGCATGTGCCACCACACCTGGCTAATTTTGGTATTTTTAGTAGAGACAGCCTTTCGCCGTGTTGGCCAGGCTGGTCTTGAACTCCTGACCTCAAGTGATCTGCCTACCTGGGCCTCCCAAGTACTGGGATTACAGGTGTGAGCCACCATGCCTGGCCTTAAGTCTTATTTTAACCTTAAGGTTAAATTGCTTTGTGATGTTAACAAGTAGGAAAATATATTTGTGTTTTTCCATCTTTGTTTTTTCTTCTCAAGGAGGTGTTGGTAAGAATTGAGTATAAGTAACTTATAAACTGCATGGTGAATTTCTGTATAATTGGGTTTACTATAAACTTTAGTTCTACATAGTGCTTGATTCAACTGTCTTGTAGCAGTGTTCCTGAATTTTTCTTAACACATATCCATTCCATATGTTGTCCTTTTCATACCTAGCTTTCTTTCTCTTCGTGTGTCTCTCTATCTCCTGATCTTGGTTTGGAGCTAGTCTCTCTGTTTAATTGTTATAATTAAAGCTCAAGCAACTTTTTACACATTCAAGTAGCACTTAAGAGTGAAAATCTGTTTCTCTTTTGCCCATCCTTATTATTTACAGTATGTATTTTACTTAGAGAAAACATTGAAATCTTTTTTTTTTTAACAGAACAAAATTTTTTTTTAATTCTTAAGATGTAAATGGCTTCTAATTCATTAAATAGTATTAGGAAATTGAGCTAAATGTTTGAGTCAAAAATTCAGCTTGATAGAATGTGGCAGAGCAATTGACTCAAAAAGTTTGGCAGTTTTCGCAACTTAGCTGAAAATTTTAAAACTCCTTTTTTACCTCATGGAATAAGCCATTTTAATAATTTGTTGAACAGGTCAATAAAATTACTTCTTAAATAATGTAGTTTTAAAGAAATGATTTTGTTTATTTTTCATAATGGTATCTTTGTTCAGATACTCATTCGTCAAACTGTGATTGTAGTTGCCTGATATTGAGAGCTTGTAATTATCACTCAGTGCTCACCACTGATTCCCATTAAGCACCTCTCCTCTACGGAATAAATACACTTAGACACTAAGATCCTGGGAAAGGAATTCTGCTTTACTGTGGTTGAAAGTTTTCTTAAGTGTAAAGTAATATGAGTTCTAGCCCATTGTTTTATTTAGAGAGAGGAGTACTCAGCAGCTGCTTTTATGTTACTTTTTTCTTGCTAGTGGCCAAATCCTTACTCTCTAAGGAACATTTTTGTTTTCAGAGAAAGAGAACAAAAATTCTAAATATTAGCTGTATCTCTGAATATTAGCCGTTTCAAATGTTATATTATGCGTAAACAGCAATGCAGGTAAAGGGGAATTAAGTATAAATACCAAGACCTGGATGCTTTTTATACTTGTAGTTCAACTAATTAACAAAGCAAATGAAACCTAAATTTAGTATTTCTGATCTGGGAGTTGAATATCAGTTTTTGCAATAGTGTATAATAAAATTGTATGTAAAGATTTTTCATCACTGGTTACTGAATTCATGCAATTCTGTCTGTTTGGAGTTGTGCATTCTGGACCATAACATAAAAGCTAATAGGCAAAATAGTGAAACACAACCAGTGGTTCTATAGGCAAGTAGCAAGTAAATTTCATCCTACCTCTAATTGATTCTGAGAGAGAAAGAGAGGCAGGGGCCAGAATAGGAGGGGAAGTAGACTTAGTCTTATGTTGGGAGTTGAGAAGCTTGTACTACTAGAAAGCTAAAACCCTACTGCCTTATTTATTCATGTATTTATTATTTAATATACCATTTGACCATATTTACATTCTTAATTTGGAAAGGAAAATGTTCTGCTTAAAGAGATAGTATATAGTAGATGAGTTGCACACTGTTTTATCAAGTTCATTCTAACATGCAGCCAAGGATGAGAACCACTGGTAGCAACAGTGGTGAATTTCATTAGAAGATTCATCTTGAGTAGTGTCGAGAGATTTTAGTTAGGCTTTTTATACTGTTTTAAGGCTTTGGTGAGATTTCTAGCTTAGGAGCCTAATTACTATTTATACCAGTTCTTGTGAATATATACGATTCTCATAAAAAAGAAATGTATTATAATTGCCTTTTAGGAAATGTCTTTCAAAATTGCCTATTAAAATGTTAATATTAACCTTTATGTATGGATTGACTTAAAAATCACTGGAACTACTAATTTATTTATAAATCCATTTTATGGCATTTATACATTTTTAGGATCTTTAAAAGGTAAGTTTCTTATACAACTTATTTAGTGTACAACATAGGAGAGAAAGCAGCTTAGGAATTCCTAAAGTAGGTTCTTAATTTGGAATATTAGAAATGACACCATATCTTCTAGGCAATCAGAGGGATCAGTGAATGTCACACTGTTTAAAAATGCTGTCAGATAGTTTTTCTTTTCATTTCTGTAAATTATGTTTCTGTGGGATTGGGAAACTATATGTTAGGAAATCGGGAGGTCAGGGATAAATTCTTAATACTTCATAATGAGAATATCTGAATAGAAACACAGTGTTTCAGATCTCCAACTGTTGTATTTGCCAATAAATTACCCAAAAGACAAGCATTTGAACATCCAGGAGTTCCCATATCATGACTGGGTGTCACGGCAACCACTGCCATTTCTTTTACTGCCCTAAGGTCAGATCAGAGCAAGCGGAACTCCTGCTGTGAATCTGTTGTGGACAGTTGTGTTAGAATATGGTGAACCAGGGACTCTGAAATAGTGATTGTTTCTAGGTGTGGTTTTGTGAAATATATTCCTGAATTATATATTGTATTACAAGAGTCGTAACGGCTGTCGCAAGGACAATTATCCATGCGTTAATATCTCACACTGATTAATCCGCAACAGCTAATCAGAAAAATCATGGTCGTTCACTTTTTAAAAATATATAGAATACAGTCATGTAAGTGAAGGTTTATGTTTTGTTATATTGGGAGAGAAAATTTTAGATGAAACCAGATCTTTCATTTTAATGCCATTATTTTGGTAGGACCAGATGGATCATACTTCCTCAGGTCATCATCCAAACAAAAAAAGAAAGGTAGCAGAGAGTGAATTTTGTAGTGCTTCTGTTTTTATTAAGTAATTTTAATGCTGCAAAAGCAAAAATGGAATGTATTGGAGTATCAGAGTAATATTGATACAAGGATATGGAGATTTTAATCTAAATTGTACAAGTAGATATAAATGAAAAGTTACTTTTCATATGTGTTGTAAAACGAAAATTTATTAAGTTTTCTTAAAATTCTGTGTTAACGTTCTGAGTCTGCATATGTACATTATGTACTTTATATTTTTGTACTTGCTCAGCTTTTATGTTCAGCAGAACTTTCCAAACAACTTATCTGTTATGGAATAACTATATTAACTACAATAAATAGGTTTACATTTACAAAGAAAACAGGTTGTTGGGGAAGCTAAGGCATATCTGTATGTCAGAATGTTAAATCCTTAAAGGCCTGTAGGTTTGACCTTGTTTAACCCTTTTATTTTACAGTCAGGGTGCTGAGGCCCAGGGTATTAAGTGTCTTGCCCAAATTTAGTTTCCTACTTAGTGACACAGCTGAAGCTGGGAGAACAAATCGGACAGTTCCCTCTCAAAGTTGTTTTTCATCATAGCATTCTGTTTAGAAGAAACAGGGCAACTCTGAATTTACAAATAAGCAAGTTGCTTGCTTAGAAAGCAACAAATAGTGCTCACTTTGGCAGCACATCTACTAAAACTGGAATGATACAGAGATTAGCGTGGCCTCTGTGCAGGGATGGCATGCAAATTCATGAAGTGTTCCATATTTTAAAAAATAATACAAATTTTAAAAAGACAGTAACAAATGCCAAATATTGCCAACATACTTTTTATATTTTAATGTTAGTTTTTGGTTTTGCAGCATTTCAGAAAAGAAAATTAAAGGTTTCTTTTTGCTTTTTAAGTAGTTTGGTGCAATAACTTTCTACCTGACTTTCTCATTTTTCCTATCAACTTATATTTATGATTCTAAGTATCACATTTGTGTGTTCTGTAGATGTGTGAAAACTGTTAATATTTAATGGCAAGCCATGTGATTGAATCATGTTTTAAATCTCCTCTAACACTATCCCAGTTTGGATACTGCAAAAGAAGTTGTTTCTTGTAGTGTCTATGATTTTAATAATGTAGTCTAACTCATATAATACAGTATCTATGACAATATTTGCAATTATATTTTGCTATCAGTGCAGTAACAGATGAAATTTGTAAGCCAGTTGTAATTGATTTGTCAAAACAGTAGGTCCCTGACTGATTAAAAAAACCTTTAGAGGAAATAACTTTTTTTCTTATAGTATTTATAATCTTGTTAACCTTTGGAATTCTAAAAACATATAGTGGATCAAATTGTTCTTGCCTATTATTTAGACGTTCTTGTGGTTTTTAGATTTACTGCGAATAATGAGTGTTTTCAGATATACCACACAATGGCAACTTGTCAGCTACTGTATTTATACGTGAGATAGACTAGTTTTAGAGATAGCCACATGATACCAATAATATGAACTTCAGCTTATTAGGCGACAAATCATGGCTTTTTCAATTTCTCTTTCAGAACAAAGGAAGAATTATGCACGGGACAGTGTCAGCAGTGTGTCAGATATATCTCAATACCGTGTTGAAGTAAGATGCTTTGGCATTTGCTAGTATTTAGAGTGACACTTGAGGAACATAAACGTTGGAAGTTAAATCAGAATTCGGTTTTATTTCATTCTTATGATGTATTTTAAGTTGCACTGACCTTTTTGTTTAGGTTTTTTAAAACAGATGTTACATGTAAAATATCTTGTTAGTCTGTGGTCTATTTTCATAAAGAATGATTTAAAATCATAACTACTACTCATTTATCATTGCCAGTCTTATTTCATTTAAAAAAGGATAATGGCTTCTACTTTGTACTGTAGAATCTTCTCGAAATTAAGCCTTTGACAGTTTCAGTGAGCAGTTTAGTTTCTAGTTTAACGAAAGTTATTACTAGTTCTAGTTAAATAAGGGTTATTTTTAAGTTTTGGCGCTCTTTTAAGATATTTGCTCTTGGTTGGAATTTATCTAGATAACCTCTGCTTATAATAGAAAATATTTAAGCAGAGAAGTAATTTTTAAATTGCTCTTATTTCCAGTTTTCTACCTATCTCAAGCATGCTTAATCAAATTTAAACAGTTTTGTTTCAGTAAGTGGTTTTGGTGGTTTGAATAGTTTGACAGCTCCTGTAGGCTAGAATTGTGCTGTTGCTACAATCAGTGTCCATAGTTTTTTTTTTTTTTTTTTTAATTTATTTATTATTATTATACTGTAAGTTGTAGGGTACATGTGCATAACGTGCAGGTTTGTTACATATGTATACTTGTGCCTTGTTGGTGTGCTGCACCCATCAACTCGTCATTTACATCAGGTATAACTCCCAATGCAATCCCTCCACTGGCCATCAGAGAAATGCAAATCAAAACCAAAATGAGATACCATCTCACACCAGTTAGAATGGCGATCATTAAAAAGTCAGGAAACAACAGGTGCTGGAGAGGATGTGGAGAAATAGGAACACTTTTACACTGTTGGTGGGATTGTAAACTAGTTCAACCATTATGGAAAACAGTATGGCGATTCCTCAAGGATCTAGAACTAGATGTACCATATGACCCAGTGTCCATAGTTTTAAAGCTCCCATACAGATAGCCTGCTGTTTAAATGCTGCTAGGTTCAGCATTTAAATAACCATAATAGAGTATAAAATAGGGAAAAGTATACTTGAAGAGAATATTATTTAAGCTGTTAAGAAGTTGTTTTAATATCATGTTTATGTAGTTCAACATGGCTCAGTATGAAACAGATTTAGGTATCTTATGAGTCAAAACACCATTTCTTCTATTCAAAAAAAACCCAAAAATCCCTGCTTGGCTTTATTCTCTCGTTAAAATAGTCATGAAGTTTGAAGAGCACTTTATGTTTGTCGTTCTCTGCTAGCTGACCTCAGGTTAATTTGATTTTCTTTTGGAAAATGTATTGGAAATGTAAGAGGTTGTATGTATTTGTATCTGTTATAAATCTTTTTCCTTTTTGCCAATCATAAGCACTTGACTACATTTATCCTGGATCGGAAAGATGCTATGATCACTGTTGATGATGGAATAAGGAAGTTGAAATTGCTTGATGCCAAGGGCAAAGTGTGGACTCAAGATATGATTCTTCAAGTGGATGACAGAGCTGTGAGCCTAATTGATTTAGAATCAAAGGCAAGTGTGTAAAATTTATACTATTTTATTTTCAAGAAAATGCCACTAATATTAATGTTTACAGTCATTTCAGATTGTTTGAAAATGGGTGGAAGTTTGAAAAATAAAATGTTTACTTTATTTATAGAATGAACTGGAGAATTTTCCTTTAAACACAATCCAGCACTGCCAAGCTGTGATGCATTCATGCAGCTATGATTCAGTGCTTGCCCTGGTGTGCAAAGAGCCAACCCAGAACAAGCCAGATCTTCATCTTTTCCAGTGTGATGAGGTTAAGGTAAGAGAATGGTGAAATTTTTGTTTCCTCTTTAAGCAGACGTTCTGACAGCTTTTGAATTACCTATTTTGATAATATATCTCATATTAGGTACTAGATTTTTAGTTTCTGAGGATCTTGTAAGGAAAACAAATACCTTAGTATCTTCCTTAGGATTTCCATGGCAAGTAAATAAAGAAATTAGGGTGATGTTAATCAAATCAGGGGCAGGCAGAGTAGCTCATACTTGTAATCCCAGTGCTTTGGGAGGCCGAGGCTGTAAGATGGCTTGAGGCCAGGAGTTCAAGCCCAGCCTGGACAACATGGCAAGACCAGTCTCTACTGAAAAGGTTTAAAAAATTAGCCAGGTGTGGTTGTACATACTTGTAGTCTCAGCTACTCAGGTGGCTGAGAGAGGAAAATCTGTTGAGCCAGGAGTTGGAGATTACAGGGAGCTATAATCGCCCCTCTGCACTCCAGCCTGGGCAACAGAGTGAGACTGTGTCTCTTAAAAATAAGAGGCATTCTGTTTTTTTTTTTTTTTTAAAGGATAGATAATATATTAAATTCACATCAAATGCCTTAAACTTATAATTAAAAATTGATTGTTCAGAAATCATGCTTTGTGGACAGTAAATAATCATGGAATTCTAATTTATTCTGCACTAATGACATAGCGTGGATTACTGCAATGAAGTACTTAGACATTTCCCACGATATTGATTTAAAGTTCACCATTTAATTATGTGACTCGAATCGTTGCTCAGGATTTGTAATTCCCAAATGATACGTGAAAATAGATGAGCCAGTAATAACAGGATGTGTCCTGAAAGTTTCTATTTCAAAGTACAGTGTAATTTCAAATGATTATAATTTGTGATGCTTTATTGGACCTTAGAAGTTATCTTCAACCTTGAATGTGTTTATTTCCTGAGTTGTTTTCTTTAAAAGAGAAATCATTTTGTGTTAATTGGTACTTTGCTAAAGCAGTGATTTAACATTTTGATGATATATTATAAAATATCCATGTAATTTTATTTTATAAAGAACTTTTAGGAGATTAGCACAGTCACTTGATCTTTTCTGTATTTTTTGACATTTAAAGATGATAGATAAAGTAAAATTGACTGTAAACTGTATTTCATAATTTCTTCTAATTTCAATTTACATCATAGATGACTTTCTAAAAACCTTCTTCTAAAAGAACTGGCATTTAAGTAAATTGTGTAAGTGATATTCATCAGATTTTTGTATAGTGCCTTTTGAAAGTCATAGTATATTATAATTTTTGTAAGGTTAGATATATTCAATAAATATTAAAGGGAACATTTTGCTTTAAAAATATAGTGAAATTTAATTCAAACATATATAAACCAGAGGCCTAAGTTAAAAAACATTTCAGATTTGATGTTTGTATCTGTGCTCTAAAAAGCCCCCCGGGAGCTAAAAGTTACTATGCCATAGTGTAAAGCTTCTGAATTTTAAGTTTGGGAATAAAGGGTTTGCTTTATTTGATATGGAATGGTAATGATAATGGATTCAAAATGTATTTACTGAATATAGTTCTGTCCTAACTCCAAAAGCTCACATACCACAGAGCACCATATGCATTTACTCATTGGTTTCATACTCTGCATATGAGACCTTTTTCCCTTGGCTGGTTAAAAGTATAAATGCAATGAAAAATGCAGTTTCTTTTATATGGCTCATTGTGCAATATTGTTTTTGATTTTTAAAGTTTCTTTATTATAGGACTTCATGCAATGCTCCTGCCCACCTTTGCAGCAAAATTTTTCTTAGAAATATAATAGCCCCAGTATAAGAAGTTGATGATTCCTAGGCATCTTCAGTTTTTGTTTGGGGTTTTTTTTAAAAAAATAATTATTTTTAATTAACTGTCTTTTCATTTTCAGTTTTAGTATCCTATGTAACAGAAAGCCTTTGACAGGATGTTTGTAATGTCTTATTGAAACTTAATGCTCTTAGGAAGTCACACTGGACTGGGATGCATTGGCACTCTCATTTAACGAGCAATGTGACCTTGGCCAGGCCCTTTCATACAAGTACTCCTCAGTTTTATTAATTAGAAGGAACTGATGAGATGCTCTTTTAAATATCCCATCATTTCCAAAATTTTATGATTATCGATGCTTACTGTAAAAGAAATACAACGTACATATTTGAGAAAACATTACATACAACAAGGAGGCACAAACATAGATGGTGCATCTCATCAACATTCTAATATAGAGTGATAATGACTGGCTCTAAACAAACTTTGCAACCAAACAAAAACTTCTTATCTGTGAATCTCACATTGATCCCCAAGAAATATCTAACTGAATGTTCTTATTGGAAAAGTATTGGAAAAGTTAATTGTTTGTAGAAAGTTAGCTTTTACCTGAAGTGACAAAATAAAGTGGTTACCCAAAAGGGTACAACCTAGTATTGGAGTTTATCTCATGGGTGTAGTGGATTTGCCTTAAACCCAAAGATATGTTTTGCTGGGTTAATAGGTATCCAGTGGATCTTGAGGATGAGAAAGGGAAGGAACTCTGTCTGTTCTATGTGTGGGAATCTCTAACCCCTTAATTTCTTCCCAATTAGAGATTTTTACTCAGTTTCATTTTTAGCATATGCATATCCATTCTTTGCCTCCTTCATTGCCTTTATTCAAGGATAGTTTCCCTTTAAGATAATCTTTAAACATTTCTTCAGTTTTTAAAATCTTATCATTATATAGTTCACCATTATAAAAACCACAAGAGTCATGCTTCACAACATTTTTATAAAAAGATTTTTACATCAAGATGCTTACTGATTCAGACAAGGAACAATTCCTTTTCCTGTTTTAAACTACGTATCAAGACTCAGAAAAATCTATCAACTTACAGGTAACTTGTATCTCCTTGCAGGCAAACCTAATTAGTGAAGATATTGAAAGTGCAATCAGTGACAGTAAAGGAGGGAAACAGAAGAGGCGGCCTGATGCCCTGAGGTAAAAACATTAAAAGAAATCAAGGGGTGGAATTGATTTGTTTCTAAGGCTTTTTTCCCCCCAAAGAGTTAGAAGAATTATTTTCCATGGAAGTATATTATTATATTGTATAGATCATAACCTGTAGTCTCAACACATTTGTTCTCCCAAGTTTGTCAGTGCGTTTGCTCCTTTGCTCTCCATAGTTTTGATCTTTCTCTGATATGGCTTCACTTGGGTTGGAAGTCACAGGGTCATGAAAGATGAGTGGCATTTGAAGAGAAGGTATCCTAGGGAAATACAAGCTAGACAGTAGGATTGTAATTGTTCCATGGCCCTTCCAAATCACATGAGACTCAGAAAGAAAATCAACCTAGTTTTCAGCTGACTATTAATTTTTTTATTTCATATGCATTCATAAACATGCATAATATGGAATGCTTAGGAAATCCTTATTGCCCCTGACATAGTTGTTTCTGAATTTTAATAACTAGTACCACAAGTTGAGTTAATTGATATGTTATAGAAATAGAGATGGTAAAAATTCTATTTGTTTTCATCTTTTTAAGGATGATTTCCAACGCAGACCCTGGTATACCGCCTCCACCCAGAGCTCCTGCCCCTGCGCCCCCTGGGACCGTCACCCAGGTGGATGTTAGAAGTCGAGTGGCAGCCTGGTCTGCGTGGGCAGCCGACCAAGGGGACTGTGAGTCTTCCTAGAATTAATACTTATTGAACACTTACTTTGGGTTGGGGCATAGGTCTTGCTTTCAAATTCTGATGCTGATTTCAGAACTGAAGCTTGAGGTTACTTTTAAAAAAATCAAATCTGGCTGGGCACAGTGTCTCATGCCTGTAATCCCGGCACTTTGGGAGGCTGAGGCGGGCGGATCACCTGAGGTCAGGAGTTCGAGACCAGCCTGACCAATATGATGAAACCCTGTCTGTACTAAAACTACAAAAATTTGGTGAGCGTGGTGGCAGGCACCTGTAACCCCACCTACTGGGATGGCTGAGACAGGAGAATCGCTTGAACCCGGGAGGCGGAAGTTGCAGTGAGCTGAGATCACGCCATTGCACTCCAGCCTGGACAACAAGAGCAAAACTCCATTTCAAAAAAAAAAAAAACATCAAATCTTAGGTGAAAGAAAGTTAAGCCTTGAATTTTGTTAAGATTATTATCTGTAAGAGTTTAGACCCACCATTTAATAAATACGGTGTTAGGGTTAGAGTCTTTTTTTTTTTTCTTTTTTTTTTTTAATGCTAAGAGAGGAAGTTTCACTTGATTGACAGTTAAAAAGATGGCAACAAAATATGTACAGGTTTTTTTTTAAAGACCGCAATTAAAATTATTTCCAGTTTTTATTATTATTATTATTATTATTTTTTTTTTTTTTTGAGACTGAGTCTGGCTCTGTCGCCCAGGCTGGAGTGCAGTGGCCGGATCTCAGCTCACTGCAAGCTCCGCCTCCCGGGTTCACGCCATTCTCCTGCCTCAGCCTCCCGAGTAGCTGGGACCACAGGCGCCCGCCACCTCGCCCGGCTAGTTTTTTGTATTTTTTAGTAGAGATGGGGTTTCACCGTGTTAGCCAAGATGGTCTCGATCTCCTGACCTTGTGATCCGCCCGTCTCAGCCTCCCAAAGTGCTGGGATTACAGGCTTGAGCCACCGCGCCCGGCTCAGTTTTTATTATTTAACTACAGTCCCTTTGTGGACAAGTTTGTCATATTGATGGAAAGGTTGTCAGGACAGTGGTTGGCTGCTGGCAGTGGAGAAGGGTAAAAGGTATCCATCATACGACTGTACTGTACTTGTCAAGTGGGCCCTATGAGCGTGGCATCATTTCACCTTGGCATTCTATTTAAAAACAATTATAACATAGAACTTAGTGTTACTGTTTTTTTAAAAAATATAACCTTATATATTTTTATTTTACAAATAATCATTATGTAAAATTTGAAAAATTTGGAATGTATAAAACTTGGAACTGTATACCTAGGGAAATAAATTCATCTGTAATTTTCATCATCCTGTTGACAAGTTGATTTTACTTTCTAGTCTTTTCTTATTTCTTAAACAATAAAGTTCATGTTGTATACGCAGTTTTGAATACTGATTTTTAGAATTATATGATGCATATTTTGCCATATAACATTTTTAAAAGTTGATTTTTGATGAATATATAATTGTTTATATTATTGTATCATTTTCAACCATTCTCAATTTTGAAATATTATTTCATAGTTTATTTTTTATCAATAATGATGGACAGCTTCGTTTATAAATCTTTGACCATGTCTCTGGTTATTTCTATAGGATAGATTTCTAGAAGTGAAATTATGGGCTAAGAATATTAACCTTTAAAAAACTCTTGACACATATTGCCAAACAACTTCCTAAAAACACTGAATTATAATTTCCCACTTGCTTAAAAAAACCTCCCTGTTTTAGCTTATATTTCTATAAAGTCATTTTTTAAATTTAATGTGTATCTGTCTTATTAGTAATATATTCATTAAAATAGACAAGTTAGGACATCATTATATTACTAAACAACCAAAGCAACTCAGTGGATAGCCTTCTAGTGCTAAAAGTCACCTGACATTTTGGTGGGCTATCTTTTCTGAGTGTGTAATTTTGGATGATTTATATTGCTAGATCCTGTAGCTAAATGTTTGAATGGAAATACGGTGTAGGGGTCTGAGCATTCAGACAGATAACAACAGTTCTGTAAGTCTGCTGTGGAAAAATGAGAGCTGCTCTCTGCTGCTTCATCAATAATAACTGAGATCTCATTGTGTTTCACCTGTGTTATTAGTGTTACTTTTTATGTGTTAGAATATTTTACTAGAATCTGAAATGTTTATAACTAAAAAATGCCTTAAAATGTGTTTGGTCTAGTCTCTTCATTTTAAGGACGAATAAATTGTGATTCAGCAGGCTCGAATCTGATGAACGCTAGAGCCTCATTCTTTTGCCTCTACTCCAGTGGGACTTCTTAACTTTCTAATTTTTTTTTTTTTGAGACAGAGTCTCCCTGTCTCCCAGGCTAGTGGCCTGATACTGGCTCACTGCAAGCCTCCTGGGTTCACGCTATTCTCCTGCCTCAGCCTCCCGAGTAGCTGGGACTACAGGCGCCCGCCACCACGCCCGGCTAATTTTTTGTATTTTTAGTAGAGACGGGGTTTCACCGTGTTAGCCAGGATGGTCTCAATCTCCTGACCTCGTGATCCACCCGCCTCAGCCTCCCAAAGTGCTGGGATTACAGGCGTGAGCCACCGCGCCCGGCCAGCTTTCTTATTCTTTAACCAGTAAAGTATGATTCACACAGGGTATCTGGCACTGTAGTTAAACGATATAACTCATTTCCAAAAATGAGGCACCTCGGACTCTTCTTTGGATGTGCGGGGTAAAAGTTGGGCTCTGAAGCAAGACCTGATCTGTCTACCTGTGTGGTCTTGGGAAGTTATCTCTCTGTACTTCAGCCTCATCTCTAAAATGCGGATAATAATTCATGGGTTGCTGTGAATCTGAAAGTAAATAATGTTTATGATAGTACTGACTACAGAATAGTAAGCGTAATTTGTGGTTCTCATTTTGCCAAATTGAGTTCATTTTCTTTCTGAATTGTTTTCTATTTTGTTTAGGTTTCTTGTATTCTTAAAGGTTTTTTCAGAGGTTTAAATGTAAGCCAAGCTACCGAATATATGAAAAAAAGAACTCTTTGATGCATTCATTAAAAAAAAATAGAGCTATGTAGTTTAATTTTATAAGTTTCTGTTTTCATAAATTATGTAAATTTGTATTGATCTTTGTACTTAAAATGTTTAAAATACAGTAATTTATTGTATTCTATACTTTTTGTGTACTTATGGTGTTTTTGTTGTTACTATTTTGATGAAGAGGTTCTGAAGTAGAGGAAGGATAAGACAAGCTTACAGACATTCTGAATAAACCTGTAAAAATATATGTTGAACCTTATATATATTATATAATGTATATATAATACATCTTATGTATATATAATACATCTTATATGATATATATAATATATTATGTATAATATTATATATATGTTGAACTATATATATAATATGTTGAACCATATATATATATATATATATATATTTTTTTTTTTTTTTGAGATGGAGTCTCGCTCTGTCACCCAGGTTGGAGTGCAGTGGTGCGATCTCAGCTCACTGCAACCTCTGCCTCCTGGGTTCAAGCAATTCTCCTGCCTCAGCCTCCTAAGTAGCTGGGATTGCAGGCGCATGCCACCATACCTGGCTAATTTTTGTATTTTTAGTAGAGACGGGGTTTCACCGTGTTAGCCAAGATTGTCTTGATCTCCTGACCTCGTGGTCCTCCCACCTCGGCCTCCAAAAGTGCTGGAATTACAGGCGTGTGCCACTGTGCCCTGCCGAACCTAATATAATTTATAACAAAGAGAGAATTTATCCCTAGGGGTTTCTGAGCTTTCATTAAATTTTATCTGAAATATTTTCTGCAATGTCATCTGCTTAAACTAAGTGAGATAAGGCTTTCAGAACTTCAAATTTACCACTAGACTAAACACAAGACTTATTATTCAGGTTTGGCCTGGATCCAGTCCAGTTTTTAGTTGGAAAGCCCCTCAAGAGGAGTATCTTTCTGGTTCCTCTGAAGGCTCTGGCTGACTCAGGCTGAACTGCTTCTCCTTTGAATCCCTGAGGTATATCTACCCCTGACTTCCAAAGGTGATCTCTGTGGAATAGCGCCAGTGGCACTAGGGTTCCTAGTTGTGTTTCAGACCTGACAGAGCCCAATAAATACCATATCTCCCTGTCACTGTGCCCTCCAAATGATATTTTTTGGGGACCTCTGTAGAGTTCCTAATAGCTATTTCAACCTCAACTTAGTGCTTTCTGTGGTAGTCCACTACAGCCAAGGTAGCAGCTAACTATGTGTAAAATAGTAGCTAACTGGCAAGATTTCATAGGTAGAAATTTTAATTATCTTAAAGTAGTTAACAGCCACTAATTAAGTTTCATAAGACATGGTGATTTCTTCTTTCTTTTTTTTTTGTTGGCAAGTGTTCCAGTTATAGGTAAAGTTAGTGCATAGGAAGAATAGCAATACAAAGTTTTCAATATTTTTTTGCAGTTCTCTGTATTGAGCATCATGAGTCATGATGATGTATCGTGAGTTGTACTTCCGTTTGTGGTGTTACATTTCTGTTGTTCCATCCATATATTTTAAAATTTATTCTTCCATGAAATATCTGTAACAACTCTCTGTGTTTAGCGGTAGTATTAACTAACTCATACCAGGAAGGAGTTCATGATAATAACTTCATGAGTAACATCATGCTCTAGCCAACTGAGCAACCTTAATATCTTGAATGGACATTTATTTTTTAATGTGAAAATTTCTGTCTGCTTTTAAAGCTCGTAGCTTCAAATTAATGAGCCCAATATTGTGGGTTTTAAGCTTAATTACACTTAAATTTTAAGAAGCACTCTGCTGTCAGAACTCCCAAAGCTTTATTGTAGTCACAGTATTGGAATGTATAAAAATTATAGCTCTGTTGCATTAGAACTAAGTTGACCAGCTTTTGAGAAGTAAAAGCTTAACTGCTGGTTTATGTTTCTGGCTTGTGTAGGAATTAAACCATGCTAAGTTAAGGTTGGTTCTACAGGTAGCTGACTCAGGGAAGAGAGAGAATAGAGGGGATATTACAAGTTAAATAAACATCATAAAGGTGAGAGGAGCAATACGTAAGCTCTGCCCAGCTGCTCCTGTTAGTGTAGACAAGGATGCATTTCATGGCTGATGAGCACAGTTTTGACTTGTGTATCCAGTGGAGGTGTTCCCTTTTGCAAATGGTCCTCCTTTTAAACTAATTTTTATGTTTTAATTGCCTATATTGGTATTGTGTGAGTAAAAGGTTGAAAGACATGATTCTCCTTTCTATAGTTGAGAAACCAAGGCAGTATCATGAGCAGGAAGAAACGCCTGAGATGATGGCAGCCCGCATTGACAGAGATGTGGTAAGTACAGGAGTCGCCTTTAGATCATTGGCTTTTTTTTTCTTAAGAGGAAAAAAAACTTCATAAGTAAATGAAGCTTATTTAAATAAAGATGTTTTATGGAAACTATGTTTTCTGTTTCCAGTGATGGTTATGCCCTCTGAATTAGTTTTTTCCTTAACCATTTTTTGCCTTTATGCCAGTATTTAGTTAGGAGACTTGGGCTGTGATAGAAGAATCAGCATATTAACTAGTTTACATTGGAACTTAGGCTGAATTATTAGCTGTCAGGAATGGTGCAGTTTTTATTTTATTATAGTTTGTAATTCATAATTGAAATATCTTTTTAATATGTCTTATTGGCATTTATTAACAATGTATTTTAGAATAAATAAAAAAGTCAAGTGACATTTTTAAAGGATAGATTTGTAAATTGTAATGCTTTTGTAAAAGATAATGCTACGTTTGTTTTCATTTCTTTCTAGTGATTTACAGAATGAGAATGCTGTAAATGCTTTATTATAGCATTCTCATTCTATAAATGAGATTCAGAATATGCTGTTAATATAGTTACTTTTTATACTGTACGCATGTTACTAGCTTATTGAGAAACAAATACTAAAAGGAATTTGAAATTTGGAATTCCATTTTTATATCACACTATTACGTGTGATACTGAAAAGTTTATTTAACCCCAATTTCTAGTCTTAAATTAGAAGAATGTCAAGTTTCACACATATTGGAGAAAGGCAACTAAGACTATAGTATGTAAGATAATCAGATTCATTCCAGTGGTCTCTGATAGCATGGTGCATTATTAATTCTATTTTGTCACGTGGAAATTCTTATTAATGCTTAGTATCATAGATTAGCTATTAGGTTATCACAACAATCCGTGTACCTTTAATTCCATGAAATAATATTGTCAGTGCTTTGTTGGAACATTTATCAGTAAAGCAAAAATGTCAGTGCTCTTCTAACAAAACGTAGTTTAGAATTTTCCTCCTAACTGTGTGGGAGAACACTGGGAAAAATAGAGCAATTGAAAATAATAATCCGAGTAGTTATTGTGAATGCTTCCTTGATGACATTGAAAATAGAGCAAAAGTAAGCTAAAGAAATATGTAAATGTCAGATGTTGGCTACAGGTATATTTAGTTTGATTCTTGTAATTAGTAATAAACTTGAAATTGGCATGTGGGCTGCTACTTTTTCTAAAAAAACCTTTCTATTATTTACTAACAGTGTACAGCTAAGGTAAACGTTTTGTTTTATATTTTATTCTATAATTTCTAATTTCAGCAAATCTTAAACCACATTTTGGATGACATTGAATTTTTTATCACGAAACTCCAAAAAGCAGCAGAAGCATTTTCTGAACTTTCTAAAAGGAAGAAAAATAAGAAAGGTAAAAAGAAAGGACCAGGAGGTAAGTTGGATTTTCTTAATCTTCTTATGACTGGTTAGAACTCCAGTACTGGCTGGAGTGGCTCACCCCTGTATTCCCAGCACTTTGGGAGGCTGAGGTGGGCAGATCACCTGAGGTCAGGAGTTTGAGACCAGCCTGTCCAATGTGATGAAACCCCATCTCTACTAAAAATACAAAAATTAGCTGGTCATGGTGGCATGTGCCTGTAATCGCAGCTACTCGGGAGGCTGAGACAGGAGAATCGCTTGAACCTGGTGGAGGTTGCAGCGAGTCGAGATGGCGCCATTGAACTCCAGCCTGGGCAACAAGAGCGAAACTCTGTGTCCAAAAAAAAAAAAAAAAAAAAGAACTCTGGTACTAGGCAGAGTTTTGACCCTCATGAACTGCTTAGCAAAACTTCATTGATTGTGGACTAGGGTTCTTCTTCTAGTCTTGGGGTAGCACCTGAGATTTAGGCAAAGAGTAGGATGAACTCAGGAAGAGTCCATTTTGGTTATAAGTCAGCTATATAGTGAAGAAAGATCCTGGAATGTTTTACCTAAATCGCAGACTCTGAGATTCAGGCAGTGATCATCTGTCTGTAGTTTTGATTAGTTATTGTAAAATTAAGTGTCTGTTAAAGAAAGACATAGCTCTATTCTTCTTATATTTGAATTTATTCTATTATAAACTAGAACCATATTATTTGTTAAATAAAAGAGTTGACTTATTAAAACATTTAAAAGTTTCAACGGATTTGAATTTTTTATCACAAAACTTTAAACAGTACATTCAGGTCACATACGAAGTCACATATAGACAATTTTGAAGTATGCTGCAGTTCAGCTATTTAAAATGGCCTCAGCTATATAAAATTAAACTTATGGAAGTAATGTTTATACTTCTGCTGACAAAATGGTAGAGATGGAAAGATATAAAATAGTAAATAAATATCCCTTACATTACAGATAATTTCCAAATCTTTCTCTACCACATATTTATATGATAAGCATATCACCTTTGGCTTTATCTTCTACATGTGAATGTGCCTCCTCTCTACATATTCTGAAATTAAGTACGATTGCTTCCTGGTATCATAAACCACTTACTCCTTTTGAAATTCTCTGTGAAAGATATACTGTGCTCTTGATCACCCAGATTGAAAACCACAGATTCTTCTATGATTTCATTCTCTAGCTTGTAGCCAACATCAATTTTATTTTCTCAACATCTCCTGTATCCAGTTATTTCCCTTTTAATTTTCATATCCAGTTCAAGCTACTATCATTTTTTTTTTACCCTGCTTTCTAAGCAGTTTTAAGCCTCTGCTTTTTCATGCTGTGAGAACAATCTTCAAAAGCGTTCAGCCACTTCATGCTTCTGCTGTGAAGCACGCTAGTTCCATGTTCTATTGATTTAAGTACAGCTGTTCACCGTGGAAATCAAGGTTATCCACAATCTAACCTTGGTCTACCCTTCCAATCTCATGTTTCTCTGCTTTTGTTTGTTGTTTCATATACATGCAATTCCCCCTTTCCTTGTTTTTGCTGATGCTGTTTTATACAACCATGATGTTTTTCCCACCACATCGCCCTGGACCAAACTTTTTCAAATCCCGTCTTAGAGGCTACTTTCTCCATCTAATACCCTTTAAGTATCCATTTCCTTATCTCCCAACCAGGTAAGTCTCTTCTCATAATGATTGGTACTTGTCTTGTTATTTATCTGATTCATGTATATTATTAGCTTTTAAGGCAGGGCTTGTCACTGACTCACTTTTATACCCTTCACAATGATAAGCCCAATGCCTGCCATAGAGAAAGGCTACAATGAATATTTATGGAATTAAATGAGTAATTTGTAGTGCCTAAAGACAGAGCAATCCATTTTGAACTTTGTATCTTCTCAGTTTCTTACAGTCAGACTATGAGATGCAGCCCAGTAGTTAGGTAGCATGTCTGATGAGATCCTCAAATTTTACAGACATAAATGTGGTTTTTGTTTTTCCATTTAATAAGTTTTCTTGGATTTTGCTCTGATCTCCTCCTCTTGCTTATTTCATTAGAGGGTGTTTTAACGCTGCGGGCAAAACCTCCACCTCCTGATGAATTTCTTGACTGTTTCCAAAAGTTTAAACATGGATTTAACCTTCTGGTAAGTGAAATTTATGTATATAGAATTAGAAGAAATAAATGAAAAAGATGAAAGTCTAGTCAGGATGTTTCTGATCAAATTAAGAAATAAAATTGTTTTTATAGATTTTTTGGGGGGTATGTATGTTTTGATTTGCCTTCAATTAAAACAGCAAATTTTAAAACATATATATCTATGAGACTTGATTGAAAAACAATGACTTCTATTCTCACTCTATCCATGCTAAAGAATGTATGTAAAATGAAACTGGTGGTAAAGACCACCCCCTCTGAGTCTATGTTGGACCTTTCTGAGTGTCTGACTTTGCTTGATATTAATCTATTTTCTGTTTTCTTCATGTTGCAGGCCAAACTGAAGTCTCATATTCAGAATCCTAGTGCTGCAGATTTGGTTCACTTTTTGTTTACTCCATTAAATATGGTGAGATTTTATTAGTTTAAGAAAGAATCATTCTTAGTATATTTTTTTAACCCCCAGTGTCTGTCTGGATTATCTAAAGTGCTTTTCTTCATTACCTTGTGTGGGTACTATTTCTTTGCCATTTGTGTAAACGTCAAGAATGTAAAATTTGAGAATTTAAAAGAACCTTATAAATCATCTAGTTTAAGCACCTTATTTTATAGTTGAGGAAACTGGTATCTCTGACAGTGCTAGGGATATGAAAATAAATAAAGATTTATTGTATACCAGTGTTTCAATGTATACTAGTATATAATATTCAGTGCCTTGAATAATGTAGATGTTTTTCTTATTCTCACAAAATAATCATGAGAAGTCTAGTTCTTCATGGATGGTTTGCTCCATGAAGTCATTCAGGAACCCATGTTCTTTTTATTGAGGTGTTCCTTCATCTCCTGAACTGTCTCTGACTTGTTTACTCATTTATGTACTTATTCTACAAATACAAATTGAGAGCCTCCTCTGTGCTTGGCTTTAAAGTAACTCATCAGGAACAAAACAGACAAAAATTCTTACACTGTTAGAACTTATATTGTAGCATACAGAGGTAACCAATAACCTAAATAAATGTCTGAGTAATACAGTAGTCTAAAAATCACATGCTATGCAGAAAAATAGAGGAGCAAAGGAGAACTGGGAGTTCTCCAGGGAGATGCACGCATGTGTGTATGTTTGTGGGAAACGGAGTGTTGCACTTTTTGAGTAGGGTTGGTTAAAGGAAGCCTTAATGAGAAGATGTCATTGGAGTAAAGGAAGTAAAGAATGGATCATGTGGATCCCTGAAAGAAGAGAATTCCAGACAGAGAATAGTTAATGTGTAAATGTTCTGAGGTGGTAACATGCAAAGGATGTTCTTGGAATACGTAGATACTGTGACTTCAACGGAATGAGGGAAGAAAAGATTAGAAAGAGATGATATAAGCGGGATAACAGGAAAATACATCTTGTTTGTCTTTATCAGGAATTGGGAGACCTTTGACAATTGAGTTTTCAGCAGAAAAGGATTGCCCTGGCTATAATGTTTAGAAATTTTGGGGAAGAAGAAGCTAGGGTCATTACTAAAATAATCCAGATGGGAGATTATGGTGCTTGGACATAGTATCGTTGAAGGTGGTGAGAAGTCTGATCTGGTTATAAATTTGCTGCTAGATTGGATATACTGTGCAAGAGCCAAGGATTGTTCCCAGCTTTTTGGCCTAAGACTGACAGGATGGAGTGATGATTAACCAAGATGGGGAAGACTGGGTAGAGCAGGTTTTTGGAGGTTGGTGAAGAATTCAGTTTTAGACATATCAAAATTGAGTTGCATCCAGATGGGGAAATTTGAATTGATAGTTGAGTATATATATTTGGAGTTCAATGGAGAAATCAGGCCAAGGACTGGTTGAGCCCTGGGCATTTGATGTTAGGAGAATGGGAAGAACCAGCAAGTAAGATTGACAAGAGGCAGTAAGGGAGGATAACTCTCATCCTTCTTTCCCCAGGGATAAGTAGACAAGACCTGAAGTAGAATATGAAATGAGTATTGCTTTACAAACATAGGAAAGTAAGTAACATTATCAACATGAATGTCAGAAGCTAAGCAATAAGGCATTAGAAGATGAAAGTCCAAGAGTACATCAATAATTTATGAATGCTTCCATATGTTGTTGCTATATATGGAGCATCAGATTTCTACTTGCCTAATTATTTCTGAATAATTCTTGCTATATAATTGCTTTTAAAAAATTAGACGGAGACCAAGGGGATACATATGCAAAGAAACTGATACTAGTTCCTTAACAAAATTTGTATTCCTTATTTTTTAACATTTTTGATGCTATCTTAGTTTGAGTATTTGTAAGTATTGTTTATAAAGCAGTTTCTGCTGCCTCTTCTTATTTATTTCACACACTTTGAGAGATCTTATGTAGATGTCTAGTCATTACACAGAGTAGAGCTATAACATAACAAGACTGGTTTCCCTGACATATACAAATTGGTCTTTGTGATCAGGTTATGTACCTGAAAACATTGGTTTACTTGCCAATGTTTAGTATCTCTGCTTGTCTCAAAAATTACTCCTTACTAATGGTCCCTACAATCATAATATTTTGCTGGTCCATTTAATGTTCTCCCTACAGGGCCCCAGACATTTTACTTGGACAAGGGAGATGGGGAGGAACATCTATTCAGGGCCTGCTACTGGCCAGGCATGATGTAGTGGCTTTACACCTGCAAGTTGCTCTCCTCTTCCCTCAGCATGGACATATACACACAAGCATAGCCACAGCACATGTGCCTGCGCACGTTCTTGAGAGGGAACCATGGCTCTTAACCTTTCATTTACAGTTTCTTTCATTTTATTTCCTCTTTGTCAAATCAGAGATTTTTATATTCATCTACTCATTTTCTTTAGTTTTACTTTTCCCTCTTATTGCCACATATTTATTGGAAACGTGTTCAAGGTTGGAAGTTAAAAATTACTATGCTAGGTAGGCAGGGTAGGTTTTGTTCTCAAATAAGGGTTAGCTTTCCTCCTTTATCTGCCATCTTTTTTCATTCATTCCAGTACCACTGTATCATCTGCAATTGAAAGTCAGATAAGTCTTAGTCCAACTCCTCAAGGAGGGGAAACTGAAAAGCCATAAATTACGGTGTAATAGTGTAATGTGTTACTAATATGCATAAATTACAGTGTAACAGTGTAGTGTGTTACTCATATGCATAAATTACAGTGTAATAGTATAATGTGTTACTAATACACCTAAATTGTTTAGAGGATGCAGGGTGGGGAGTGGTACATCAGAGTTACACTGTGGGGTTAACACAGGCTTTCCTAAGACTTGGGACCTGAGAAGAGTTCTGAATAATGGGGAAGGGCCTTCTGGGGAACTGGGAACAGCATGTGCAAATACACAGAGACCTAGAACAGCATAGCATACTGAGAACACCTGGATGATTGGAGCCATTCAAAAAATCTCCTTTCTTCTTGTGCCACGTCTCTGAGAAGGGAAGATTTTATAAAGGGACTCTGGTTTCTGCTCTAGGAGATAACTACCATTTTTCTAAGCCAGAAAATAGCTCATAAGAAGTAAATTTAGAGCCGTTTTTGGACATCTACTTATCCTCATTTTGCTTATCAGAGAATTGCACCTGTTTGTTTGTTTCTGCTGTCATTAAATTATCCATATTAAATCAGGGAAATTTTCCAAAAATAATTCTGGAGAAAAGTACCATAGATTCAGAGTACCAGTTCTCATTCCTGTTTCGCCTTCCTCCCTGGATCCTTTTATTTTTTATGTGTCTGTATAGGCACAGCCATAGACTGTTAACTCTTGATAGTATTGTTTTTCTTGATAGTATTCATCTTGGGAACTGTATTTTTCAAGTTTAGCATAATAGATTTGCCAGTAGAGAAACACATATTTAAAACAACAACAACAACAAAACAGGGATAGTAAAATCACCTGATCTAGAGTTCTCTACATAGCCTTCAGTATCTTCCAGAGAAACTATAGTCATATGCAGCCCATAGGCAGATGCTGTGAAAGTTGTTAAATTGTTAACTTTCATTTTAGATTTTAAAGCACTGCTGGGCTGGGCAAGTTGATTTGACAAGCTGTTTTTCATTCGGTAGCATATTGCACAGCATCAAAATTTAATATGACTATTAAAAAATAGTGCTTATTTTGGCATGTCTGCCATTTTGTCTACACATTTTGAAAATACACAAAGAATAGTCATCTTCTTGCTAAAAATGGTTTATTCTTTTAGGTGGTGCAGGCAACAGGAGGTCCTGAACTAGCCAGTTCAGTACTTAGTCCCCTATTGAGTAAGGACACAATTGATTTCTTAAATTATACTGTCAATGGTGATGAACGGCAGCTGTGGATATCTTTGGGCGCAACTTGGATGAAAGCCAGGTAAGCATATATGAGTTCAGCATTTGCCACCTATAATGCCTTAAGTACCGTTCTTTGTTTATTATATGGATCTAATGAGACATTTATTTAACCTTGTACATAAGAGGGCTAAGTGTCATAGGATGAAAAAGCTTAAACCCTTAAAAGCTACAAATCTAGTGGAAGAGATAGAAGTGTATGTAATATAAGACATGATATACCTTAGGAGTGAATCATAAACAAAATGCTGTTGGTTGGCAAGGGGGAGCAGTCAGGAAGAGGATTTAGACAGGAGGGCAGTTAGCTTTCAAAGAAGAGCTGGCATTTAAAATCAACAGGTACACATAGAGTTCACACACATACACACACACACACACGCGTGCACAGTGCTTGCTAGTCCATGCACTTTACATAATTACTCTTATTATCCCCATTTTGCAGATGAGGAAAGTAAGGCCCAGAGAGGATAAGTAATTTGCCCAAGGTCACACAACTTGTAAGTGACAGAGCAGGGATGTGAACTCATGCCATGTAGCTCTGGAGTCAGTATTCATCATTAGTTTGCTAAACTGCCTTTTAGCAGGATGAGTAGGATTTCCACAGTTCCATAGCAGGGCAGGGGCCTGTCCAGGTAGAGAGAGAAGCAGAAGTGAAAGCATGAGGTAGTTAAGAGAAGAGAGGATAAAGATGTGTTTCTCTAGAATATGGACTTTGGGTAGCAGATGATTGTGGAAGGGCAGGAGGAGGAGGGTATTAAAATGAGCATATAGAGTTGAGGGCTGGATTATGCAGGCTTTCAGTGCCATGCTAAAGAGTTGGAGCATGGTTCTGTAGGCTGTGGAGAACCAATAACTTTGTGAATAGAGGTGTGACATAATGACATCTATGTTTTAGAAAGGTCAGTCTGGTAGTTGAGGCTAGCAAGGACAAGGACAGAAGTAACTGGAGGCAGAGGCCTTTTGAGATGCTAATGTTTTAGTAGAGGCTCCTTATAAATCAGTATTCGTCAGGACTAGAGAGTCACAATGGAACTGAAAAGGAAGAGTGGGTAATTTTAAGAATTGTACATTTGTCAATAAAGTGATTGTGGAAGACAGATTATTAACAACTGTAGTACTAATGCTTGCTGAGCAAGGCAAGGTAAGAAAATATTTCTAATTTCATGATTGTAAATAAATAATTTTTGCTTTGCTCATTTATGTAAATCTTTTTATTTATTTCACCACTTAGAACAAATCACTTAGCATGGCCACTTAGACATTTGTCTTCCTAATGTTTTTGAATGGGTTAGCCTAAGAGTCATGGGCCAATTCATAATGTTTTTTCTCCATTTTTCTCCTATTGAAACATATACAAACTTTTCCACTTATTTTTTGGACTTCGACAGTTGCTTGTGTTGGAATATAGTTAAGCAGAGAATTCTTTGAAAGCATTGCAGTTGTTGCCTTTAAATTGAAAATATTTACATTTATTTATACTATTTATGTATTAGTATAGCACAGTGTATGCCATATAATACTGTTCTTATACTGTATAAAACTGGTTAAATCTTTTTATTTTTGTAATTTTTAATTGATACATTATTAATAGTTGTACATATTTTCAGGGTACATATGATATTTTAATACATTCATATAATGTATAAAGATGAAATCAGGGTAATTAGGATATCCATCACCTTAAATATCTTAAATATTTATGCTAGGAACATTTGAATTTTTCTCTTCTAGCTATTTTGAAATGTACAATAGGTTAGTGCTAACTATAGTCACCCTACTGATCTAACACTGGGTCTTAGTTCTTCTATTCAATGTACGTTTGTCTCCATTAATCAACTTCTTTTCATCTCCCTGCAACCCTGCCCCATCCCTGTTAGCCACTAGTAATCACCAGTCTACTCTCTACCTTCATGCAATCCACTTTTTTTAGCTTCTGCATATGAGTGAACTTATTTCACTTAACGGAATGACCTCCAGTTCCATCCATGTTGCTGCAAATGACAGGATTTCTTTCGTTTTTATGGCTGAATAATATTCCATTGTAAATAGATCACTTAAATCTATTAGATTTATATAGGTTATGATTTTATGATAAGCTTAGGTGGTATCCTTTAATTTCATGAAGCTTATTAAATTGATCAAGCGTCACATTACAAATATAGCTCAGGCTCCTTAATTTCTTTGTTTAGGGTTCTATCTTAAAATAAGAAAATTAACATTCAAAAAACTACATCAAAATGAACTATATTGTTAGCTGTTAACATGCAGAAAGGGTCATTTTAGATCCTGATTGTTAAGAGTCTTCGGAAATGAATGTACTGACTGATTTAAAAACTCATAAAGATAAAAAGAACCATGAAAATCTATAACAATCTGAATAAGATGGCTGATTTCATCATAGTAGAAATATAACATGAAGAATTAAATATGAAAGATAAAGCAACATATTCTAGCAAAAACAAAGCCCTCATTTTTGTCCTAGTTATTTTTGTGGTTCATGAGTGATTAGGATCTTATAGAAATAAGTTTCACTCAGTGTCATTAAATGATGAACCGATATGATTGTGATTACAGATTAGCTGACTTTACTGATTAAAACAGAGCTGATACATTTAATTTATAAAACTGGCCATCTGTTTCATTTTAGGGGACTTCATAAATTTAAAAATCATAAACCTTAAGAACTTGCTGGACTGTTTCTCTTTTGAAAGATACGTCTAATACCAGGAGGTTTCAACAACGATGGCAGAGGAGTGAAGGGAAAGTTGGGAATCTGAAACTACTTTAAATGTTACAGAAGTTTGTTCTCTAAATACTTATACTCCTAGCTCCACTCTCCCTTCTTACACAAATTTTTAAAAACCTATACCCATGTTAAAAACTTGAGTTTAACAGAGAATTGGGGCAATGTTGTGAAAACAGATCATGCAACAGATTTCAATCTTTCTTTCATTTTATTGGTGTGAAATACTGGCATAAACATGTTTGCTTTTTCTTTTTGGGTGGATGGAAGACAGATTAGGTCTATGTGCTGTTTTTGTTGTTTATGTGTGTGTGCGTGTGTATGTCTAGCCTTACCGAAGATAACTGTGAGTATGGATACATTCCTAGGTTTTATTGTTTATACGCCTTCATTCCCTCCTACAGAGCAGAGTGGCCAAAAGAACAGTTTATTCCACCATATGTTCCACGGTTCCGCAATGGCTGGGAGCCCCCAATGCTGAACTTTATGGGAGCAACAATGGAACAAGATCTTTATCAACTGGCAGAATCTGTGGCAAATGTAGCAGAACATCAGTGCAAACAGGAAATAAAAAGATTATCCACTGAGGTAAAGTTTTTTTTTTAACATTACCCTTTGTAGAGAGTGTAATTATCTCTGTATTCTCTGATAATTCTGATTGCAAGTTCTCATTTTATTGATCTGAAAATTGTTCTAGAATCAAAGTCTGAATGTTACCCTCTCCTGACTTACCTCTCTCTCTTGCCTCTGTCATTTTTTGTGACAGTTGCTGTGTTCCTCTGTGAAGCCCAACCCCAACCCAAATTGCTCTCCTATAGCCTGTCAACCCTCCCCCTCCCCTTGTTGCCACTGTTCTCCTGGCTCTAGCGATCCTAAGTAGGCTTTTTTAGGATGACTTTCTCTCCTTGTCAGGGAATTGCACTACTGCCCTTTGGCTTATTTCTTTCTGTTTTCCTCTCCCCTTATCAGGCCCTCTAGACAGTTCCCTGAACCTAGATCCTCTAACCTGTCCCAAGCAGCTGTTTCCTGAATGTCCCTAATTATTTTCTCCGTCTTCTCTTCACGTTGCTTTGCCCCTCTTGTCTTCTGTTTGTTTTCTTTCTTCCCTTTTGCCTAGTTCTAAGCCTCTGAAGTCCTATCACCCTTGCTAGAGGACCAAAGTTCTTCTGTACTCTAGTCCTTAGGTTCAAATGATCATTTATAAAACTATACACCTTGAGGAGATCTTAACATTCATTTTATCTTTTAAGTATTTAGTCATCTTTAGAGTATAACCTATTTGGGAATCAAGTTGAGAGAATGAAATTGAGTATGCTGTCTTGTCACATTCCCTACAAATGATGTTTCTGTGACTCTTCTTGTTGGAAAAGAACATTGAACATTGATTAAAGCTGGACCAAACACAAATAGGATGGGCAGAACCTGAAGAATTAGGTGAATGAGATCTAGTTTGAAGAAGAAACTGTAAATGATGACGAGATCTTCCCAAAGTCCTATTATTTTTATTAATTCCTTAGATTAATTTTCTCAGGCTATCATAGGTATTTATAATGTGGCAAATGTGGTGTGAAGGAATGAATTGTCAAACCATGGTGTATTATATCCTGTAACTACTTTTAAGGCAAAATGTTTATCTAAATTAAATTTTAAAAATTGTTCCCTTTGTGAACTATTATTTGGACAATAACAATAGTATTATAGAAGTTTGGTTTAATTCCTGAAACTTTAAAAATAAAGCAACATATTACTTTGAAATTATTTTTTTCTAACGTAATTGTTTTTTTTCTCTGGCTGTACTATAAGGGAAGAGGTGGATTCCATGCCTGTCCTTCCCTTTAAATGAATAATTAAGATGACCTCACTGCTCGGTTGGCAAGTGTATATCCCTGCCTGTATTTCAGAGTTCAGGCCTCATCACTGTGAACTTTCTTTCCATTTAAAGGGCAGTTTTTCTAGAGGAAAGAAAATATAATCAAACATGAAATTATGATACACTTGCTGTTGCTATAGTTACAGCTGACTGTTTTTACATCCTAAAAATTTCCAGCTTATAGCCTTCATATCTTAAATAAGAAAATATACTCGTTTTATAATGTATGCCTCAGAAATTCACTTTTGTGATTTCGTTCTCAATTTGTGTATTTAAGAAGAGAGTAATGGGCTCCCAGGATATAAGTTTGTCTACTTTCACTGAATAAGTGATTTTAAAAGAGGAATTATTGAGAATCCTTACTTGTAATGAGTTATCATTTTCCTGTTATAAACTATATTTCATTTTATGGCTGAAGTAGTTATTCAGAGGTTTTAAAAAATGAAAAACACATGCTAGCAGTTCCAGGGAATTTTATGCCTTGAGATTTTGTTGGAAAAGGGGCCAAGTAATGGTAACTTAAAATGCATAAAAATGTAATCATCCCTAGAAGAGAGATTTTATTATACTTTATTGCTACTATAATAAATGCATTTACCACAAGACTTGGGTAATTCAGGATCTTATGATTTTTGTTTAGGATTGAAAGACATAGGTGACATACAGTGACAAATATGGGTGGCAGTACTCAGCTTCTTTACTTCCTCTGAACCCTAAGCAAGCTTTGGTAGTCATCACAGTTAGTCATTAGTCATCATTTCTCTTCTCCCTTTCAGTATTCCCAGTCACTCTCAGGACCCAGTGATTTCATACTGCTGACTTCACTGTTAATGTTCAGAGCTGGGCAAAAGGTGTGGGTGCTTCTAACAGAGCACTCCCCTCTTTAGAACAGTCTTTAATTAAAGATTACCTAATCTAATGTAGTGCCTCTACTCTTTCCCAAGGAAATGATAAACTGAATTAATTAAGCTCAGATTTTTTTAATTTAAAAGGCTGAACTTGTTTATTTGTATTTATATTAAGCACGGTATCCTGATTTTGTATATATAAACGTCACCTGCCGTGTCCGTGGATAAACTCAGCCTTCCTCCTGCTTACTTTGCCATTAGAATTAACTGTGGTAACCATATGTTCAAGACTTTTCTGAAACATTCCCAGTTTTAACTATTTTGCCCCAATGAATCTATCAACAAATACACAAAATCCATAATGAAAATAGCCAAGGAATTCCAGTGCTTCAGTGTCTATCATGCTTCTTCCAGACCTCATTTTCATATAAAGAAACAATGTAAAGGCTTTGGGGAGTTTTTGTTTGTTTTCTCCCAGTCTGAGCATGTATTCTCTGTAGCAGGGGTCGCCAGTCCCTGGGTCGTGGACCAGTACTGGTGCGTGGCCTGTTAGAAACTGGGCCTCACTGCAGGAGGTGAGCGGCAGGCCTGGGAGCATTACTGCCTGAGCTCCACCTCCTGTCAGATGAGCTGCACCTTTAGATTCCATTAGGAGCAAGAACCCTCTTGTGAACTGCACATACAAGGGATCTAGGTTACACACTTATGAAAATCTAATGCCTGATGATCTGAGGAGGAACAGTTTCATCCCAAAACCATCCCTGTCATCTCCGGCCCTGGGGTCCATGGAAAAATTGCCTTCCGTGAAACCAGTCCTGCTACCAAAAAGGTTGGGGATTGCTGGTCTATAGCTTTAAAACCATGGAAACCATGGTCCTCAGTGGGACCTGTGAATCTCAACTGTCACTCTTGGTCGCTCCCAGTAGTTTCCTGTCTGAATTATCTTAACTGCAAAAAAGAAATGACTCCAGCATGCTCTTATCCTGGACTCTTGGCTATCAAGATCCATTTAGTTGTGCCTTTCTGTGTTTCCCTTAACAGCAAAGATGATAATAGTGCTGCTATTTTTTTAAAAATTGAAAATACTATAATATTCTGTGTATCATTTTAAAATTGAAAAAAAAAGAGAAGTCAGTATAATTTTAATGCATAGAGTTCAGTTGATTTTCATGTGACAATATTTACTTTGCTACAGTGGTGACAGTTTCTTGAACAGAAAGAGCAAGATTACCCTTTGCACTAGTGACTTTTCTTATTATAAGTAAGTCTTTGACAAAAATGTATCACTCCCATTTCATAATGTGTTAACATAATGATCCGTCACTTGAAAATGAAAACTTATCACAATATAGTTGAGAGATCTTGTTGACTGGCCTGAGTGCTGATTCAAATAGTATTTGGTGATTCTTTAATCTGCCCCACTTTGTCTTTCAGCATTCCAGTGTATCAGAGTATCATCCAGCGGATGGCCATGCGTTCGGTAGCAACATTTACGCAAGAGGATCCCACCTGGACCAAGGGGAAGCTGCTGTTGCTTTTAAGCCAACTTCTAATCGCCATATAGATAGGTAACATTTAATGAGCACCCTTTTGAAAGCTGTGGATAACTGTCTGATCTAGTGCTAACAGAGGTGACAGTGTCTGTATTGTCTGCTGCTTCTTTAAACTTTCTGTCTGTTAATTAGTTGATAAAGTTTCAGTTGTTCCTTTAGAGAACTGGTTTTGATCAACAAAAGATGTCTGGACCTTCAGTCTGTAATTCTCATTTAGTGCAAATGCCTTTGGATGACTTTCCATTTTTTAAAAGATACTTCTGACAAAATGTGTACATTAAGAAGAAAGAATTGTCTTGAAACCCTCCATTAGTTTGTACCAGATGGTCTCTGAGGATCCTTCCAGCTCTGTAGCTTTTAAAGGAAACAGTTTCCATCTTTATCTTCACCCAATGAAAACAAATAAGCCTTCCTTTAGATAGATATATTTAAACTGAGTATAAACTAAATATTTAAACAGGGTCAATGCCTTATTTGTCATTCGTGCTATTTCATCTTTTTATCTTGACTTTCCAGTTTTATACTTCATTTATTCTTCTATATTTTCACTCTTAAAAAATTTAATATAGGCAGAGATGGAGAATTGGGATGAGAAGAAATAAAGGAACTGGAATAAGTTCTCTTTTTTTTTTTATTTCCAATCTTGTTTTTAGTAAGTGAGATCTACATAGAGCCAAGCCACGTAGAAAAGAGAAAAGGAGGTAAAATGTTGATAACACGGGTATAGGAGGAGGGTCATTCAGTGAACTGGGGGTAGAGAACTCAGCCTAGTACTTTCCTGCTTCAAAGCCTCTCTTACCACAAGAGTTATATGCCCTTTATTTCTTTTCTATACACTCTTTTCTTAATATAATCTGAAGAAAGTGAGATTCAAAATTTTTGTTCTTTGTCAGGGATGGTGACAGGTAATGCTTAAAGTAATTGCTGTAGAAATTACACAGGTATAACTCCAAGGGCACCAGTGACATTAAATTGAGTACAAAGAAAAGTCAGCAATGAATAATATATATTTTAAATGCCAACATATGAGAATGTTTTAATTATATAATTAATTTTTAGTAGATACAGTTGGAAATCGGTTTTGAAGCTTGAACATTATTTCATTGAAATCATTCTTAACTAACTTAGTACTCGTCTTAATATTTTCTTTTTTCTTTCTTTCTGTCTTAGATGTCAATATTATAGCAATCATTTCAGATTAATAGATTTCTTTCAGTTTTATCACTTCAGTAATTTGGATGATTTTCCACAGCTAAGTAGCTAGAAAACCACTTGAGTGCATATGTAGAGTACATATTGACATTAGAAAACTTTTATCAGGTTCCATTTTAAGACCACATCTAGCATACTGTGGTCACTCCATAAGTGTAGATTTATTTGATTGATGGATTGGATGAATAAGTGCATGAGAGTGTATCCAGTATTTCAGAGTCACTACTTCCCTGTCCTTCACCTGCATATCTATAAGGGATAGTATTACTGATGGAATAAACTCTGCCATTTATTTTGGGCACCTTACCACAGAGTCTTTTAAAAGCTTACCTTGATTTGTATGATCTTTATCGAGTATCAGGGAAATGTAACTTTGGTTTATTGATTTAGTTATATCTTTGTACCCGTTCTACTTCCAAAATAGATTCAGTTAGCTCACTTAAATTATATGTAGTTAAAGTAGTATTATTATTGAAAATTAAATAATGAAATAAAATATAAAATTAAGAAGTTAAGAGGGAAGATGAGAATTTTTATGAAGTGTAAAAGTTGACACTATTGTTGAATTTCAGATTTGTCTTTCAGATTTCTGGCTGTCAGAACAAAAAGAGAAACATAATCATTTGCTAACATTAGGAAAAGGAATGAGTATCAGTTCATTGGGATAAAAAATGCTTTTCTTACTCCTAAATTCTCAATAATATTCGTCTCATGAAACTTAATGTAGGATGGGATAGGTGATGTAAGGGACATTTATTTTTAACAATTTTTTTTCCTCACCACAGAGAAGGCTGTCGTGAATTTTATAAGGTTTCTTTTAGTAACCTTTGATAAATAGAAATTTAAATAAAATATAGTGAAGGAAATTCCATGAAGGAATAATAGACTAGAGTGGTCAGAAGTTCGCCATAGAAAGAATTTTTTTGAATACCTTGAGTGGTGGGTAGATTTTATATCTCAGTTGTTCTTATGGATTCTGCCTCAGCTGGACTTAATAGGAGCTAGGATAGTTGATAAATACATGAATCATTGATGTTCTGTGTTGCTAAGAAAATTTGTCATCATTTTGAAAAACTCTCTGAAAATTGTGGTCTGATATAAAATATACAGAGGTTTGGAATTTGTTGTTATAAATAATTATGATTGACCTTAAACTCTATTACATAGCAGGAATGCAGTAGATACTGTTAGAAGAAAAACTTCAGACAAATTAAATTTAACAGTGTAATTGAGCAAATGGGGGGAAAAAAACGGCTCATGAATTGGGGAGCCCCCATAATCACAGCAGATTCAGAGAGACTTCAGGGATGCCTCATGGTCAGAGCAAATGTATAGACAAAAAAAGGAAAGTGACGTACAGAAAACGGGCGTGACGTATAGAAACAGCTGACTGGTTACAGTTTGGCATTTGCACACAATTTGAACAGTCAGCGGCCTATGAGTGCTTGAAGTATGGCTGCTGGGATTGGCTGAGACTCAGCTATTGTTACAGAAGCATACTCCTAAATTGGGTTTTCAATGTGTCTACCTACTAAATTAGGTTATGATTTGTCCACAGGACTCAAGTGTGGAAGTACAGAGGGCTTCTCAGAACATATTTAGCTTAACAATGCCATACGAAGTATATTCACTGTTCTGTGAAATTACTATGCCATTAGGTAGACCATTCGTTGAATTTAAAGCCCACACCTTTGAGTTTTATAGCTTACTGCTGTCAGATGCAATTAATATTTTAGAGAAGTTCTCAAATTACTACTGTCTATATGTCTGCTCTCTATCAAGTGGCATATCTATTATTCCAAATCAGAAACTGAGCCCATACCTTTTGTTACATTCCATAGCTCTTAAGAAACTTTGGTACCTCTTTTTTTTTTTTTGAGACAGAGTTTTGCTCTTGTCGTCCAGGCTGGAGTGCAATGGCACAATCTCGGCCTACTGCAACCTCCACCTCCTGGTTTCAAGCGATTCTCCCACCTCAGCCTCCTCAGTAGCTGGGGTTACAGGCATGTGCCACCATGCCCAGCTAATTTTGTATTTTTAGTAGAGATGGGGTTTCACCATATTGGACAGGCTGGTCTCAAACTCCTGACCCCAGGTGATCCGCCCTCCTCAGCCTCCCAAAGTGCTGGGATTAGGGGCATGAGCCACCGCGCCTGGCCAAGAAAGTTTGGTACCTCTGAAAAATTACAAATTGTGATTATCTGTTTGATAACTATGGTCAGTGTCATATCCATGCTTAACCTATAGAGGGCAAGAAGCTGTGAGCCGTAAAGATTTGTAAATTCTAAAGCACTTAAGGTAAACACTTCTGAGACCTGCAAGATAAAAAAAAACTTTGTTATAGACCCTTAACTCTCCATTATTAATAATGATTATTTTGCAGATCATAGGAGAAAGGAAAATAGGGGAAGAGAGGAAGATAAAACACTGAGATTACTGTTTTCCTAATGTTTGGGGTAATTGAATCTCTTTTATCCCCCAAATGAAATCTTAGTAGATTAAATGTGAATATATAAAGTAAATAAAAGCAGAGCTATTCCAGTAGGGATAGGGATGGGAAATCTATGGAACACAGTTTTAAAATTATTATTATTAATAGCATATAATAATTACTTCACCATAATTTCACCTTTTCCACCAATCTTCTTTTTAATGTACTAAAAATAGCCAATAAGCTGTTCATACATGCTTGTCTATAAGGTGTTCTATACTGGTCTTCTTTCTTCTTTGTCCCTATCTCCCTCCTCCAATGGAGTTACTACCTAAGAGGTAACAAAAACCTATGATGACAGGATACATTATGTCTACAACTGTCCTGCAGGCCCTGGTATAACTCAGCATTCCAGAGAACTTGGTAGACAGCAAAAATAATGGCAACTTGACGGGGTAGGATGACCTAACATCTTTAGTCTCTACCTGCTATTTCCCTTGTAGAGATGTGTAAATAAATGTGGGAATGTAAATGGAGGAGAAGACTAGGGAGTAAAATTAATAAAGGGTTAAAGTAATTTTATTATTGAAATAGATGAAGAAAATACAAATATTTAATGCATCAAGTGTATTGTGTTACAAATAAAAGTAATCTTTAGTTAAGTTATTAAATCTATTAGTACTCATTTAATGATTAGAAGAGGTATTTGGTTTTGTGAGGAAGTTTTATTTTTAAAAAATAGGGCCCATACACTTTTTAAAAGTTTATAGTGAATTAAATTATTTATTTATTTATTTGAAAGTGTTACTAGTCTCATACTTAGTGCATATCTGTCTTTTTTTGCAGTTTAGATAACTGTGCAAAGTGTTCCTAAAAACCGATGCCTAGTTATAAATTTTTAATTTACATATTTGGTTACTGAATTGCAGACATTGCCTGAATTAGTGAAATCAACATATAACTAAAATTACCACTATGGAAATTATTTTCAGTCTCCTTTAATTTTATGAAAAATACTAACATTTGTCTTTATCTAGTTCTTTTATGGTAGAGATGATAATTAACAAAATATCCAGTATATGTATCTAGCTGACAAAGAATTTATAGACTTGGATTCTTGATTTTTCTAAGTACCACCTAGCCTTGTGATTTTGCATTATTTGTTTTTTTCCATGGCCACAGTTTGTTCGTTTTAATAGCAAGAACTTTAAAGTAACTTGTATTTGTCATAATGTAAAATGTAATAAAATGAAACTGCTGTAACTTTTCAGAAAGTTTTCTGGTAGAATTTGGCTTGTCTTAATGTTTTCTGTTTTTATCCTTTAGGAAGAGCTAAAACAGAATAATAATCTTTTTTCTTTCTTTTTATAGGAATTATGAACCACTCAAATCACAACCCAAGAAATATGCCAAATCCAAGTATGACTTTGTAGCAAGGAACAACAGTGAGCTCTCAGTTCTAAAGGATGATATTTTAGAGGTAATAGAATTTTTTCTTTTTTATACTCTTAATAATGTAGTTTTATTGTATTACTCGTTTGGTATATAACTAAACTTTCCTTCAAAAGTGTTATATTACTAAAGACATAGTATATGAGAAATACCTACATCTATTTAGAAGAGGTACACAGATACTCCTTCTAAGGGGATAGCTTTAGAATACTCCTTTATTTGTTTCTTTGTGGGAAGGGGAGGGGGTGGGCTTTTTAACTTCCTTTGCTCTCTTCCTTGCCCTCTTTCTTCTGATATTTCTTCATTTTGGAGCCAAGGCTAGTTATCAATTCAGATGTAGAGGCACATAATAGTTCAATAAGAGACATTTTCTTTTTTTATCCTATATCCTTGCACAGATATACTCAGCAGTCATTGAGCTAATGATGTTAGGGATAGTCCACCACAACCCCAACTTCTCTTTGTTAGGTTCTAATTGAGAGTTCATCTTCTTGAATATGTAAGGTGAATTATCACAATAAATTTTGTAAGGAAAAAAAGTGATGTTTATATACTTTTTATTTCTATCGCCAAAATGGAGACAATGGGTTTTTCCAAAAGTCATTTTAGTCCTTAAGTCCTTTAAGTACTTTAGTCCTTAAGTACTTCAAATAATGCAGACCGTTCTTTGGAGGTAAAATGGACCTTGTGTAGATTCACCATAATGATACCTTACCTACTGTATACTCATAAATGTCTTAGTGTAATTCCTGAGAATCATTCAATCAACACTATGTTGATGCTGAGTTAATTATCAGAAGTAGAAAAATTTTCTTTGTTGAAGTCTAGGGAACTTCCTTCGTAAAATGGCTTTTATATGGAAATTATACCTTTATTTTCTTGCACGTGACAGATACTTGATGATCGGAAGCAATGGTGGAAAGTTCGAAATGCAAGTGGAGACTCTGGATTTGTGCCAAATAACATTTTGGATATTGTGAGACCTCCAGAATCTGGATTGGGGCGTGCTGATCCACCTTATACTCATACTATACAGGTGAGCATGATTTCTTAGTAAAATGTAGTATGTACACATTTACAAAGTTATCACTCTTAAAGAGGATTTAAACACCTTTGTGTATTGATCATTTTGATATGTAGTTGGTTATATATTTTTTTCTAGAGTAATTGGTTGGGGAGTGGCAATGGTGAGAGACACGGAAAATTACACATATGTTTTCTGATTTACTTCTAGAAATTGTTCAAAATGTTTAGCAGTAGGTGCCTGATTCTCTGAAAGCTTTTTCCCCCGATCTATAGTATTTCTGACATTTGAAGAAATGGTATTTCTGTCTTTTTACCCACAGCTCTCCTATCCACTAGTGGCTTCCTCTTGATAGAGGATGGCACTGAGATCGTGGCTTGGTGTCCAGCAGTTCATCTTCAGCCCTTGCCTTCAGTCTCTTAAATGATCTGCCACTGACCAGCCTTGAACTTGCACTCATCTCACCTTACACCAGTACATGAGTACTTGTTCAGCTGGATTACAATATTTTTCCTCTCTTGATTTTAAGATTAAAATGTACTTATGATATAGATTAGATAGGTCAGATTCTCTTTTCCTGATCATTGAAGGCCTATGAAGGTCCATTCTTAGGGCCCATGCCACATTTTCAGGATTTCAATGACCCTGGTCAGCTCATTCGCCCTAACATCTGAATTAACTTGCTTTTAAATTTGGGAATTTTAGACCTGTGACAGGCTCTCTAGAGTCAGGTCTGTAAACAAAGAATGGGTGGACTCTCTCAGGTACAGCCTATAAACGTGGGGTGGCTTCTCATTCCCCAAGAAAGAATTCTTTAATTTTCAAAGTCTTGAGAAAAAGATCACATCTGACCTCATAATAATGTCATGAATTTGAGTAGAAGCTGCATAGAATATGCAGTGAAATCATTAATTTTTATATCAGATCTGGGCTTAAAAAAATACAGATTGTCCAAAGCTGGAATTGTGGTCATACTTCTGCTGCCATGACAATTTATTTCAGTACTTATGGCTCCTCATGACATTCACGCCTGGGCTTGGTCCTGTACTTATCCAGAGGGACTTGGCCTTACTAGAATCCATGAACCAAGGAAACATTCAAAATAAAGAATTTGTGTGTAGTTTCTCTATCTCAGTAACTTAAAGTGATGGCAATGGAAATTATTTCCTGTGTTATGTTTTGGCTGGCCTGATGTGTGTATATATTATGTATTACTTATTTTATGTTCATCATTTGTCATTAGCTGTTGATGCCAAAGAAGGAGTTTGAGTTATTCAAGGTATGGTCTCCTCCATTTCCCATGGGTTTCTGAAGTGAATTTTCTTAGTTTTTATACCTTTTTCTTTTCTTAGTTCCTACTTTTCTGAGTTTAGTATCTGTTTACCTAATACAATATAGGCTTCTGTCTGGTTCATGAATACCAGTTCTTCATTTTCTTTCCTATAGAGGTAGTATATGCTTGAAACCTATACTTAAAATAATGGTAGAGTACATACCTTGGGCTGTATCAACTAATTTTAATATGCAGTTCATGGTAAGCTCTGAGAAGCACTATTCATAAAGGATATCCCTGATCCCCATATGTGAGCAGAAGGCAAAAGTTTGTATTTTAAGTGTTGAAAGCAATTATCCAAATTTGTTTTTGTGTGCGTGGTTGCTGGAAATAAGCAAACTTTGATAAAATAAAATACTTAAACATGCAATAGTATAAATTCTATAATAGAAATTTTCTCCTACCTGAGATTCCTAAAGAGTTTAATATCTCTTACTTTTTGCTGTTTACTGTTCAGTCCTGTCTTTTTCTTTAGTTCTGATTCTTGGCTTGAGCCATAAGTTGACTTTTCCGTTTAAAAGGTTGCTTCTGTCTTAAACTGAACCAAAACTATTAATATATATCATAGGCAGGGAAAGTATTTTCAGAGAATGTCAAACCTATTCCTCCTTTCTTAAACAGAACCTCATCTTTTATTTTTGTCAACTTTGGCACAACCAAGACATTTTTTTAAGAGTTCACAAGTTTCAGGAGTTTGTTTTGCTACTTTATGTAAATAGAAACTTGTGGTTCTTATAGGGATTGCCTATTTGGCTATTTCGTTTTAAACTTTTCAACACTATCCTACTTTCCTCTTAAAAATTCTGATTGCAACTACAAACGTAGTGGTGTATGTAGAAATGTGTACAGAGGCTTTCTGTGTGTATACAGAAGCGTATGCTGTTCAGATTGAGGGCCCTACTTTTAAAATATATTAAAAACAATCTGCTTTTTAACACCTCCTGAAAATTTTGGGCTGAGCTCAACAAAACCACTAAGACCTTGTAAAATTTTAATAAGCAAGCTTCACAGTCTGCTTTGCTGTCTGCTATCTGGCATAAATCCTACTCTAAAAGGATTCCTATTCTCAAAACATTTATAATATAGTCTTTTAAAAAAAAAGAATAGAGTAAAATGGAAAAGAAAACATCCTTGGAAATATGTGCCAGTCATTTTTATATCTCTACAACAGTGTCACCAGATACCCATATCTAAAATATCTAAGGAAAAATCCTGTAACTTATTTCAGAATGATAATTAAGATACCACAATATTTATATAATAGATTCCACTGATCCTAATACCCTAGCCTTATAAAACTCAACTGGATTGCAATTTTATGTCTTACTCATCTTTTTATTCACTCATTCCACAAATACATATTGAGTACCGGCATCTCACACACTTGGTAAAAAGAACAATAGAAAGCCTAGCACCAAGCAGATCCTTCCCAAAAGCCCGCTTAAGTCCACAGGTCATCTGCCAAGGCCTTGTTCCTTCCTGCATGCTTGCTGTATCCAGAGCAGCGTGACCCTCTCTCTCCTCCTCAGATACAGCCCACACACTTGTTTTCCCTTCCATCTGTCTCTCTCATTTAATGATATCAAAACTTTGAAGAAATATAAAGAAACTTCTTTTAACAAAAATATTTTAGATTCCTGCACCATGCTGCCAAAAGGCAAGCAATGATTCATTACTTAAGTTTGCTTCACATTCACAGAGAATAACATTCACAGATATTCCACTCTAGAGAAGATATGCCAGTGGCCAGTGCTCACGCTGTGCCAGGCATTGTTTAAGCACTTGGCAAATCCAAATTCGTTTAATTCCCATAACAACCTTGTGAAGGAGGCACATTTTTTCATGGGAAACTAAGGTGTAGGAGACATAACTTGCCCAGATTTATACAGCTGTATGAAGCCAGGATTGGGCCCCAGTGCTCCGGATCCGGAGCCTGTGCTGTGTTGCATTCTGCTGTTCTAGAGAATAGTGATTACAAAAGGTTATTTCGGGTGGGCACAATGGCTCACGCATGTAATCCCAAAACTTTGGGAGGCGAAGGCAGGCAGATCACTTGAGGTCAGGAGTTTGAGACCAGCCTGGCCAACATGGCAAAACCCTGTCTCTACCAAAAGTACAAAAATTACCCAGGCATGATGGCACACACCTGTAATCCCAGCTACTCAGCAGACTGAGGCAGGAGAATCGCTTGAACCCAGGAAGCAGAGGTTGCAGTGAGCCGAGATTGTGCCACTGCACTCCAGCCTGGCGACAGAGCAAGACTCCGTCTCAAAACAAGAAAAAGAAGAAAAAAAAAAAGGTTGTCATCTCTTTTTGTATAAACCCATAGTTTTTCTCTGTATTAATATTTGAAGTGGTATTTTCTCAGAATAGCTTTACTTTGCATTATACTGTGGTAAAAGTTGATCTGATCAGTCACAATCCTTGGAAATTGATTTTTGCCTTATGTATCCATTCCCTGGATTTCATGGTATCTTTCATTATTTTATAATTTAGGAAAATAACCCAAATCATATGATTTACTTAGAATAGGACATTTTGTAAGTGGTGGAAGTAAGGGAATTAGGTGTAAACTATTTCCATGCAACATCTGTGAGTCACCAAATATTTAAAAAATGGACACAGTCATGACTCTTATTATTATGCCCTTACATTTCCTATAAAGAAATCGATATAAATAATGGCAGTTTCTGGGTGAAGGGCACAAGTGCAGCTCTTGCCTATTGTTCACACACTTTTTATCAGAGATTTTGTTCTGATGACAGCGATGCTCATACCAGGCACCACCAGTGAATAGGTGTTGAATTGCCACCTGGTGTCCCTGAGAGTCCGGGCTATTTAATATCCTCACATTTGAAGTGATTTTTAACAGCTCTGTAAAGACAACCATTCCCACCTAATGTATTTCCCCCATGGCTTCAGCAAAGTTTTAAACATAAAAGAGAGAGTAATAAAAATATACAAAAGATACTGACATAAAAGATTGAATAAACCACAGAGAAAGGAAATCAATGCTGAGGAGAGATTATGGAGAGATAACACGTCTTTTGATAAAGACGTCTTTTGATAAAGAATGTTGTACAGCATTCCAAGGCTTTATAGTATTTGAGCCGGGCAATAGATGGACATCCAGGGTGCTTTCTCCCCACCTGGAAGCTACTTGCCACATAAAATTTCCTGATCTTTATTTTGACTTGATTCTCAGACCTCTAGCCCTGTGGCTGCTCATCTACTAGAATTACCGTTGTGCCCATTTAAATTTGCAAGCTATATGCCAAGAGCAGAAACCACCTCCTCCCCTGATGTTATTTATTATATATCCAGTGGACTGACTAAAGAAGTCTCTCATTTATTCTTAATTATTATCTATGCATTTATTATTATTATAGGTATTCTTACTCTACCAAGATTCAAATAATTATGAATGTCCAGTCTCTGTGGTCATGTGAATTCAACAAAACATTTCCCATATTCTCTGTTGTCTAGCAAGAGATATTGTAATATGATACCATGAGAAAAGCCCCAATCTAGGTATTGGTAGATGAGGGTTCTAGTCCTTAAAGAGAGCACTTTATATATCTGTGTTCCAATTCACTTGGTCATGAAATAGCAGGAGTCAGTTATGTGGTCTCTACAATCCAGTCTAGGTATAAAATCTTCTTATTCATTATATACATGTTTAAATAGCCCTAAATTAAAAGGGGAAATATTTTCTACAGGTGATTACTAAACCACTAACACTACTAATTTCAGCCTATGTTATTAGTGCTCTGTTTTTTAAGCTCAGTCCAGACATTTAGATACTACTGGACAGAGTGACCATTTTACGAAAGATGGCTTCATACTCTTCCAGCCAGGCCAAGCTCCTGATAATATTCAGTTCTTCAAAACTGTTTTTTAAAAATTAATCTCGGAAGACTCTGCTCATTAATTATAGGCATGGTTTTTAGACAAAGATGTTTACTTTTTATTCTGCCACATGTATTGACATTTTCTCAGAGGCTTCTTAATGATAATTTGAATAATACCCACTCTAAATATATATATGTATTTTTATGCATATATAAAGTATTGATAATTACTGTCTGACATGCACATGTACATAATTTTATTAAATGTTCTATGTTTGTTCAGGCTGCTCACAAAGTTTGAAACTAAAGCTCACTAAAATCACACCATAATGCATTGCAGTATTACCTTTTGTAAAATCAGCTAATTAAACAAGAATTACTCTTACATTTAATGCATTCTCATTGTATTCTTTATGAGCAATAGGAATAAAATAAACCTATATCTTAGTATTTTACTTAAGCATACAAATAGTTACTATGGAAGTACTTTACACTGTTCCTACTGTAGTAGAATCTATATGATTAGTTTTCCATGGCTAGATAGTGATGGGAATTAATTATAGATTTACAGGCTCCTTCACTGGTTGATTGTGGGCATGTAATTTTACTGTCAGACTAATTTACTCTTTCTGATATTTGATGTGAATTATAATTGATATTATTTTAATTCCATTTCCTGTATTAATTTTCTCATTTGATGTGATTTGCTCCATTTTCCTAATAGCAATTACTTGGCGAGCTGTCAGAGGTAACCCACATTCGTTCCCTCATGGCACTTCTTTTTAATATAATTTTTTGGATTCAGTCTCTGGACTTAACACCCTCCAAATGTTCCAGCTGTGCTTAGTTTTCACTGCAGAGTTCCAAAGAAACCAAATTTAGAGGAAAAATGTGTAATTTAGAGTAGGTTAAATATTTAAGAACAGTTCAATTTTAATGGCTTTGTTGAGCTTACTTGCATAATTTCCCCTCTGAAGCAGCATCTTGTATGAATCAGGACCTTATCTCTCAATAGCATTCTTTAATTCTTTAGAATTTCTACTCAGCTGAAGTTGCTAAAGAAAAGTGACTCATTCCAACTTAATTATCAATAGGAAAGTAAATTTCTTATGGGGTCTATTAATTCTGCCTTCTTTCAGAGAAAGAGAGACAAAAAGATGCATTTTACTTCTAACAGAACTTTGTATTTGTGGGATATCACAGGCAAGAGTAAGGAAGTGACAGTTGGGTGCAAAAGTAGGTCCACACCAGGCTGACGAACCCTCCCAGTTCCTAGTTGGGGAGTCTGAGGGGTTTGTGAAGATGTGGTACTTTCAGTGTTAATTACTAGGAAAGTCTCAGACAAACCAAGAACAGTTGGTCAGAATGTCTTTTTTGAATTTGGAGCTTCAGTACCTTTGTTTCAGGAGAAGAGTGTTCAGAGTGCACTTCTGTTCTCCAAGACATTCTGTAAACTGAGATACACTGGAATCGTTAATTCTGTAGCTTCAACAGAAAATAGCCAAGAGACAAACGTAAGGAAAGGAAGAGCAGTAGTTGGGTGGTAGGTAAAGAGGAGTAGAGAAGCTAGGGAGGGACACAGAAAAGTGACGTTAGGAGTCAGTGCTGATTCTTTTTCTTCCACATGAAGAATTTCCAACAGTTTCCATGGAAGAGCTGTCTTGGTTGCCATTCAGAACCAGTTGTCACGATTCAAGGAAGGTACTTCCCCCCTTTTCATGTCAGAGGTTGGAAACATGGGGCAGGAGGAGAGGACTAAGTAAAGAGGAAAATATGCAAGTAAATATAATTTATGGCATACATTTTCATATGGGTTTTCTTTAATCAAATATGTATTTTAAACCTATTATTTTGTTAGGTCATACTGATAAAGTTGCATTATGTAACAATGGCATGAATGAAATAAGGCACAGAACATTTGGTGAGTTTATTTTCAAGCTTGATTGTGACAGTAACACAGTTTATTCACTTTCTCACAGTAGTATGTGATGACTAGCAAAAGCAAAAATTGTGAGTCATGTCATGGAAAGCGGGCTCATGGCATTTTTGTTTGTTTAGGCTTTAAAAACAATAATTGAAACTATGATGCTTTTGAAACACTAATGTGAGAATTCATTAGCTCTTCATGAAATTATGTGCAGAGGACATTCTTGTCAAGGGAACATTGTGTATACATTAATCAGAAGACTTGTGTGTGTGCTAAGTATTACATTCTGGTGATGTTTGCTGTATTTTGACTGCTTTAAGTATTTTATTGGCCCAAATATAGGAAGATTGTTTTGTGGGGAATAATAATAACAATTCATTCTTTCATTCTAATACAGTATTGAATACATTAGAAATATTTCTAAGCCTTGAATGCTAAGGGGATTAGAAACTCAGTTTCTGTCCCACCTAACTCCCTTCTTTCACTCTGAGAATCTTACCCTCTACTCCCTCCTTCCCTCCCGTCCTGCCTCTCTCCTCCTTACCCTCCTTCTTCCCTCAGCATCTACCAGCATTATAAACACTCCTTTCAGATATACTTCCATCCTTTCATAATACACTTCCCACTTCCTCGACCCCATCCCACTGGTCGGTGAGTAGCAGCTTTGAAACAAAGAGCTGAAAAGAATGAGGGCTCCTTCCCACACCGGTTTCCACAGGTGTTAGTCATTTGCCATGAAGGTGACTGATGAAGGTTGATGTGTTGTTTTTGAGTAATAGTTTAATGAAAAAGTGATGTGTCTCTGTGTGGTGTGTATTTTTGTTTGTTTTTGATCTCTGTGGAAATGGGGAGGACTCTCTTAAAATCAATATTACCTGATATTTGGGCCATTTTAGAATTTAAAACTAAATACTGTTCTAATCAAAGGACCAGATTACCAAAAGGTCTTTTTGCATGTAATATGCTAAGCCTAAATTAGAATAATTAAAATTGTGCCAGTGCAGTATCTAAACTTTGCCTTAATTACAAATAATTGCCCTGTATCTTTGATTCTAAAAAGAAAATGTGCCTTTTGAGAATTTGGAGCCTCTCACAATGCGTTACCTATTAAAATTGTTTTATTTAGATTTAAAGTGTTAACTATTGCGTGTGTTTTAATAAGGAATATTCACAAATGCTGTTTTATAGGTATGCCTAACAATCATGTTTTTAAAATTATTAAAAAGCATTTTGTCACACCTACCTTTTTTAATACAAATGGCCACAGGTCCCTTTCTAGTATTCATTTGTGAGTTGCAATCATAAACATTTAAAAACCATACTATTACCCTCACAACCATCCACCTCACGACATTTCCATTTTAACGAGGGAAATTTCTAATTTTAATAAATTAGTATTAAGATGCTGGCAGAAAAAGTTATGCCTTGAACAAAATAATACCAATATTTTAAAATTATTTATTGGAAACAGAATTTAAAATCTTTGAATATAGCATACATTTAAAATGAGTAAGTGATGCTTTATGCTGTTGACATTTAGACTTCCAGTACAATTGCAAATTATTATTAGCATAAATTTAAAAATAATTATAAATCTTTCTACCTCCTCTGGTCTTGTGTGATTCCAAGCCCAAATTCAGTTTTCTTGACATTTATTATTATAATACTACTATTTGCTATTGACGTAGCCTTGTGACTCCTTAACTGACATTTTGACTTTGAACAAATTATGTAGAATGTTTAAAATACGATTTTTAATGGTCATTATACCATATAGGATTACAGATAAATTTGTAATGGGTTTGCAAGTAAGTTTAAAAATAGCCAACAATGTCCTATCCAAGTATAATTTGTTTTCCTAGCCTAGGTTTATATTTTTTAAATTTTAAGTTAATTATTTGCCTTTTTATAGAAACAAAGGATGGAGTATGGCCCAAGACCAGCTGATACTCCCCCTGCTCCATCACCTCCTCCAACACCAGCTCCTGTTCCTGTCCCCCTTCCCCCTTCCACTCCAGCACCTGTTCCTGTGTCAAAGGTCCCAGCAAATGTAACGCGTCAAAACAGCAGCTCCAGTGACAGTGGTGTCAATATCATGCGAGACAGCCAGAGACACAAACAACTTCCGGTGGACCGTAAGTTTCCCAGGGAGGCAAAAAATGTCTTCTGCAAATTAAAAGCACTACTAAGTAAAATATTGTTTACTGTTGATTCTACTTGTATTAAATATAAATAATAGTCCTTTATACTTGCATGGTACTTAATAGATTGCAAAGATTTTCACCTGGTTTCTCATCATCTATGTGGTTCTGAGAAACAGGAAGTATTCTGTCTGCTCTCTAATGCATGCCTTTCTACTCCTTTTCCAATCTATCATGATGGTTGAATGCGGACTCTGGAGCCAGACATCCTGGACTTTGTATAGTGAAACAGCACTTGCCAGCTGCCTGACCTTCAGTGGTTTAATTATCCTCTCAGCACTTCAATATCTGAGAAGTGGAGAAAAATAATAGTATCTACTTCATAGGATAAGCGTGAGGATTTAATGAGATAATGCATAGAAAGCATCTAATTCAGTGCTTCTCAGCCAGGAGCGATTTTGTCCTCTTCTCCATCCTTCTGAGGACATTTGATACTGCCTGAAGACATTTTTGGTTGTCAAAACTGGGGGATGCTACTGATGTCTAATGGGTAGAGACCAGGGACACTTAGCAACAACTTACAATGCACTGGACAGCCTCCAACAAATGGAGTTATCTGGCCGAAAATGTCAATGGTGCTGAGGTTGAAAACCCCTGACTGATTCTGACACTGTATGATACATAATACGCAGTCACTAACTACATGCTGTCATTGTCGTCATCATCATCATAACCCTCCTACTTCTCTTCCTCTTGCTATTCACAGTAGCTGCACATTCACACTATGTTAATATAATCACCGGCCAATAGTAGTCTCAGATTTACCCTCCAAATTCAAATTTCATGTGACTTACGCTTCAGTGCCATATTTTCATAAATTTAAATTTGATGTTTCATATAAATGGTTTCTATGAAAACCATATTTAAATAAACTAAAAAGACACTATGACCAACTTTGGATTATCCTTATTTGTATTGTTGGTCAATAGCGGTGTAGATATTTTGAAAACTGAAGGTAATTTTAAGATAAATTTTGTTTAACCTTGTAGTATGTGGCATGTCAATTTAATCTCCAAATTTGGTGTTTTAAACGTATTATAAAGTTACTTTGCTTTATCTATACATGATATGTAAAAACTCTTGGAAAACCAGAGCTATGAAGATATTTCATATTTCCTCAATATGACAAAAGTATATAAAGTGTGTGTGTGTGTGTGTGTGTGAGAGAGAGAGAGAGAGAGAGAGAGAGAGACAGATATCTATTTTTCCCTCAATGTGGGCCTCTCTTAGGGTTCTGCCTTCATTTTCCACATAAACATACTTTTTTACTATAGTTCATTCTATTTCCATTTCTTTCAGTACTGTTTGTATCATTGGGAAAAGAATGATTCCCAAATTAGTCATCATATTAAAATTCATCTCTGGCATCCAGATAACAGTATGGAACTATTAACTTTATAGCTGAGATTGGATGCTTTCTATTTATGTTGAAAACTAAATTACTGAATCTTTCACTCCCATTTTCATCCTCCTGTTTTTCTCGCCTCAGTAAGTCATTGCCACATCTGTTCAGTTGTGGACATTCTTGATAAATCAAAAAATAAAAAAGACACTAAAACTATTACTATTTAACAATTCTAAAAATTCTGGTTAAATGCAATACGCATAAGCCTACTTTTACTCATTAATTTTTCTCCCACAGTATGTCCAATTTAAATGACTGTCATATCTATCTTACCAGAAAACTAAAGGAAAAGTGAAGTTTTGGAAAGTGATTAGCTCTTTCTGTATGGCAAAAACAACTGTGTGTGTGAGTGTGTATAATCATAATAAAATAGAATATGCTACTAAGTTTTTAAAATTACGTGGAGTTTTTAAAAAGAGCTTTCTTTTTCAAAGACGCTAAAGACATAGTTTTAAGATGAGAAATTTCTATAAATATTTTTATTGAGTTCCCTAAGGAGAAAACTTCCTGTCAGAAATAACTGTTCCCTTCTTTATTCTTCCCACAAGTTTATAGCATTTCCCTCTGTAGAGACGTCAGCATAGTCATCTTTGACACGGTGGGACTCTTTCTCCTGGCCTAGCTGGGATCAGAGTTCATCGGCATCCAGTCCCCATTTGGAGCAGTGTGTGGGTTAGGACAGTCTGTTCTTTGTTCACTCTGAGAAACCAAGAATAACCTAGTGGGAAAGAGGCATAGTTTGCATACTTTTAAAGATAGAGAACTCTCCTGATAATTGTGACTCATCATTTTCAAGTCTGTTTTTCGTAAGTAAAAGGGTGGCATTGGTGTATAAAATATAAACATCTCTCCCAAAATTAACACACATACTTGTTTCCTCAGAATAATAGAAATCTTACAATATATTTGCAACTTATGTAAGTGCCTTTTTAAAATATCTCAGAAATACAGTTTGACATTAAATAAATATATTTCTCTTTATAAAACAAATATTTCTTGATAACTTTATTGCAGAACAGTTGTTTTCTGAATGAATGTTGGGGCTTAATGTTCTTTTAGAACCAGACAGTACACATATTTCAGTGTGTGTTTATTGATAGCCAGATTTCTTTCAAAATATGCCTACTCATGCTACCCACATTCTCTGCTTACTGCCTAAACATCTGGTAAAAATAAAATGGAAGGAACTAGGAAGTAAATACTCATAGAAATCTATCAAGTAGCAGGTATGAACAGGGGGAAGAAGCCAACATGCCTGTTTTTACAGCGTAGCAAGTGGCCAGAGTGAAGCCCTTTTGTGGAAGTCTATGTGTTGCCTATTCAAAGTAGCTGCGAAGCCTTGTGTCATAGAAGCTATTCAGACTGTTTTATCGCAGGATCCCAAAAGGTTCTCCTTTTATCCCTTTTAAGATACCAACACTTTAGTTGCTTTGTATTTCTCCCATTTCCTTTGAAATGCTAGTCCTTTTATTTGAGTTTAATCTTTTGTAATCAGAGTGTTATTTTAGAAAGGTGTAAAGTTATTCTGATTTGTTGTGTGTTAGAACATTGGAAATGGAAACCAAAAGCCCAGGAACATGTTAGGCGGAGGGTTTTTTTGTGCTTCCTGGAAGAAAACTATGCTGCAGACTGGTGATGATCAATATACTGGCAAAGTCAGCAGATAAGAAACCAAATCTTTTAATATGGTGATACATTTTTTTTTTTTTCCCTTTGAGATGCACTCATATGCTGTTTGACAGTTTGATGTAGTGATTTTTTAAAAGGTAACTAATGAAATGCATGTAATGTATACTTAAATGTAACAATCAATAGTATTCTCTCTCTCTCAGTCTCTCTAGCACCCCCTACTCCTCCCTCCCTCCCCTTTTCCCCTTTTTTGACTTCTCCTTCAAAAGATTTCCTAGATACTTGAGGCATTAAAAAAATTAGACTGAAATAACACTATCCACACTTTCCCTTATTTCCCAGGGGCACCAAACACTTTCTAAAACCCTTTCCCCTAGGGGAAAAAAAATCATAGAACATTGGTCACAAAAAGGTCCATGAGTGACGAGGTTATTGTCACTTGCTAACTTAGATTGTTCTTATTTCTTGAAAGTGAAAACAAACAAGGTAACATACCTATGTATAGATACACACATATTTTTAAATACACAGACACGTTACTCCCCTTCCCATACTTTTATGTCTTTCCTATTTTTGTCATGACAGTATGTTCATATACACACACATCTTTTCCATTAGCACAAATGACGAGGAAAAAGGAGTAGCTAGGGAAGTTAATCAAAGGTGATTTTAATGACTTTGGCTATAAAACAGCCCTGTGCGGAAAGTCAGAAGATCCAATTCTAGCTAAAGTATTCTACTAATTGAAATGTGACTTTGACGGATCATTTCTCTGTTTTTGGCCTTCATTTTCTTATCTGGTTATTTAAGGGGTTTGTACATGATGATTCTCAAAGTCTCAGTGAAAAAGTCAGCAGACTGCCTCATTCATTCAGTCAACAAGTAGTTATTGAATTAAAGCACCGTTCCAGGTGTTAGGATATAGATGCAAACAAAAAAAGGGAAGCGTCCTTTTTCTCCTCAGGCTTACATTTTAATGAAAGGAGGTAGTTTAAAAAACGATTAAGTTGGCTGGGCGTGGGGACTCACGCCTGTAATCCCAGCACTTTGGGAGGCTGAGGCGGGCGGATCACGAGGTCAGCAGATTGAGACCATCCTGGCCAAAGGGATGAAACCCCATCTCTACTAAAAATACAAAAATTAGCTGGGCGTGGGCATGGTGGTACACACCTGTAGTCCCAGCTGCTCAGGAGGCTGAGGCAGGAGAATCGCTTGAACCCAGGAGGTGGAGGTTGCAGTGAGCCAAGATCACACCACTGCACTCCAGCTTGGCGACAGAGCAAGACTCCATTTCACAAAAACAAACAAACAAAACAAACAAACAAAAAAACAATTAAGTTGATAGACAAAACTATGAAGAAGGTGGTAAGTGGTTTGGAGACTAATAAAACTATGTGGATAGAGAGTGCTTTGGGGGAGGGGTTGCAATTTTATGTACATCTGGGGGAAATGTAAAGGTGGGGTGGAATAAGCCATGTGAAGATGCAGGGGAAAGCATTCCAGGCAGAGGAGACTGGAATGGCCTTTAAATTTGAAGAGCGCCAAGGGAGCCATTGGGAGCAAGAGTGAAGGGCTCCAGAAGAGTTGTGGAGTGGCTTTAGAGAGGTGGAGGTCTTGTAGGGCCTTTTACTGGGAGTAATTAGGATCACTTGGGAATGTTTTGAGCAGAGGAGCTGCAACATCTTACTTTTTTTTTTTTCTTTTTTGAGATGGAGTCTTGCTCTCTTGCCAGGCTGGACTACCGTGGCGCGATCTTGGCTCACTACAACCTCCGCTTCCTGGGTTCAAGCGATTCTCCTGCCTCAGGCTCCCAAGTAGCTGGGGCTACAGGCACGCGCGACCATGCCCAGCTAATTTTTGTATTTTTAGTAGGACGGGGTTTCACCATGTTGGCCAGGATGGTCTCGATTTCTTGACCTTGCGATCCACCTGCCTCAGCCTCCCAAAGTGCTTGGATTACACGCGTGAGCCACCTGGCCTGCCTACATTTTAAAAGAATCACTTAGTTGTTATATTGAGAAGAGAATGAAGAGAAAGGGGTAGGGTGGTAGGGAGTGGAAACAGAGAGATCTGTTAATAGGCTGGTGACTCAGACCAAGCTGGCAACAGAAAGAATACAGTGAAATCATTGGATTTTGGATACATTATGAGGTCGGACTAACAGGATCTGCTAATGAATTGGATATAGCATAGGACAGAGAATCAAGTGCAGCTCTGTGGTATTTTGCCAGAACTGGAAAGATAGAATTGTCATTAAGTGAGTTGAGAAGTCTAAAAAGCAAGTCTAAGAGTTTATAAAAGCAAGCTTCAGGAAGAAGATCAGGAATTCCAGTTTGGGCATGCTATATTGACATGCATTTGAGCTATTTAGCAGATATCCAAATGAATATATCAAGTGGACAACATATATGGACCTAAGTTCCGAGTAAGAGGACTGGAAAAATAATTTGGTAACCATCATCTTTTAAATGGCCGTGGACCTAAGCACAGTGGTCACTGATGGAGGTAGTGCCGGCAGAGATGAGTCTCAGGATTGTCCCCTAGAGCACCTTAATATTACTTAGTTGGAGAGATGAGAATATTCAGAAGAGGATCCGGAGAAGGGGAATCCAGAGACATGGGAGGAAAATGAGGAGACTGTAGTATCCTGAAGGCCACAGGAAGAAAATGTTTCCAGGAGGAATCTCCTGCTTCAAATGTGTGCTGATAGGTTAAATGAGATAGTAGCTGGGAAAGAATTGGCTGGAGTTTAGCAAAGTGTAGTAGAGAGATGGGGGGAAAAGCAAAATTGAATTTTGATGACATTAAGAAAAAATAGGAGAATGGGAATTGGAGTCCACTAGTACAGGCAACTTTTCATGGACTTTTGCTGTAAAAGGAGCAGAAAAATGGCCAGTAGCTGGGAAAGGACATGGTAAAAAGGGCTTGTTTAAAGGTAACAGAAATCATAAAATAATAGCATGTTTGCAGGCTGATGAACTGATTCAGTGAAGAAGGAAAATTAATAACAGAATAAATAAGGGAGAAATGACTATTTGAATAGGCAGAGAACTTGAGGCCTAGTGCATACATGGAGGGTTAGCCTTGGAAACAGGGAGACAGCTCCTATATAACATAATAGGAAGGCAGGCAGAGCATATGGGGAAAGTGCTGGTAGGGGAACTTACGGAGGTTTTCTTCCAACTCTTTTGTTCATAAATTAGGAAACGAGATCATCAGCTCAAGGTGAGGACTGGGGAATAGGGTTAGGGGTTTGTAGAGAGAAAGTAGAATATATTCAATACTTGTCTAAGACAGTGGGCAGTTACATGACCTTAGGCAAGATTTCTCAAGCCGGGCCCTCTTGGCCTTTGAGGCTGGGTTATTCTCTGCTGTAGGAGAGGCTGACGTTATAGAATTATAGAACGTTTTGTGCATCCCAGGCTTCTACCCACTGTGTGACAGCAGCAGCCTTTCCCCTTTTTCTTCCTCAATTGTGACAACCAAAAGTGTCTCCAGATATTCCCAAATGTCCTCTGGGGCCAAAATTGTCCCCAGTTGAGAGCCACCAGTCTAAAGAAATGTAGTATGATTGTCAGGAAGCATTAACGCCAAGTTAAGGTTCATAATCATGAATTTAACATGAGATCATTCAGCATTGTTGTGTTATATTCAGCTGTGCAGGTGCAGGCACAGAATACGCAGAAAGTTAGATTTAACCAGGATTGGGGTTTTGCCAAAGGAGTACAATGAAGTGACTAGAGAAGAGCCAGGGAGTTATTTTAATAATTGATCATGGAATTTATACCAGGCGAGGATAAAAGTGAGGAAAGATGGTAGGAACACTAGATTGTAGGTCCTCCTGGGGTCAAAGGATTATAGAGATTGGCTTCTAGAGAGGGTGATGTAATATTAGGGATTTTCAAAAACAACCTACTCCCTGTTGGTGTCTAGGAAGGAAATCTCAGATGGAGGAAGTACAGGATGAACTCATCCACAGACTGACCATTGGTCGGAGTGCCGCTCAGAAGAAATTCCATGTGCCCCGGCAGAACGTGCCAGTTATCAATATCACTTACGACTCCACACCAGAGGATGTGAAGACGTGGTTACAGTCAAAGGGATTCAACCCTGTGTGAGTCTCTCTCTGAATACCTTGCAATTCTGTGTGTACAACATGCATTGTTTTCAATTTGCTTACTTAGATGTCACAGATAACTCTTAAAAGACGTAAGGGCACAGACTGCATACTTTGTGCCATACTCAAGAAATCACTATAGCTGTTCATAGCTGAGAAAGAACTAAAATAAGCATATAATTATCATTTGATGCCACCCCATTCTCCAGTTGGTAGTATCTGTTCATTATTAGTTCTTTAAGCAAACTGTCGGCAGCTTTCACGCCCAGTAGCTTCTTTTCTCCATCAGATTACTCTGATGTAACCTAGGTAGGACCATGGTCTTAGCAGAACTTCCTAGACCACATAGGACATAAGCACAAGTTTTCCTCCTGCTGCAGGTTATAGTGTCTCTGGCAAATAAAAAATAGACAGTGTTACCTGGCATCAATTATAATCTTAATAGAACTTTTCCTTTAATAAACCCATAGTAAAGGTTCTATTTATCTATCTAAAAGTCTATAAACATTTCACATGTATTTGGCACATTGAACTATTAGAATAATACATATTCAAGGGACCTTGACATATTACAAACTCACCTACCTAGCATGATTGAAAAATGAGGTACAATGGTTGGTCAATTGCCAGGTTACTAGAAAGTTACCTATTCCTTCTATGAAACACCAAATCCCAAGGAATTGGTATTAAACAATGACCCTAAACCCAATTGGCTCCTTTTTGATACTTTGTAATTAATAATCTGTATCGCCTCGCGGTCATCATCATGAAAGAAGCTTGTCATTGCCCTGACTATAAAGACTGTGGTGGCATTTAATAAGGGTTCCAGGGTATGGAACACTTAGAAAAGAGAAGTTACTGGCAGGAACAGATACTTTTCTCCTTTGTTTGCAGGCAATATTTTTAATGCTCAGTTTCTTTTTCTTTTCTTTCTTTCAGGACTGTCAATAGTCTTGGAGTATTAAATGGTGCACAACTTTTCTCCCTCAATAAGGATGAACTGAGGACAGTCTGCCCTGAAGGGGCGAGAGTCTATAGCCAAATCACTGTACAAAAAGCTGCATTAGAGGTATGACTTGTCAACCTAAGGTGGTGTTTTTCTGCAAATTGAAAGCTCTGGGAACAACTGTTTATGTCCATATTGGCCAATTTCCCTTTCTTAGCAGAGCTGAATTAAATTTAACTCTGCTTTTGTAAATTTGTCACTGAGATCATCAATGACATTTTCCGGAAGGTTAATTTGTTGTAAATGCTCATATGACGTGAAGCTTGAGCACATACTTTTGGACACTTAACAAAAAGCATAATGTTCTCATTTTATATGTATTCTCTACTTCTATAGGAAATTTAATTTTGACATAACAGTGGAAATTAGCTTCTGAGTGAGTAAGAGCCTTAAGAGGCCAGAACACTCGCCTAGTCTTAATATATATATTTTGAGATTCTAATAGTGTATAGGTTATAAGGTTGTAAAACCCTGGCTGTGTGTGCTAGGTCTAGTAATACATCTCAATAATCGGGAAAGATACATTAGGTAGAGATCACTGAAAATAGAGAGCCCTGAAAAGTATTTAGTCACAATGGTCTGTATGAAAGCAGGAGAATGCATGTTTCTAGATTGGTTTATACTAAGCTGCAAATATCCTATTTTAGACTTAAAATGTGCTGTGTACGGGTAGTAGTTTCCAACTGTTACATCTCACAGTTCTTAATAGTTTCATGAAAATTATACTTGGACTCAAATGAAAGAATGTAGGCTTTGGCATGAAATTGATCCATGATCATCTCTAACAGGTATATTCTATAAATTCAATAGTTAAATAATTCAGGGTAAAATCACTTCATGCATATCACCCCGTAGCCATTCTGAATCCACAGAAATTATATTTCCCTCGGAGGTTTTCCCTACAACATTGATCTTGAAGGCTCCATATTGAGATTTGATTGCTTTCCATATGTTGAATGTTATTAAGGATTATATATTTTTCTCAAGCAGTTTTACCACTATATTTAATTTTGTTGAGAGTGTATAATTACTTCTTCAAGGCATGTTAGAAAATTTCATATTCCTAAAATTTCTGAATTCCTTCATCCCACACCTGCCTATCATTATTGTCATTTGCTGTCACCACCCACTTCAGGATGGCCTCTTGCTTCTTGTTCTCTTCCTATTCTCTGGATGGGAACTGAGGCAGAGGCTGACCACCTGAGGTTCTTCATGTTCCTCAGCCACCTTCTACCACCTCACCCTTTCCTTGGATCTAGTTAATCTTTTAGATTATTCACCTCTGTTGCCAGAGACTTCAGTTGATGGGAAAGCAAAGCCAGCATGATCGGAGGGTCAGAACTATATGGAGGGGAAACTGGGTGAATTCTGAGCCCACTCTGGCCTGAGTTAAAATCTTCTAAAGGCAGATCAGTATCTTGTTTGACCCCAAAAGAGTTCTTTGATAATTTACCATGTTATTATGCTTATTGTACACATACCCTCTTTTTTCTCTCAGCAAACCTAGAGTACTACACATACATTATTGATTATCTTTATCACGTTCTAATGAAAGGCCTGGTGGGTGAATTGCCTTAACAGACTTTACAAAATGAAAAATTATTGTGATATATGAGTGAAGTGCAGAAGCTTCACTTAAAAAGGGGAGCTGTTAGCTTTCCTAAAGAGATACTCGAGGAAAACCACAGTCGACTTTTGTCCTGAGCCATTTCATGATATGACCTGCAGCCTGCACGATTCAGTAACCATCTTGTCTGAACTATTTATCTTTCAGGATAGCAGTGGCAGCTCCGAGTTACAAGAAATTATGAGAAGACGACAGGAAAAAATCAGTGCTGCTGCTAGTGATTCAGGAGTGGAATCTTTTGATGAAGGAAGCAGTCACTAATTTGTTTGTTTGTTTTTAAACTCCATTGTTTTTGGCATTATTCCAACATGCTTTGTTTTAAGAAGCCTTGAAGGGAATGTCAGATTCATTTTTCTGGGTGTAATTTATCGCCATAAAAGACCCATGCAAACCTGAGTGAGCACAGGATTTGCTTCTAGGCGCATTATTTTTATTGAAACTGAAAAAATTTAAACTGAATTTTTTGACCTTGGAAAATATTTTTCTTACTTTACCAAGGTGAAGTCTCCTTTATTAGATTAATTATTCGATCCCCATCCCGGGGTATAAGCAGGAATTGTTTTGATGGTGGTGGCGTTCTTCACTGCAACAAAGCAACAGTATTGTCCATGATTCAAAATCTAAGCAGTTTCGATTGTGCCTGTGAATATGGTGTCTGTCATTCAGGGCGTAGCTCACTGTAGGCTAGCCTCTGCTTACTTAGGTCTCTTCTCTGACATAATCAATGGAAGAATATTTAGATTTATTTAAAGTTCTTAATGCCAACAGTTTAAAACAATTAAAACATTTGAATGAACTGTAAAGTACAGCCATACCTTGGACATGCAAATATCAATCTATGGAGCATTCTCAAGACAGTTTGTCGTGGCTCTGTCAATTGCAGTTCCTTGTGTAGCTTGTATTTTGATTTAGTTTGTATTCTGCTTATTATGTATACTGTGTTCTTATATATGAGAAAGCACAAATGGGAAAGAGGTCATGTCTGCTCAAAGTCTAGCAAAGGAAGTAGTCTGCATTGGTGTGCATTACAGTATTTTGCTTAATGAAAGCCTCAGTTCTGAATGTTGATATAAGTAGTTAAAAGGAAATGGGGCCATTTTGTGTGTTTATCTGTGTCAAGTCTTTCTGGTATTAAGAAGCACTTAATTTACACATATTTTAATCCTGTGAAAGAGTCCACATAGAGAAAAGAAAGATACCTAACCTTCAACAAATGTTATTTTTGGAAACACAATTTTTGTCATTAAATGTTATATTATTTCACATATATAAAACAGATGTTATGTAAGAATGTTGTATATTTTAACATAAATCATTTAGAGAAATTATCTAGATTCATTAATTTTCATAGTGCCTTTTTCATATGAGTCAGCTGGAAAGTCTGCAATAAACAGTATTTGCTGTCTGTTAATAACTGGCTTCTGTCTCCTTGGCAAAAAGGATCTGTGCTATATGGGCTGAGGATTCGAGTTGAGTGTAATGGGAAAAAATGGAGATCCACATTTTTTAAAAACTGTGTATTATTCTATTTCTGAGTGGGTAGAGAAACTCTAGAATACTTTTTTCAGTTATTTTTCTTCTTTTCGCCTCTCATTTCATTATCTTTTCCTTCTACCATCTAGTCATATTTGGTAATGGTAACGGAACTAATTTACACTGCACTTATGATTGCTAAATGCTTCCACATAAATGCTTTCCTGGATATTTACAACAGCTCTATATGAGTTATTACAGATGAGGAGAGTTAGCTTCCTAGAAGCTAATTTTCCCCAGATCCTGAAGGATGTGGGAGCTTCTCATCTTACATCTCTTGGTCTCTCTATAACACTCTGCCCCTTGGATAAAGTGGAACAAACATGAGCATGATAAAGGCGAATTAGTTTAGATCTTTTACATTTCAGAAGGACTGATACATATGTATAGTTTAGCCTTTATTGAAAGGGATAAGATGAAAGAAAATAAGATTCAAAAGTTAAAATAACCTGTGTGTAAAATCGCATATGAAAAGAATTGGTGTAATTTACATCTTTATGTAAGATGCCAAAGGAATGTATCACAGAGGTAGTAATTGCAGAAAGCAGTCACATCAGCTAAGGATGTGGGAACAAAGAGAAGAGGTTCCTGGAATTTAGAATCTTGAGAGAGCAGCGCTACAGAGTTTGGATCCAGACGTCTGAGGGGTTTGGTCACTGCTCTCTGAGGATTTGAGGAAAGACCCCACAAGGCTAACAGGGGAACACAACCTAATCAGTGCTTTTGCCTCAGGTATTTAGGAAAGGTTTCAGGAATTGAAAAACAGTTTAGAAAATCCATGGCTCTGAGACCTAGACTTTGGAGAAGAGCATGGCAGGTAGCTGGTGCTTGAATCTCTAAGAGGGCACGATGAGGATGCCTCTGGGAACATGAGGAAAAGAAAACTGGTAAATTGAGCCAACTACTGCTCTGGGAATCATTTGCTACTTATTGAGTGAAGAACCACTACTGGGGTGATGTTGGTAGTAACAGGAAGTAAAACAGGAGGGAGAAGGCCCTTGTTCCCTCTCTAGCCGTCTATCTCACTATAGCACACGCTTTGGGCACAGTCTATTGAGCATGCACCTGGCAAAGCCCCAAATCTCAAAGATAAGAATAAAGAGATGGATTTGAAGCTGAGAGAATAACTCATAACCCATTCCAATCTCTAGTACTTAGCCTCTACACTTGCTCTTCTGTACGTATCTGAAATTTCATACAACAATAATTTTTAAAATATGGGCCAGGAGCAGTGGCTCATGCCTATAATCCCAGTACTTTGGGAGGCCAAGATGGGAGAATTGCTTGAGCCCAGGGAGTTCAAGACCAGCCTGGCCAACAAAGTGACACCTCATCTCTACAAAAAAAAATGTAGCCAGGTGTGGTGGCATTCACCTGTAGTCCCTGTTACTTCGGAGTCCAAGGTGAAAGTGTCGCTTGAGCCAGGAGTTCAAGGCTGTAGTGAGCCATGATTGCACCACTGCATGTCAGCCTGGGTGATGGAATGAGATCCTATCTCTAAAAAAATTGATTAAAAAATTTAAAAAGTAGAAAAAGCTTATGATTTAACCTAACAAGATGCAATCATCTTTCTCTGTTATTTAAGTAGTTTTTAATATAGAGTACTTAATGTAAAGAATTGGTTAAACAGGCGAAAAGAGAACAGTAAGACATCACAGAGGTGGCTATAATAGGAAGCAGCTCCTACCCCTAGGGCTACAGAGCAAAGGGAAGGGATTACGTTTATCAGCATTTAGAAGCTTGGAAGGAGAGTCTTAGAAAGCTTGGACTGGGATCCATGAAAAGGAGGCACGGTCTGGTGTTGGTCCTGGTGCCTCAGTAGCACAGAGGAAAGCCCCCTGTAGAGCTGGGACAGAGACCTCTGAGGAGGAGATTCTGGCCATTTGATGCTGGCACCTCTGAGAGAGTGCAGTGATGTTGATCCCAAAAATGTTAGGGTAAAAACTGTAAAACAGAATAACCTGCTACTACTGGTCTCAACTGGTGGTGCCAGAGTAAAGATCTATTTTACTGGCTTACAGCCAATTGGTTTTTGTGCGCCTTTGTGTAGTTTTCTTGTTTCTAGTTCTTCATGTTGAGCTTCTTGGAACTGTGGAATTACAGCTTTTATTAAATTTGTAAAACTTTTACCCATTATTGCTTTAATGATTTTTCTGTCCCTCCAACCTTCTCTTTTTGGGAGATTCCGATTTTATGTGTATTAGGCCATTCGAAGTTTTTTCAAGGTCATTGAGGCTCTGTTAATTTTTGACCAAGTTTTTGTTTCCCCTGTTTTATTTGGGTAGTTCCTATTGCTGTCTTCAAGTTCACTAACCTTTTATTCTTCTATTTGCTTTTAATTGCTTCCATTATATTTCATCTCAGACATTATAGTTTCATAAAGTCTGACTTGGGTGTTTTGTTTTTTTAAAATATCTTCTATGTCTCTGCTCACTCAGTATTTTTCAGCTTTGCCAATTATATGGAATACAGTTAGAATATCAGTTTTAAAAGAGGATTCTGTGAAGATGGCAGAGTAAGAAGTACCAGAAATCTGTCTACCCATCTAGACAGTAATTACCCTGGCAGAATCTATTTGATGTAACTCTTTTGAAACTCTGGAATCCATTGATGGCTTGCAACTTTCAGGGAAAACCTTGGTTGGTAATTTGCAGTTAATTTTGGTAAATAACAAAAATCAATAATAACAATTCTGCTGTTAGCCCAGTAGTAGCTACCCATTCCCCACTCCCAAGCCCTGTGGCATCAGATGCGCACATGTTCCAGGAAGAGCCTGCACACAGCTTTTGGGAACCGAGGTGGGCAAAACAGGCCTGTCCCCCCAACACAGGGATCTGTTCTCTGATCATAGAGGTGCAAAGAGGCAGAGACCACTGTTGTTGTTTCCTCTACACATTATGGTCAACCCCTTCCCACAGGCTGAAGGTGACTTTTAGAGACTTTGAAGGCTGACACCATTTTTTCTTTTTCTTCATTTTTTGTCTCCTTTTGGGAGCCAGACATTGAAAACTAGTACATTCTAAAGCAACCATATATAAGGGGGAAATTAGAAAGTCATTGTGCAGGCCGGGCGCGGTGGCTCAAGCCTGTAATCCCAGCACTTTGGGAGGCCGAGATGGGCGGATCACGAGGTCAGGAGATCGAGACCATCCTGGCTAACACGGTGAAACCCCGTCTCTACTAAAAAGTACGAAAAACTAGCCGGGCGAGGTGGCGGGCGCTTGTAGTCCCAGCTACTCTGGAGGCTGAGGCAGGAGAAGAGCGTGAACCCGGGAGGCGGAGCTTGCAGTGAGCCGAGATCACGCCACTGCACTCCAGCCTGGGCGACAGAGTGAGACTCCATCTCAAAAAAAAAAAAAAAAAAAAAAAAAAAAAAAGTCATTGTGCAAGCCTAGGAGAAGGCACAGGTTCAGGAAACGTGTGAAGACCTTAACTTTACACCTCATGTTGATATTCAACACAGAGATAGCCTACAACAATTCAAAAAACAAAAAACAATAGCAGAAAACAGCAAACTGGGGGAAAGGAGGCAAAGGAGGCATCTAACAGGGTCTTGAGGAGGAGACTGATACCTCGAGTTACCACATTCGTAGATGCAAACGTCCGGTTTTCAACAACAAAAAAATCACAAGGCATACAAAGAAACTGAAAGTAGAGCCCATTCAAAGGAGAAAAACCAACAGAAATGATCCCTGAAAAAGATATGATGGCAGATCGACTAGATAAAGACTAAAGAAGCTGCCTTAAATATACCAAAGAACTAAGGGAAGATATGGAGGAAGTCAAGAAAACTATGTATGGACGAAATGGAAATTACAATAGATAACATAAAAAGAAATAGAATCCTGAAGTCTAAAAGTACAATAACTAAGATGAAAAATTTACTCTAGGAATACAAAGACATATTTGAGCAGGCAGAGGAAAGAATCAGTGAAATTGAAGATAGGACAATGTAAATGATCAAGTATGAGGATCAAGAAGAAAAAAAAAATGGAAGAAAAAGTGAACAGAACCAACCTGTGAAACACCATTAAGTCAACCAACATATGCACTGTGGGAGCCCAAGAGGAAGAATGGAGAAAGGAAGAGTGGAGAAAATATTGGAAGAAACAATGGCCACAAACATCTCAAATTTGATGAAGTATCTGAATATAAGCATTCTAGAAACTTAATGAACTCCAAATAAGATGAACTATGAACTCAAAGAGACACCACTGAGATTCATTATAACCAAAGTGTCCAAAACCAAAAACAGAATCTTAAAAGTAGCGAGAGGGAAATGAGTCATCACCTACCAGGAATCCCTGATAAGATTATCAGCAAATTTCTCATCAGAAACTTTAAAAACCAGAAGGCAGTGGATTAATACATTTCAAATGCTTAAAGGGGGAAAAAAAAACCCAAAAACTTTAAACCAAGAATCCTACATTTGGCAAAACTTGTCCTTCAAGAATGAAGGAGAAATTATGACATTCCAAAATAAACAAAAGCTAGCCGGGCGCGGTGGCTCACGCCTGTAATCCCAGCACTTTGGGAGGCCGAGGCGGGCGGATCACAAGGTCAGGAGATCGAGACCACGGTGAAACCCCGTCTCTACTAAAAATACAGAAAATTAGCCGGGCGCGGTTGTGGGCGCCTGTAGTCCCAGCTACTCGGGAGGCTGAGGCAGGAGAATGGCGTGAACCCGGGAGGCGGAGCTTGCAGTGAGCCGAGATCGCGCCACTGCACTCCAGCCTGGGCGACAGAGCGAGACTCCGTCTCAAAAAAAAAAAAAAAAAAAACAAAAGCTGAGGGAATTTTTTACCAATAGACCTCCCCTGCAGGAAATGCTAAAGGGAGTCCTAAAGTTTGAAATGAAAGCATACCAAACAGTAACTTGTAGTTACTGTTGACAAACATAAACAAAATATGGATCTCAGTGACGGTAAATACATGGGCAATTATAAAAACTAGTATTATTGTAACATTGGCATGTAATTCCGCTTCTTGTTTTCCATATGATTGAAAGGCTAATACATATTAAAAACAATTATTGTCAAACCTAGTGAAACTTCACATTTTTATTAAAAGATTTATTAGTTTATGTTTCTGGATCCACAATGTATAAAAATGTAATTTTGTGACACCAAAAACTGAAGCAGATGGGGACATAGCTGTTAAAGGAACAGAGTTTGTTGAAGTTAAGCTGGTATAGCATGTTATAACTTCAAGATGTTAAATGTAATTCTCATGCTAGTCACAAGGAAAATAGCTTAAAATATACACAAAAGTTGAAAAATAAATTTAAAAACTTTTATTTATAGTAGCATAAAACAAAAATAAAATCCTTAGGAATTATACAAGGCAGTATGAAATTTGTCCAGTGAAAACTATGAAACATTTCTGAGAGAAATTAAAGAGGGCACAAATAAATGGAACAAAATCCCGTACTCACGGATTGGAAGACTTAATACTGTTAAGATAATAATATCTGAGCCAGTCTACAGATTTAGATTGGCAATCTCTCTGAAAATCCCAATGATGTGAGTTGTTTTTTGGATTTGTTTTGTTTTTTGTCGAAATAGAGAAACCTATCCTAACAGTCATATGAAATCTCAAGGGACTGTAAATAGCTCCCTGCCCCCAAAAGAAATTCTGAAAAAGAAGAAAAGAGCTGGAGGACTCACACTTCATGATTTCAAAACTTACCACAAAGCCACAGTAATAAAAATAGTGTGGTACTTGCAAATAGACATATACTACTGCCCCACCTGAGTGTTTTGCAGTGGCCTGGGAGCAGTTCAGACCCCCAAGCACAGCCGCTGCTTGACCCCGAGGGGCCAGAGGGGAACAAAGGTAGGGACCTGGTCCTAACTCCCCAGAATCTGAGCACACTGTCCAGGGATATTATGCTGAGATCTGTGGTCTGAACTCAAGCAGGGGAAGAGCTTCCACTTCCAGAACACTGAGAAGAATGACGTGAGAGTTTGTGTACTGGTGCGGGTGCCAAGCTAGGTGCCCCTTCCTCCACAGGACTGGTCTTGGAAGAGTGTAGCCCATTGGCCAGATGCAAATTCTGCATGAGGGAGCCCTGTGGCCTGGAACACTTGAACAGCTCAGTGATCTGGGCGCAGAAGGCTTGGAACAAAACTAGCTGGCTGGGCCTGCTCTTGGGACAGATGCCAGAGGGAGACCCAATTGGGAGGGTGTGAGCTGGGCAGACCCCACAGCTGTCTGCTGAGCTCAGCTACACTGAGCCTCAGGTACCATACAAGCTGCATACCCACAGCACAGCTGCCCTGCCCAGAGATCTGCCCTTGACCCACTGCATCACCAGAGCACTTGCAGATATACCCCAGAGCCCACTCTAACTCTGCCAAGCTGAGAGGACCAGTGGGTTCCTGGGAAGCTGTGGGTCTCCTGGTGACCTAAGCACCTTTTTCACAAAGTGGCAGAAGAGAGAAGAAAGCAGAGGAAACTGCCACTTATAAACTATCAAATCTCATAAGAACTCATTATCATGAGAACCTCATGGGGGAAACTGCCCCCATGATTCAATCACCTCCCACCAGATCCCTCCCTTGACATGTAGGGATTATGGGGATTACAATTCTAGACAAGATTTGGGTGGGGACACAGAGCCAAACCATATCAGGAGGGGAGGCTGCAGCCAACCAGGGAGCCTCTTGGGGCTAAGGAGATGCAGGCATAGAGCCAGTGATTGAAAGGGCCTCCCCCAAGGCCCAGGAACAGACTTGGTGAGGGAATTATTGCTCACGCCTGCATCTCCTCCTCTCCAGAGCTCTTCCGTGAACACATTGAAGAAATACAAGAGGCACACAGTTGAGTAAGAACATATCTGCCAGCCTTTACTCTTAAGCACCATATTACTGGATTGGAGTGTGAATTACACCACCAAGCAAAAATTCCTTCAATTCCCAATGAAGAAAACTAGCCACAACTGAAGAACCTGTATAGAGCCTTGGTCCTCTGAAAGCACCTAGAAACAAAACCAATCAACTATACACACAGCATACACCACCATCAAACCCTCAAGAGAAAAAAGAATATAAAAACAAAAAAAGCCTCATCCAAATGACAGCAACTTCAAAAAGATAAAGAAACACCAGACCTCTCAGATGAGAATGAAACGGTACAGGAAACCCAGCAATTCAAAAAGTCAGAGTGTTTCCATAGCTCCAAAGGATGACAGTATCTCCCCAGCAATGGATTCTAATCAGATTGAAATATCTAAAAAGGAAGATAGAATTCAAAATTTAGATGGCAAGGAAATTCAATGAGATTCAAGAGAAAGTTGATATCCCATCCAAGGAAGCCAATAAAATGATCCAAGACTTCAAAGATGACCATTTAAAGAAAGAACAAAGCTGAACTTCTGGAATTGAAAGCTTCGCTACAGTAATTTCAAAATGCAGTTGGAAGCTTTAACAACAGACTGAACAAAGCTGAGAAAGAATTTCACAGCTTAAAGAGTAGTCCTTTAAATAAACCCAGTCAGATAAAATTAAGAAAAAAGAATTTTAAAAAGTGAACAGGCTGGATGTGGTGGCTCACACTTGTAATCTTAGCGCTTTGGGAAGCCGAGGCAGGTAGATCACTTGAGTCCATGAGTTAGAGACCAGCCTGGCTAACATGGTGAAACTCCATCTCTACCAAAAATAAAAAAAATAAATGAATAAAATTAGCCATGTATGGTAGCACATGCTTGTAATCCCAGCTACTCAGGAGGCTGAGACAGGAAGGTAGCTTGAACCAGGGAGGTCAAGGATGCAGTGAGCCATGGTTGTGCCACTGCACATCAGCCTGGGCTACAGAGAAAGAACCTATTTCAAAAATAAATAAATACATAAATTTTAAAAAATAAACTTAAAAAAATAAAAATGAACAAAGCCTCCATGAAATATGTGATTATGTAAAGAAACCAAATCTATGATGTGGGGGTTCGGTCAGGATGGCAGGGAAAATTATAAGATGCAAACCTTCTTGGAAGGCCTGGGGGGTTTGCATAAGCTCCAGTAATAAACTTGGCTGAAGGCAGCCTTGTCCCCTTAGTTAAACAAATTAGAGTAGAAACAAAGGAATGTGAGGAGTTTACCTAACTAGCTTGTTTACTCATGTGGTCCTAAGACTAATCTTTGATCTACCACAGGTGCTTAATTGCTTTCTACTCGGGAAGTCCACAATGTCAATTACCCTGTAGTGGTGTTGACTCAAGCCTTTGTCAATTAATCTTTACTGAATAAATGCAAGTCTCACTGGCTGGTCAGGGCCACGGCTGCAACTAAGTGACCCGGACACTCAGTCGAACTGGCAAAGCAGAATATCTGTGTGTCAGTGTACTTCATTCATCTGTCATTGGGTCAGGGTCTGCGGGACAGACCTCCACACTATGACTCATTGACATTCCTGAGAGAGAAGGAATAAAGAATAAGCACCTTGGAAAATATTTTTGAGGATATGGTCCATGAAACTTTCCCCAATCTTGCTAGAGAAGTTGACATACAAATTCAAGAAATTTGGAGAACACCTCCTAGATACTAAACAAGACAACTGTCTCCAAGACACTTAGTCATCAGACTTTCCGAGGTCAACATGAAAGAAAAAAATCTTAAAAGCTGTTAGAGAAAAGGATCAAATCACTCATAAAGGAAACTCCATCAGGTTAACAGCAGACTTCTCAGCATAATCCAAGCCAGGAGAGATTGGAGGCCTCTTTTCAGGATCCTTGAAGGAAAGAAATTCCACTGGGCATGGTAACCCATGCCTGTAATCCCAGCACTTTGGGAGGCTGAGGCAGGCGGATCACCTGAGGTCGGGAGTTCGAGACCAGCCTGACCAACATGGAGAAATCTTACCTCTACTAAAAATACAAAAAAATTAGCCAGGCGTAGTGGCAGGCACCTGTAATCCAGCTACTCGGGAGGCTGAAGCAGAAGAATCGCTTGAACCCGGGAGGTGGAGGTTGCAGTGAGCCAAGATTGCACCACTGCACTCCAGCCTGGGCAACAAGAGTGAAACTCCACAAAAAAAAAAAAAAAAAGAAAAGAAAAAGAAATTCCAACCAAGAATTTCATATCCCACCAAAACTAAGCTTCATAAGCAAAGGAGACATAAAATCTTTTCCAGACAAGCAAATGCTAAGGGAATTTATTACCCCTAGAACTGTCTTATAAGATATCCTTTAGGCCTGGGGAGTTCTAAACATGGAAATGAAAGAGCAATATCTGCTACCACAAAAACACACTAAGTACATAGCTCACAGGTATTATAAAGCAACTACACGATAGAGACTACAAAGTAACCAGCTAATAACATGACAGGGTCAAACTCTCACCTACAAACATTAAACTTGAATGTAAATGGTCTAAATGCCCTGAGTAAAAGGCACAGCATGGTAAGTTGAATTTAAAAAAAAAAAAAAAAAAAAAAAAAAAACCCAACCATCTTCTGTTTTCAAGAGACTTCTTCAGAAGGAGCAGAAGTTGCTATTCCTATATCAGACAAAGCAGACATTAAGCAAACAACAGTTAAACAGGACAAAGAAAGTCATTATATAATAAAAAAGTGTTCATTCAACAAGACTTAACTATTCTAAATATATACACAACCAACATTGGAGAACCCAGGCTCATGAAACATGTACCTTTAAATGTATGAGAAGATATAGACAGCCACACAATAATAGTAAGAGACTTCAACACCCCACTGACAGCATTAGACAGACCATCAAGGCAGAAAAGTAACAAAGAAATTCCAACTTAAATTCAACACTTGATCGATTAGACCTGATAGTCATCTATAGAACACTGTACCCGTTAACACAGAGTATACATTCTTCTCATCAGCACATGGAACATACTCTAAGACTGATCACTTGCTCAGCCATAAAGCAAATCTCAATAAATTTTAAAAATGTTAAAATCATACCAACCATACTCTTGGACTGCAGTGGAATAAACATAGAAATCAATACCAAAATCTCTCAAAACCTTACAATTACATGGAAATTATATAACTAGCTCCTGAATTACTTTTGGATATACAACAAAGTTAATCCAGAAATTAAAAAAAAATTTGAAATAAATAAAAACAGAGAAAACACCAAAATTTCTGGGAGGTAGCAAAAGCAGTGTTATTACCAGGAAAGTTTATAGTGCCAAACACCTATCTCAAAAAGTTAGAAAGTTCTCAAATTAATGATATAACACCACATCTAAAGGAACTAGAAAAACATGAACAAAATAAAGCAAGCAAAAAAAAAAAAAAAATTAAAGTCCAAGCAGAACTAAATCAAATTGAGACTCAAAAATCCATACAAAGGATCAATGAAACTGAAAGTTGGTTTTTTGAAAAGATAAATAAGATTGATAGACCACTAGCTAGATTAACAAAGAAAAACAAAGATCCAAATAAGCACGATCAGAAATGACAAAGGTGACATTACAATCAATCCCACAGAGATACAAAAAATCCTCAGAGACTATTATGAAAAACTCTACACACACAAACCAGAAAATCTAGAAGAAATGGGCAAATTCCAGGAAACACACAACCTCTCAAGATTGCCTCAGGAAGAAATTGAAAACCTCAGCATACCAGTCATGAGTTCCAAAATTGAATCAGTAATAAAAAAATCTACCAACCAAAAAAAGCCCTGGACCAGAGGAATTCATAGCCGAATTTTGCCAGACATACCAATGGGCTGGTATGAATCCTACTGAAACTATTCCAAAAAATTAAGGAGGAGTGACTCCTCCCTAACTCATTCTATGAAGCCAGCATCACCCTGATGCCAAAATCTGGCAAAGGCTTAATTAAATATGAAAACCAAAGGCCAATATTCCCTACGAATATAGATTCAAAAAATCCTTAACAAAATTCTAGCAAATTGAATCCATCAGTACATGAGAAAGTTAATTTATCACAATCAGGGAGGCCTTATTCTTAGAATGCAAGGTTGGCTCAATGTACATATGCAAATCAATAAATGGGATTCACCACATAAACAGAATTAAAAACAAAGACTATGTGATCATCTCAACAGGCGTGGAAAATGATTTTGATAAAATCTAACATCTCTTCATGATAAAAAACCTTCAACAAACCAGGCATCGATGGGATATAACTCAAAATAATAAAAACCATCCATGTCAAACCCAGAGTTGACATCATACTAAGCCAGCAAAAACTGAAAGCATTCCCCTTGAGAATTTGAACAAGACAAGGATACCCAGTTTCTCCACTCCTATTCAACATAGTACTGGAAGTCCTTGGCAGAGCAATCAGTCAAGAGAAAGAAATAAAATGAATCGAAATAGAAAAAAAAAAAAAAGTCAATCTATCTCTCTTCACTCTTGATATGGTTCTATCCCTAAGGAAAACCCTAACGACTTTGCCAAAATCCTCCTAAAACTGAAAGGCTTCAGTAAAGTTTTAGGATATGACATCAATGTACAAAACTCAGTAGCATATCTACACACCAATAACATTCAAGCTGAGCCACATACACATACGAATACTTAGAAATTCGGCTAACCAGGGAGGTAAAATATCTCTACAAGGAGAACTGCAAACCATTGGTGAAAGAAATCATAGATGACACAAACAATAGGAAAAACATTCCATGCTCATAGATTGGAAGAATCAATATTGTGAAAATGGCCATATTACCTAAAACAATCTATAAAGTCAATTCTGTTCCTATCAAACTACCATTGTTATTTTTCACAGAATTAGAAAAAAACTACTCTAAAATTCATATGGAACCAAAAAGAAACCTGAACACCAAAAGCAACCTTAAGTAAAAAGGATTATATTATCTAACTTCAAACTATACTTCAAGCCTACAGTAATCAAAAACGCATGATACTGGTATAGAAGCAGACACATAGACCAACGAAGAAGAATAGAGAACCCAGAAATAAAGTTGCCTACCTACAATTATCTTATCTTTGACAAAGTTTTCAAAAATAAACAGGGGGAAAAGGACTCCCTATTCAATAAATGGTGCTGGGATGACTGGCTAGCCATATCCAGAAGAATGAAACTAGACCCCTACCTATTACCACACACAAAAATTAACTCAAGATGGATTAAAGACTTAAAGGTAAAGCCTCAAGCTATAAAAATCCTAGAAAACCTAGGAAATACCCTCTTGACACTGGTCTTGGCAAAGAATTTATTGCTATTACAACAACAACAACAAAAGGACAAGTAGGATCTAATTAAACTAAAGAGCTTCTACACAGCAAAAGAAACTATCAACAGAGTAGACAGACAACCTACAGAATGAGGGAAAATATTTGCAAACTATGCATCCAACAAAGGTCTAATATCCAGAATTTATAAGGAACTTAAGCAAATCAACAAGCGAAAAACAAATAAGTACTTTCAAAAGTAGGCAAAGGGCCAGGTGTGGTGGCTCATGCCTATAATCCCAGCACTTTGGGAGACTGAGGCGGGTGGATTGCCTGAGGTCAGGAGTTCAAGACTAGTATGACCAACACGATGAAACCCTGTCTCTACTAAAAATACAAAATTAGCCAGGCATAGTGATGCATGCCTATAATCTCAGCTACTCAGGAGGATGAGGCAGGAGAATCTCTTGAACCTGGTAAGTGGAGGTTGCACAGAGCCGAGATCATGCCATTGCACTCCAGCCTGGGCAACAAGAGCGAAACTCCATCTCAGGAAAAAAAAAAAGTAGGCAAAGGACATGAACAGACACTTCTGGAAAGAAGATGTGTAAGCAGCCTGCAAACATATGAAAAAATGCTCATCATTACTAATGATCAGAGGAATGCAAATCAAAATAACAATGAGAGACCATCTCACAGTCAGAATGGCTATTATTAAAAACTCAAAAAACAGATGGTGAAGCTATAGAGAAAAGGGAACGCATACACATCACTGATGGGAATGTAAATTAGTTCAGCCACTGTGGAAAGCAGTTCGCAGATTTCTCAAAGAACCTAAAACAGAACTGTCATTTGACCTAGCAATTCCATTACTGTGTATATATCCAAAAGAAAACAAATTGGCCAGGCGCAGTGGCTCACGCCTGTAATCCAAGCACTTTGGGAGGCGGAGGTGGGCAGATCACCTGAGGCTGGGCGTTCGAGTTCAGCCTGACCAACATGGAGAAACCCCATCTCTACTAAAAATACAAAATTAGCTGGGCGTGGCGGCGCATGCCTGTAATCCCAGCTACTCGGGAGGCTGAGGATCACTTGAACCCAGGAGGCGGAGGTTGTGGTGAGCCGAGCCCACGCCATTGTACACCAGCTTGGGCAATAAGAGCGGAAAACAAATCATTTTACCAAAAAGACATACACTTGCATATTCATAGTAGCACTATTCACTATAGCAAAGACACGGAATTAACTTCAGTGCCCATTAACAATAGATTGTATAAGGAAAATGTGGAAAATGTACACCATGGAATACTACGCAGCCATAAAAAGAATGAAATCATGTTCTTTGCAGCAGCATGATGGCACTGGAGGCCATTATCCTAAGTGAATTAATGCAGACATGGAAAAACAAATATTACACGTTCTCAGTCATAAGTTGGAGCTAAACACTGGGTACTCATGGACATAAAGATGGGAACAGTAGACACTGGGGACTCCAAAAGCAGGGAGGGACAGAGGTCGAGGCAAGGGTGAAAAAGCTACTTATGGGGTACTTTGCTACCTATGGGGTACTATCTGGGTGATGGGTGTGTTCACACCCCAAACCTCAACATCAACGTGATATACCTTTGTAACAAATCTGCACATGTACCCCCAAATCTAAAATAAAACTTGAAAAAAAAAAAGACATATAGACCGATGAAATAGAATAGAGTCCAGAAATAAACCCTTGCCTCTAAAGTCAAATGAGTTTTCACAGGGGTACCAAGACCAGTCAATGGGGCAGAAAACAGTCTTTTCAACAAACAGTGCTGGAAATACTAGGTATTCACATACAGAAGAATGAAGTCGGGGCCTTACCTAACAAAATTTAACTTGAATAGATCCGTGACCTAAATGTAAGACCTAAAACTGTGAAACTCTTAGAAGAAAACATAGGGCAAGAGTTTGCAACATTGAATTTGGCAATTGTTTCTTGGATATTATACCAAAAACAGAGAAAATATAAGGAAAAAATAGAAAATAGGAGTTCATTAATTTTTTTTTAGTTGTGCATGAAAACACACTATCAACAGAGCAAAAATGGCAGCCAACGTATTGGGAGAAAATGCTTCCAAGTTGTATATCTGTTAAGGGACTAATATCCACAGTTACTGTTTAACGGGTATAGAGTTTCCATTTAACAAGAGGAAAAGTGTTTTGGAGATGAACAGCAATGATATGACTGCATAACATGAATGTATTTAATGCCATTGAATCATACATGTAAACATGTTAAAGATGGTGAATTCTGTGTGTATTTTACCATAATAGAAAAATTGAAAAAAAACTCTCCTAATATCCTTTTTTATTCTATCATCTTTGTAGCTTCTAGCTTGATTTTAATTGATTTTGTTGCCTTCACTATAGGTCTCATTTCTCTGCATGACACATACATATAATTTTTAATTTGATGTCAGACATTGGGAATTTTATCTTATCATATGTTGCACACTTTTTATCTTTATAAACTATTATTGAGATTTGTTTTAGGATACTATTAAGTTACTTGGAAATAGTTTGATCCTTTCTGATCTGGCTTTTAAGCTTTGTTAGGTTAAACCAAAGCAGTATTTATACAAGGGCTAATTTTATCCCACCATTAAGTCAAATCCCTTCTGAATATTCCACGTATTGTTCCATGAATTATAATGTTTTTCATTTTGTCTGGTGGGAATGAGAACTATTTCTGGTCCTGTGTCAGGCTCTGGAAATTGTTCCTTCTAATTCTTTCAGGTGGTTCTTTTCTCAGCCTTGGGCAATTTTCTCCTATGTATGCCCTTATCAATACTAACTTGAAGAATCTGTGGGGACCCTGTAAAGATCTTTGGAGCTCTCTCTTTGGATAGTTCTGTCCTCTCTGCCACACTGCCCTGTGAGCTTTAGTTCCCTTGTCCTTCTCACACTATCAACTTTGTCTTCCCTACTCAAGGGATCTGGAGTCCTCATGGGCTCCCTGCACTATAAGTTGGAAACAATCTTTTTGTTTTGTGTGTATTTTTTTCTTTTTAAGAGTCAGGGTCTCACTAGTCTTAAACACCCGGCTTCAAGCGATCCTCCTGCCTTGACCTCCCAAAGTGTTAGGATTATAGACGTGAGCCACTGCACCCAGCCAGAACCAATCTTTAGGCAGAAAGCTGGAACAATTGTAGGATTTCCTCATGCATTTTTTATCTTTCTGTAATCACTGGCATTCATCGTCTAGTGTTCAATACCTTGAAAGCTGCCCTTTCATGTATTTTGTTTTCTTCAATTGTTTCAGACTGGAGGGTAAATCTAGTCCCTCTGACTTCACCTTGGCCAAAACTGGGAGCAGTTTCACCTTGCTTTTTAAAGCATGTTTTCACTGTATACAAATACAAAATTCTAGGTTACCATTTTTAACTCTGGCACTTTAAAAATGTCATTTCATTGATTTTTGGGTTTCATTGTTCCTGATGACGTGACAGCCATCTTTCATGTTTTTCCCTTTGGCTCTTTTCAAGGTTCTTTTTGGTATCTTTCATTTTCAACAGCTTGATTATCAAGTTGATGTGGTTTTCTTGGTAGTTTGCCTATTCAGGATTCAGTGAGTTTCCAGATGTATGAATCAATGCTTTCTCATCATTAGAAGGCATATTCCTCTGATATTTTTTCTCCTCTTTTTTTCTCTCCTAAGCCTCCTATTATATACATATATATTAGGCCGTTTTATATCATTCCCCAAGATCCCTGAATCTCTGTTAATTTTTAAAATACATATGTTCCCTATTATTTAGATACTAAAATTTCTCTCAATATTCAGATTCACCAGCTCTTTTTTTAAAATCTGTGATCTTCTCTTTTCTATTGAGCCAATCAAGAAAATTTTTCATTTCAATTATTGTGTAAGTTCTAGAATTTACATTTAGTTGGTTTATATAACTTCCATTTCTCTGCTAAGACTATTTGTTTACTCATAAAATAATATATTTTCCCTTAATTCTTTGAACACACTTTTATTTCCGTAATGCACAAAGGCTATTTCACAATCTTCATCTGCTGAGTTTAACATTTGAGCCTTCTCATGCTCACTTTCTGTTCATTGCTTTCCCCGCTAACATTGGTCCTATTGTCCTGTTTCTTTGTGTGTGTCCTAATTTTTTATTATATATTTGACATTGCAGATGGTATGTTTCAGATATCCTAGACTATGTTATCTTTCCTTGAGGAATGTTTGTTTTTGTTCTAGCAGGGAGTTCAATACCGGCTGATTACTTTAGAATTGTATAGGCTTGGTTTTATGCTTTGTTAGAATGAATTATGGGAAGCAAAATGTTTTTTGCAAGAGCCTCTAACTTAGTGGGACTTGATCTAAAAACTCTCCTTTGCAAATCTTGTCAGGGCATAGTTCTAGGCTTTGTTTGTACCTGAGAAGACCAGTTTTTACTCTAGGCTCCTTAGTTCTAAGGTCCTTTTTGCATTTTGGATGAATGCCCAGGATATTTTTAATCTTAGCTGAATTTACACCCCAGGTTGTTAAAAGGTGCCAAACAAATCTCACTTTTGCTGAGCTGGACTGCTAATGTCCCTTGCACAACTACCCTGGTAGCTCTAGTCTACTCTCAGCCTTGTAGCAGTCACTGGTAGGCCTTGGGTGATGTTGCCTATGCTAAGGATGGGAGGTAGATTCACTTACAGCTTTCTGTGGCCACTCTGCACAAATCCCTACACCCTTGTGCCACTTTTGAGAAATTTCAGGCACTTCAGCTGAACTGAATTCTGGTCTTTGCCTCTTCAGTTCAGTGGGACTATCTTGCTCTGCTTGAATTTTAGTATGCTGCTCTGAGGTTGCAGAACTGTCCCCCGGTGGAGAGCTGGCAAGTTTTCCTTATCCCAGATATGACAGTCTTGTACTGCTTATCAAAGGGACCAATAGATTTTATCTCTTTCCCTCTCCTTAATAGGCACTGGGTCATGGGAAGCTAATGTGGGAGTTCTTCTAATCACTTAAAACTCTTCTTTTCACACTTTTCTCTAAGAAAATGTATAGGAAATATGGGATTCACTTGTTTCCGAAAATTAACTTTATAGAGGTTGCACTAGGGGTTGGGTGGAGATCTCACCAGGTCTGAGTCTTCTCACTTTCTTCTCAATGCTTGCATAAGGAAGGTGGAACAACATTAGAAAATTGTAGACAGTCCATAAAGGAGTTTATATGAAGACTGGTTTTTCTAAGTAGGAGACAATGTTCATTCAACAAACATTTAGCACGTGTTTACTTTTAGAATTGGATATTCAAGGAAAAACCTGGACAGGGTCTCTGCCATCAAGGAATAGACAATCTAAAGAATCATTGCAGTTTGCCTTATTTATCCCTGAATCTAGTTTTACTGATTTCTTAGGACAAAATTACATCCTACAACTAGCAGCGCTGACTTCCCAGAGACTGTAATTTTGTGCTGTGGCACTTAGTTTTTCCCAAAGGGCATGACCTTAACTTCGTAACTAGGATGAAAGATGTTCGTAGGGTTGTACAAAGGGCCCTTAGGAACGGATTGGGAAAGGAAAGCATTTTATCATTCTATAATACCAGCTTTCTCTTGCATACTTATTTAAAAAACTAAAATAAAGCATAAAATACTTATAAAGTCATGGTGGCTGCAAATGACTTCCAGAGAAAGGTTGCATTCTCAGCAGTTCTGGGTTCTATATAGGAATTTCAGTTTGTATGACATGTTTCTTTTTCCCCACCCATTCTCTCTCCATCATCTTGGTTCCCCAATCCCTTCTTTTCTCCTACATTTTAAAGACCTGCTCCCACATCATCTCACAGCCCCTTTGCTTGTCTCTTTGTTCCTTTCCATCCTCAGTTGAGGACAGAAAAAGAAGCCAGTGTTCTGAGAGCAGTTTTTCGGGAAATGCTCAGTTGTTTTTTGTTTTTGTTGTTTTTGAGTGGGGGGCACACTTAGCAGAAGAAATAGCTTCTAATACCCAAATGTTCAGATTTATCTCGTCACATTTGTGAAAGAAAGGTTAAAAAAATGAAAAGTTAGTATAATTCTGATAAGACAGAATTACTAAGAACTACACAATGAAACGTGAAGCTGAATTGGAGGAGGGGGTGGCTATTACACACTCTGAGAGAACTAAGGTCCCGAACGTGGATTTCTGTATGAACTGGGTTGTCTTAACAGTTGAAATGCCTTCGAGAGAGCTTTGGGCACATCACCTTGAGCTTGGTGCTGGAAGGAGGTGGGCGATGAGCCAGGACTGCTGCGGGGCCCAGATGGTCCTGGTCCAGGCAGCTCTCACGGCTCTTTCCTTCCTGACTGTAGTCCCAGGCAGTTGGCCCAATTCCTGCTCCATTTCTGGGCTGCCTTGGGTGGGAAAGCCCTGCATATGGAATAGAATATAATTTCCCCATGTTCAATCATTCCTGTTTACTCCAAAAATGAGATGAAGGCCCTTTCAGCCCATGGAAAAATGGAATAAAGCACACATGCACGAACACACACACACACACACGCGTGCACGCACGCACACACACGCGCACACACACAAACTGGCGAGAAATTGAAATCTCTAGATCTTTCGGAGTCTGTCCTGTTTCATTGTTTCTTACTCTGAACTGGTCTCATATGCCAAGGCCTTCTGCTCTCCCGTCTATTCTAAGGAAAGGGAAACAGGAACTGAACTCATGTGTGCTGAGCACTTTCACATATATTCCACTTTATAAGAGAAGAAATTGAAACTCAGATTAGTTAAGTAGCTTGTAAAAGATTACAAAGCGGACAACTAAATTTTGACTCAATTTCTTGGACTTCTATGTACCATGCAAACCTTTTATTCTCTCATGTATTATGTAGGTCGGTGTATACAACAATGTAAGCAGAAAAAGCACTTTTTGAAACAATGAAATTGTATATAGTATGCCTCTATATAACACAGGTAAAATCAGCACTGAGGCTGCAGAGAGGAGTCTGGAGCTTTATTTGGAAATCTCTGGACCTTGGAAATCCAGGTTCCATGAAGGCCCTTGCAGGTGCACATGAAGGCAGACACTGGACACTGATTGTTTCAGGCAGCAGTTGAACCAGAAGATGCAATTGTCAGTTGCAAAGGTCATTTGTATCTATGGGGAATTTCAGATGACTGACCACCATTTTGTTTAGACAGAAAAATTACCTTTGGACATTCTCTCATAGGTCTACATTTATGCTTTGGAGTAGACATTACATAAAAATACCAATAAATCAGGGCAAAAATTAGTGGATCTTAGTCTCAACCCTGCCCGTAATAGCCAGGCCCAAACTAGGAGTACATACACATTTGCTTCAAGTTCATCTGTGGTGTGGTTTATCCGGTAAGCATAATGACAGTGTCCTCTCCAGCTCTTAGGAGGCATGTGGGACAAGGTTTGGTCTTTCACTAGTGAAGGCACCAAAGCAGCAGAGCTATTGGAACACAGGCTAAAAGAGGCTAAGACAGGTGCCATGAACTGTTTCTAGCTCACAAAATACAGCTCTCCTGAGATCGCGCCACTGAACTCCAGCCTGGGTGACAGAGCGAGACTCTGTCTCATACACACACACAAAATACAGCTCTTTGCAAGGTAAGCAGGTCATGGGTGTTAATAGCCTGTAGCAACCTAGTATCTTGCAGTATATAAGTAAGGGCGCATTTTTTATTAGGAAAACAGCACAGGGAAGTTAGTTTATTGCCTCAACTCCAAAACTAATCTTATTATAGGATGGAATTTGGAAGTTTGGGTAATTTGTTTCATTTGCATTGCAGCAAATGGAAAAAAAAATGAGAAAATGACTATTGTGACATTATACCTTGGTGACAACGCAGTGGATTTACAGAATGCAAATTAAAACAGATATCTGAAATTGCCTGGATGCTTCCAAATTCTTTTAGTATTTTTCCAACTGAGTGTCCCACCCCAATATGTGACATGTACGTGCAGACAAAACCTCTGCCTCTTTTTTTTTTTTTTTTTTTTTTGATACGGAGTTTTGCTCTGTCGCCCAGGCTGGAGTGCAGTGGCATGATCTCAGCTCACTGCAACCTCTGCCTCCTGGGTTCAAACAACTCTCCTGCCTCAGCCTCCCGAGTAGTTGGGACTGCAGGCGCGGGCCACCACGCCCAGCTAATTTTTTAAAACATATATTTTTAGTAGAGACGGGGTTTCACCATATTGGCCAGGCTAGTCTGGGGTTGAACTCCTGACCTCAAGTAATCTGTGGGCCTTGGCCTCCCAAAGTGCTGGGATTACAGGCATGGGCCACGGCGCCCGGCCAAACCTCTGCCTCTTACGGGAGCTGCTGACTCCAAGTGTGGCAGCACTTAACAGGTTGGGTTGTTACCGCTGCTCTGGGAGCTGACCTTGTGGGCGGGCGTGCTCATGATAAGGGCGCCTATGTGGGTCTGAGGAATCAAAGGGGCACACTCACGCTGTAGATGTCTTGGTACTGAAAGGAGTAGGTGGGTTTGGTGACCTAAATGCACTGAGAGAGGGAGAGATTTGGAAATCTGAGGAATCATACTGCATTTATGCTATGCTGACTGTGCCAGGCTTTTGGCCGGTGCTTTACACAACCAGTTGTAAGTTTTACCACAACTCCAAAACATAGGTATTACTTGTTTATTGTGGGGACACTTAGGCTGAGAAATAGAAGGTGACTTCTCAAGGCCACACTGCTAGTGAGCATAAGAGCACAGAGTTCTGTGCCTCTACAGACTATACTTTCTCAATTATGCCACTCTGCACCCCCAGACCACCAGGCACCATGCCAAGGGCTTTACATTTAATCCTCAGCACAACCCTGTGGAGGAGACTCTTATTATTGCCATGAACAGACAAGGAAACCAGTTCACAGAGGGAGTGAGTGGTGTTCACAAGCGGTGTCTGTTCACTCCAAGCATCTCTTCTTAACTTGACGCAGGCGTACGTACATATTAAGGTTTGTCCACATTAACTGTCTTGTCTTAGAATTAGTCAGCTTTCTAGACAGAGTTTTAGCGCAAGGGATTTGTGCAGATTATCTGTACAGCTGCAGACATCTTCATGGAATGTAAATTAGGTGCTGACATTGCTTTTCTGGGAAACCCGCTAGCATAGATTACATGCACTGGACATAAAACACACACATTGGTGATACATTTGCTGGTAGAGAATTGGAAAGTCAGGCCTGGGAAATCAGGACTCTTATCTGGAAAACTAGCTTCCGCTTTTGCATCACACGCCTATGACACAAGGTCATCCATATTTTACCTCTTTTGTATTCCTCTCTTATATTCCAAGGTCTGTGACTGTGAGGGTAGGTGCCAGGGGAGGGGGTTCAGGTGTCACCATGGAAAAATCCAGTTAGCCTAGGCCAGATACCAGCTTCAGATGCTCTTACCAAGTCTGCTGAAGACTATCAGGATGGCCCTTAGAGACTGTGGGACATTGACTTGCAACAAGGTGGCAAGTAATGTACTGAACTATTCCTGGTATTGTTTTCAGATTCTTACACACGTTATCTTCTGATGCCCTATGCGATGGACTGAATTTGTCCCCCCAAAATTCGTACGTTGAATCCTAACCCCTAATGTAATGATATTAGAAGGTGGGGCCTTTGAGAAGTAATTATATCATGAAGGTGGAAGCTTCATGAATGGGATCAGTGCCCTGATAAAAGGGACCCCAGAGAGCTCTCTTGCCTTCTGTCTGCCATGTGAGCATACAACAAGAAGGCAGCTGTCTGCTACTCAGAAGAGGGCTGTCACCAGGACCCACCATGCTGGCATCTTGATCTTGGACTTACTGCCTCCAGAACTGTAATAAATGTTTAAGTCACCTAGTTTATGGTGCTTTGTTACAACAGCCCTGACTAAGACTCCCTATGTGAGAGCTACCATCACGATGTCATTTCATAGATTAGACGACTGAGTTATATGTAGTCAGGAGCAGAAACTTAGCTCAAGCTTCTCTTCATCCACAGTCCCTTATTCTAAGCCCCTCTGCTCTGCTGCCCTGCTGGACCCCATCCTGTGCTGCTTCCCAAGTTCATTGGTTAAGGGACAATATGATCTAATTTGGTTTTGGACATGAAGGAACCTTTCTAAGACCATCCTGTTTGATATTTATAAAGGATTTAGTGGTTACAGTTAACTTTTTCTAGTTTAAACTGCTCTTTGGACATTTTGGTGTTCTTAGAACTGAACAAAAATATTTTGTGTCAGCTAGCTTTGAACTATGACCATGGCCCTGGAATGCACCAGGACACACACAAAAAGCAAAGGACTGGGTTTCCCAGCATCGCTCCACACGCCAAGCCTCATGGGCTCCTGTAGGTATGAGCTTTTGTTGATGTGAAACCACTCTGGGGTATATTGTTAATAGGAATCCAGGAGTCTGATTCAGAGGCAGTGGCCTAGTGTAAGGGTAAGAAATTCTAGTGGGTGTCCTGAGTCATGGTCTTATGATGGGGTGTGAAAAGCAGTGACAACCAAAATATCAGGAGAGATCTAACTTGGAGGGAAACAACTTATAAAGAAGAATTCATATATTTCCATTAAAAAGTTTATTTATTAAAGGAACCATTATTGCTCTGTGGCCCTTCCTGAACCCTTGTTTGGCGTTGTGGGTTTACTTTGCTCTGCACTGCTTCATCTTTAACTGTCTTCTGGGAATTTTACCGGGCAGTCGCACACCATTGCTCTGAAAACTTCCTGTTGTAACTTAGATGAAACGTCGTTGTAAAGGTTATCCTTGTGCTGCCACATTAGTTAAGGGCAGGTTGATTGCTGTAACTGACAATCACCGAGCCTTAGTGACAACGCAATAGAAATCTATTTCTTGATCACATAATGGACCAATGCTGCCAGATATGCCCTCCCCAAGTAGTGATCCAGGGACCCAGGGTCCTCCTACCTGTGGCACTGCCATCTGTGTTGGGGTAGAGGGGAGGGAAAGAGAGAAAGAGGCATACACACACACCCCGAGAGAGAGAGAGAGAGAGAGAGAGAGAGAGAGAGAGAGAGAGAGAGGAGAAAGACGTGGGTAGGGGAGGGTGGAATGGAAAGTTGCTCCTGCATAATTTTCTTTTCTTTCTTTCTTTGTTGTTTTGTTTTTTTTTTTTTTCTGTCGCCCAGGTTGGAGTGCAGTGGCGCAATCTTGTCCCACTGCAAGCTCTGCCTCCCAGGTTCATGCCATTCTCCTGCCTCAGCCTCCCAAGTAGCTGGGACTACAGGTGCCCGCCACCACACCTGGCTAATTTTTTTTTGTATTTTTAGTAGAGATGGGGTTTCACTGTGTTAGTCGGGATGGTCTCCATCTCCTGACTTCGTGATCTGCCCGTCTTGGCCTCCCAAAATGCTGGGATTACAGGCGTGAATCACCGCGCCCGGCCACTCCTGGTTAATTTTCATGGTCCAGAGTCCCAGGAAGCACACCTTCCATTGGCCAGAACTCTGCAAAGGGTCTTGAAAAGTAGTCCCAATATGCTCTGTTAGGTTTGCAGTAAGAGTAAATCCAGTGGATTCTGCTGAGTGATACATGAGCTGGAGCTATTCGTGGACATCTTAAGAGAAATGGTCCCTTTGGAAGGTGCCAAGAAGAACAGGTTCAGGAGGCAGGGTGGGAGGAGTGGTGATCCATATGGGCCCCAGTGACTGATGCACACGGGTGCTTCATGTTTGCTGAATGAGCAATGAGTGCTCCTCTTTAGTATTGCTTAATGTGGCCCTATAGTTATTAGTCCTTTAATATAGTAGTATAGTGTTTCCTGACCCTTCCAGGAAAAAAAAAAAAATCACCTGTCCTTCCCTTGGACCTACATTGGATGCTTTTTGTTTCTATCATGGTGTCTGTTACACTTTGTTGCCCTTATTTTTACTTCTGATTTCCCCTACTAGAATGTAAACTAGAAGCAAGAATCTCATTGCATCCATCTTCATAGCCATAGCCCCTTCTACGGTGCCTGGCATGAAAGGTTCAATAAATCAATGATTTTCTTAGAAGATTAGGGATTTACCATTTCTCAACTTGAATGCCTCCCCTCTGTATTAAACACATTACCTGGAGATGAAGCTATTAATTCCGTCCTACTGCACTTTCTCCATGCCAAGTAGGAACGAGAAACAGCATGAAGTCATGAGGGAAAAGGTTTAGGGCTGGGCAGAGCTGGCTTGGAATCCTGCTTCTGCCACTTTCTAACCCTGTAGTTGTAATTTAACTACACTGCCTCTTCACCTTATTGTCTCTCAACTTCGTCACCTGGTAAATGAGTATTCTCACCTCCTAACGATGTTTTGAAGTTGAGGATATGAACATAAAGGGATTAACACATTAGAAAGAAACTCCCATTGCTCCCTGAGTCAGGTATAAGTGCCATCTCCTTTGCTGCCAAGTGAGAAGCCAGTCCGGTATTCAAAGCAGTCGCAGAACCGGTTTTTTCTTTTTCCCGAGATGGGGAAGTAGATTTCCATGCCCATGGGGGGCACAGACTCATACATTCTTAATGTCAGTAAGGTCCTTGGATGTGTAAACAAAAGAAAAAATGCTTTGTTACCTTAGGAGCGATTCCTCCCTCTGAAAGTGTTCAGTAGAAAAGACTTAGCCATCCACCAGGAATATGGTTGAGGAGAGTCTTGTTATGAGTAGGAGTGCAGGACTAGTCTGATGATTCTTATCAAGCAAAAGCGATCATGTCAGGGTTTCTAGTGGTTTATGAGTAACAAAAACAATGAATATTTGTTGTTTCTGTTATATAAGCCATTGGGGAAAATATTTAACATCATTAAATATGATGGCTGGGGGGTATGTCCGGAAGATATATTGACAAAGTTGTGGAAGATACAAGTAAAAATGTTGAAAAAGACTTGACTAAGGCTTTCTTGAACCTTCCAACAACAGTATTAAAACTGATTATATAGCCTATTTTTAAAAGCCGTCATATTTTTGCTTACCACAGGGCCTAGCATATTGCAAGTGGTCAAGAAATCTTAGATGGATGGATGGATTGATTGATTCCTCCAATATGATTAGATAAACACATGTTTGTTGACTGAATGATTCAATAAATGACTTCCTTTACTCCAGATTTAATAGCCCCCGTTTTCCCAGGTTCTGTTAACATAACCTGTTATTTTCTCACATTTCAGTGGATCTGGTGACCATGTCTGGACAGCCTTCAGTCTGTTCATGTTCCTCCTCTAATGCAACTCCCAGAGCTAAACCTTATACTCCATCTTTAATCCAGTGACCCACCAGGAAAAGGCCTTGTGATAATCACCAGATAAAACTAAAAGCAAAAATCTTACTCTTCTGGAAGGCCAGGGGTCAGAGATGTCACAGCTGAAACTTCCTTCAAATGGTTCCAAATGAGGCTATGAAAAATCAGGGGCGGAAGTTTGCAGGTTTTGCAGGTTATATTTTGTTGCTTTATAACCCCTTTGGCCAAAGTGAATGTTATATTCGATGATGGGCATGGCTCTTGGACTTCATCCCTGTGCCAAGTACCAGACTAGAGATCTGTGAGCTAGGAAGCAAGCCAGCTATTTGAAGCACATTACATCAGACATTTCCTGAGGTGTAAAGGAAGGCCTCCTTGCTAGAAAGCAGGGAGAATTTTGGCTCATAGAGATTGGACTCAGTAACTTTAACTCCTTGGCTAAGAGCCAATACTCTAGCAAGCAGCTATCAAGTGGCCTGCAAAAAATTCAAAAACAAAGCCCCTGATCCTGCTTTGCCTGTTGACACCACAGCCTCCTTTGAGAGCTGTGTCACCTTTTTGGGAGTAGGAACAGTTTTTAGGAAAGGAGATACATTATAAAATCAGACATTTAAAAAAAAAGTAGTAACTTTTCTAATTTTACATTTTGGAGGCAATGTTGTCTTTACAGTGGGAAATTGTAGACCCTGAATTAAAATGCTTTTCCAAAAAATGCTGTCATCCATCCCTCTTTTCTTTTCAAGTTAGATAAAATCATCATATGAAGTAATGGATATCATGGTGTCAACTATTACATTTATTAATTAGATCCTAATGGTAGTTTCTCAATTAACTTCATAAATTATCTTTTGCAGCCAAGGAATTTGATCTCAATAGCACTCAAGGCCTGGCATGGTGGCTCAGACCTGTAATTCCAGCACTTTGGGAGGCCGAGGTGGGTGGGTCATCTGAGGTGAGGAGTTTGAGACCAGCCAGGCCAACATGGTGAAACCCCATTTCTACTAAAAATACAAAAATTTAGCTGGGCGTTGTGGTGCGCACCTGTAATCTCAGCTACTCAGGAGGCTGAGGCAGAAGAATCACTTGAACTTGGGAGGTGGAGGCTGCAGTAAGCCAAGATCACGCCATTGTGCCATTACACCCCAGCCTGGGCAACAGAGAGAGACTCTGTCTCAAAAAAAAAAAAAAAAAATAGCACTCAAAGTGAAATGTTTTGTAATGCTCAAGTTTTTAGATCTTTTTGTGTGCCATACAGGCTATTGTGAACGCATGCGCTAAGGGCCCTGTGTTCTTTTGGAACAAAGCACTACTCAAATGAATTTTAAAAACCCTAATTAATAATGCAGAGGCTCTGGAACCCTCCCTCCTGAATGCTGAAAGTTGGGTCCTAGTGTGGAAACAGAACTGGTTAGAGTAGCTTTATGGAACATACACGACAGAACAAGACACAAAGCACCTTTGGGTCAATTATCATATCCGATACTTCTTATACCTGTTTCTAGCTATGATTAGGTCATTCTTCAGTTTATTAACTGAGACCCAGGAGAGATAATTCCAAAGTCATTATCGGGATTAATCAAGCATTTTGATAGACTGATGCCTTTTCCATCGTAAGCTCTACAAACTGAGGAGCAACAGCGGTCCAGTGAACAGTGTGACCTTCCTGTAGTTTTGACTATGAGCCTTCAGTCTAAACTCTGGATACTTCCTCCTTCCTTTTGGGAAAATTGATCGGGCACTATTCGATCCCTACCTTGACGGGGTGCTCAAGAAAAACATAAAATATTTATGAAGTGCTTTGTTTCATAGGAAGCAATGTTCCAGGCTGCAAGACTCCTGTACGCTCTGATCTGCAGTGTTGGAAATGTATTTCAGCTTACCATACATTGTATCAGCTCTTCCAAGGTTGCACATTTCACTCCTGACTGTCCATGTGTGAAAATCTAAGAATGTCACACATCCCTTTGCCACCTTTCATTAACCATGTTTGTTCCCGAGCGTGGTGCGATATGTTATTAAAATGTCCAAAAAGGGAAATAAAGGAGTGGGGGGTGAGAAGAAGAGGAGGAGGTGGGAGCAGGAAGGTGAGTAGGAACTGACAATCCCTGAGGAGCCCAAGCTGTTAACCTGCAGGGTATGGGCATCCTCTGCCATTCACCCTGCAAGGTGAAACTGAGACTCACTGGCCAGATCTCGCAAGAAACTCTGCCAAGGTCTGCCATGGCCAAGCCTTCTCAGTGACGAGAGATGGTGGGGTGCAGAGCTGTTCATTTGGCATCCTTCACCATCACTGAGGTCACTGATAAAATATTAAGCTGATCTTCTATCTGTGGCTTCATGAAGATGATCAGGGATGGAGGGAAGCCAGGGGAAGGGGCAGTGTCAGGTGCATGAAGAGGAGCAAAGCCTTCTGGAAGCACACACATGGAGGCTCACAACAGCCACAGTTGCCACGGGGAAGCAGCCAGTTTGTGCTTACTTTCAACTCAGAGTGTTTTCTGTTGTATATCCATGTCATCACCTCTTATTTATCAGGAATTGACACAAAGTAACAGGTTTCACAATGCCATCAATGTCATTTTGACAGCATTCATGTCACAATACACAATCATGTACTGTAATTATACGAAATCCAAAGAATAAAATGTTACTAGTTACACTCGTTAAAATGAAACTGACAACCAAAAGAATAACAAAACAAAGAGAAATCTCTGTCAGAATCCACAGAGACATTTGACAATATTACCAAAAAAAATGGAGTCAAATAATTGTCCCAGCATGCTGCAGTTCATTGCCATAACTTCATAAATTCCCAGCTCTTTGGGGGAAAGAAAGTGCGTTTTCACAGCCTATATAGTTCTTAAAGAAATAGCTCTCACATGTATGCAGGTCAACAGAACAAGGAATGCAAAGTCTAGGCACCAAGATTGCTCAGACAGCAACGGAGTTTAGAGTCCGACTTGACACTCTTCTAAACCAGATGTGGTTTCTCGAGAAAGAACTTGGACAGTAACATTAGTCCAAAAGGGCCAAGGAAGAAACACCAACTGTTAATAAGGAAGAAAACCATCAAGAACTAGAACAGTTAAGACAAGTTTTTTTCTACTCTACTTTGAAGTTGAATTATAGCTTTTCATATTTGGAATAGGAAAAGATTACACAGTTGATCTGTGGGTAGGACCCCTTTCTTCCATGTTCAACCTCCCCTCTCCAGATCCAGTAATGTTGGAGTACAGATAGTGCTGGCTCAATGTCCTTGAAGCAGAATGACCATTTCTTCTTGTGTGGCCATGCCTCCTTTGAATAATGAGGTATAATCTGATGCTAACAATGCCTATTCCTTCCTGGGTAATGGGGCTGATGAATGGTGTAGGCAGAAAACAATTCAACTTTCTGATAAGAATCACACACATACAAAAATTATTGCACTTAAAAACAAACACTTAAAAATAAAAAACTCAGCCCAACCAGCAAAGGGCCAACGAAACTGTTCGGAAGTGCCGTACTTCCTGCCCTTTGGAGAGCGTCTTGACCTTCCTGGTGTTCTATTGAATTTGGTCCATTATTAAATGTCCCGAAGTGAAAGAGTCCAAAAAGACACTGTAGGCTCTTTAAGGCTAAGTCTTCCCGGTGCTTCTGTGAGATAAATTATCTCCTTGGCCACATAGTACAAAGCAGGGCCTCTTTTTAGAATAATGACTATGAGGGCCCCCTAAAACAATCTGGAAGCAAGGGAGGATGGGTGCACATCATGTCCTCTCCTGTGAATGAGACAGAGAAAGACAGTAAGCAGCCTGGTGTCACGGCAACCTTCTCCTGCTCCACAACTGCTCTCACTATGCTCAATCTCACAACCCATGCAGATGTGGGTTGATCTGTGCATCTTTCTCTGTGTGCTGCCACCTTTCTGTGGGTCTGAATGTCTTTCCCTCTCCCAGAAAATTTATTTCTCTCTTTCTTTATTTTTTATCCTTCCTGTTCCATTGTGTGCTCTGTCTCTCTTGATGGATGTACAGGTGCAGCGCTAATCCTATCCTGCTGCCCACTGGTCCATATGCTTCCCAGACTTTCATGATTCTCCCATCATGCACCACTGTCCTCTCCCTACCCTGTCATTGGCTCCTCTTCCCCCAGTATAGTCAGACACTCTACAGTCTGTTTACTGAACTAAATGGGCAGATTACTGTTACCTCAGCCAAGATTACTTATACCTCCAAAATCTGATCTCCTAGTCAAAATTGGAGTACAAGGCATTGAATATGTTACAAGTGCCTTCATGAAGCTCAAGGAAGGGCTCACATAATAGGAGAGATCAAGGCATTTTCAGGCTATCCTGAGACTACCCTGAGACTCTATTGTGACTGCTGTTTTTGGTTTTAGGAGTGTCCAATCCAGCTCATGTCTTTTTGGTAACCCCTTATACAGCCCTTGTAATCAATAAAATATTTGCACAAGATATTTAGATAGATTTGGATGGTAGTATCCTGATATTACAGGCACAGATCCATCCAATAACAGAATAATTTAGGGTTCTGAATAGAGGGAACGGAGGTGAAGTCATTATGAGGTGCAGAAACTCCTGTTTGTTGCTAACACCAACCAAGCCGCATTGAAACTCAAAGATCTGCTACAGTACTTGTTTCTCCCTGTGACCACCCATGTGTGGCCAGGAGCTGGGAAGCAATACTCATGTGAAGACAGAGTCAATACAAATGGCTACTGCTGTCTTTTGTCCCATCCATCACGACCCCCTCTAATAGTTCTAAGACCAAGCACTTGTGGTGAGCTCTTCTCCACTTACTGCTCCGGATTCTGAACTAGGACTTGCTAACATTCTCGTATATGACATCACTGATGCAGAACTGCTGCTTCTTCTTCATCCACATCAGTTGCACACACTGATGGATAAAAATGTACTGTTCCTGGAACAAAAGACAAAAACAGGTTTCAGAGCAGATATGTGGAAAGACATAATATTTTATACTATGACAGTTTTAATGATCAAGATCTGGTGTTAAAGGAAACCATTTTCATTATTTACAGAGATACAGTTTTATAACTAGCAAATCCAAAAGAAACAACTGTAAAAGTATTCTGATTAATAATAGAGCTTAGAACATCATGGTTTTTTTAAAAAACAGTGGAATTTTTTCCCTAACTTTATTGCAGTATAATAAAAATTATATCTATTTAAGGTGTACAATGTGATGATTTGATATACATATATATTATGAAATGATTACCACAATCAAGCTAGTTAACACATTCATCACCCCAGATTATATATATGTTTTTATATGTGTGTGTGTGTATATATATATGTGTATATATATTTGTGTGTGTGTGTGTGTGTGTGTGTGGTGAGAACACTTAAGATTTATTTTCCTAGCAAATTCCAAGTATACAATGTGGTATTATGAACTATGTTCACCATGCTGTACATTAGATCATTATTAATGTTAAAGGAAATGAATATTCAATCAAATTACAGGGCTATTTTGGGGGAAAAAAAAAAAGGATATCCCCTTATCATATACCAAAGTAAATTCCAAGTAATTTAATAAATTGTCATTAAAAATATAGAGGAAAATACTGGTTAATTTCTGATTGCTTTAGGAAAGGAATTTCTAAAATTAAGAGCAGTAGAATAAATTACAAATAAAAATCTCAATCTACTGTATATTTAAAAAAGTTAAAAAGAATAAAACATAGGGTAAACCAGAAACTGGGAGAGAAAAATATTTTCTAGAATTATGACAGAATATTGATACCTTTATTTTTGTGATAAAGTCATCCAAATCAGTAACATACAAATAGACAAATAAGTAAAGGACATCAGCCACTAGGCCAAATATTCCCTGGAAGTTAGAAACTATGTATTTTTATTCCTAATGCCTAGCACTTAGCTTGTGCTTATTAAATGATTTTTGAAGTAAACTGAGGAAATATTAAAATATGCCAAAAGTAGTCAAGTAATAAAAAGTAAATTGAAATCATTATTTTCTATCTATGTAGTGGACAAAGCTAAAAGGAAAAGAATAATTTTTTTTTTTTTTTTTTTTTTGAGACGGAGTCTCGCTCTGTCGCCCGGGCTGGAGTGCAGTGGCCGGATCTCAGCTCACTGCAAGCTCCGCCTCACGGGTTTACACCATTCTCCTGCCTCAGCCTCCCGAGTAGCTGGGACTACAGGCGCCTGCCACCTCGCCCAGCTAGTTTTTTTTTTGTATTTTTTAGTAGAGACGGGGTTTCACTGTGTTAGCCAGGATGGTCTCGATCTCCTGACCTCGTGATCTGCCCGTCTTGGCCTCCCAAAGTGCTGGGATTACAGGCTTGAGCCACCGCGCCTGGCCAGGAAAAGAATAATATTTAATGATGACAAGTTTGTTGAGGCAGTCCATTTTACCTATTATTTGTGCAGGCAGAATTAATAAAGTGCTAATAATGGTGTGGACACAGATAATAGTAAAAAGTGGGAAATAATCCAATTTAATGTTCTATAAAAAGGAGATTGGTTTAAGTATGCAATAGTGTGTCTATAATGAAACATTAGTCTGTCCTTAAAATGAGATTTATAGAGTTTTAGGTAATTTTTGTTACCATACAGGCTACATAGTAAAATCCTAAATGAGAAACTAGAATGTAAATAGAATGTAAAGTAATACATATATATACATACATATACATATATACATATGAGCACAATCATATAAAAGTTATACTTGAATGAAAGCCAAGATAAAATCACCAAAATTTTCTTTCTGCCAAGAAGGAAGGGTAATTTCATAGTGTTCCTCCTTTTTCTTTGTTTCCCAGAGTTTCTCTATAAGTAATACCACTAGAAATAACATTTAAATAAGATCCAGTCAAGATATCCATAGGATTTTAAGAAGCCTCCTGTGTAACAACTTCATACAAAAAATAAAATTAATATTTCAAACATCACTGGGTTGATAACCTGTATTTTTCAACACGGTTTGGAGAAAACGTATTCCCTTTTGTGGTGATGGTATCGGTGGCTGAGCTACCACTTGTGGTCATCACACATGGACACCCAATCCATTGTTTCTGGTGTTATGTCAACACAGGGAATACATAAGACCAGAGATTGCCTGGACTTTCAATCTGCATCTACTTAGTGGCTACATTTTGTATCAAAACAAAAACAACCAAACAAAAAGACCACAAGGAAAGTAAATAAAGACTTGGAGAGACTCGTCCTTGAAAGTCCCTGAGAAATCCAAACTGCAGATCAGGAGGAGAGGCTGCTCAAAGCAAAGCCCCAGCTGACCTCCAGGGAAGGGTATTAGGGGAAAACCAAACAAAATATTCCGTAAAAATAGAAGAGAGGAGAACATCATTCATAAGTGACACTTCACAGTTTCAAAGCACTTATCTAGGTTATATTATTTCCCATCATGTCTACTTTACAAAAATGAGTGAAAGTTATCATTCGTGTTTTACAGAAGAGAAATGGGAGCCTTGAGAGGTGACATGACTTGTGCAGCAGTAAAGTGGAGACTCGGGCCTCCCCACGGGGTCTGGCATTCTTTCTAAATACGCCTCTATTTGTGTGAAGAAGCCCATGGAGCGTGTCTGGTCAGGTGAGGAAGAGGAAGAGGGCAGGTCACAGTGCAGTCCAGGCAGCATGTTGCAATGACCCTGATATATGCACCTGGAGATATGGCTCATCCTATGAGCTGCTTCTGCAATTTTTTGGGTGAGGTGGAGTGGTGGAATCAAGGCAATGTAGAGAAGGCTGGAAAATTAGATACCAGTGATGGGAGGAAATATGCTCTACGTGGGTTGATTATATACATATAAACAAAGCTCAACTGAAGAATCATTTCATTCTCTTGAAAAGCATTAGTGTCAAAGGAGTACTCTAGGAGGATACATGTGAAAAGAATAAGCTTTTTTTACTTTGTTCTTTCCTTGTTAACTTTTGTGACCTGGCAGCAGAATTTGAATGTGAATGGGCTAAAGGAGAATCTTAGGCAGATCAATCTGTATTCAAAATACAGGATGAACCATGGTGAGCAGAGGAACAGGGAAAAAATAAAAGTAAATGAACAAGATGTTCTAGACATAAGTTAAAAGAAAGAAAAAAAAAACAGACACAGATTAATAACTGGAACTGGAAAGCATCCACCACGAGGTCCTAAGGGAATCAAGGGTCAAGCAAGAAAAGTTGGAAAAAGTAAGCAACCCAGGGGACCTCTGCCCCCATTGCTGACTTTGAACCCTCCATGAGAGTTCAGGGAAGGGACACTGTACTGTATTTTTTATTTAATTATTTAATAATTAATTTTAATTAATTATTTTTTGTTTTTTTTTTGAGACAGAGTCTCACTCTGTCACCAGACTGGAGTGCAGTGGTGCGATCTCGGCTCACTGCAAGCTCTGCCTCCTGGGTTCAAGCGATTCTCCTGCCTCAGCTTCCAGAGTAGCTGGGATTACAGGCGGGGGCCACCATGCCCGGCTAATTTTTGTATTTTTAGTAGAGATGGGGTTTAACTATGTTGGCCAGGATGGGGATACTGTACTTTAAAAAGGCTGTGTCCGTGGAGATATCAACCTAAAATGCTGCCATAAACAAATGAAACAACCAAAATTTAGGGTAAAACATTTAGGGAGAAAAGAAAACGTTTTCTTGGCTTTGCGGGAAGTGACATGGTGGCTGTTTAATTACCACCCAAAGAGAGATAACGGCCCTGAAAATGGGATGGAGGATCTGTCATGTGAAAGAGATTAAGAATCTGTAGTTGGGAAAAGTAAAAAGCAAACAGGCCATAATTAAAAATCTATGCAGTTTTTTTGTGTGTGTGTTTGGTTTTTGAGATGGAGTCTTGCTCTGTCTCCCAGGCTGGAGTGCAGTGGCACCGTATTAGCTCACTGCAACCTCTGTCTCCTGTGTTCAAGCAATTCTCCTGCCTCAGCCTCCCGAGTAGCTGGGATTACAGGCGCCCACTACCACGCCCGGCTAATTTTTTTATATTTTCAGTAGAGACAGGGTTTCACCATGTTGGCCAGGCTGGTCTCGAACTCCTGACCTTGGATGATCCGCCCTCCTCGGCCTCCCTGTAGTGTTGGGATTACAGGCGTGGGCCACCGCGCCCGGCCCCAAAATCTATTAAGTTTTAAAAGATAAGAATTAAGTAAATTGGGACGACAATTCATTAAATACAAAATACTTAAAATAAGGTGTGGCTCTTTGAAGCTTGGAGATTCGTATACATAAGGTGGAGTTTTAATCACATATCAGGGTGTAAATTTATGGAAGTAAAAGCCAAAAACATGGAGTGATTAATAAAGCACTGTTTACTCACCAGATAGTGGACTCCTCTGGGAAACCAGACATTTTAAACTTATGATTAAAAAGTGATGTTGACGTCCCCACCACACTAAATTACCAGGCAGCATGACTGAAACCAAGAAAGTGAGGAAACCAATTGTACTTGCTTCCTAATTATCAATGAGAGGTCTGAATATTAACGAGGCTAACTCTTTCCCAAGTGGTATGACCCTGCTGTAGCTCAGAAATGGACCCATTGAAACAGCCTTGCCAAAAGTTGGTGAGATAAGACTGGGGAGCTAGGAGGAAAGAAAAGCAAAGGCAGTGGGAAAGCAGAAACAGAGCTGAGACGGCCGCCATTACTCTGGGCTTTTGAAGTGATGCTGACATCTAGTGGTGCTGGGTAGGAAAAGCATGAGGAAGATCAAAGCATTTTTAAAATATCCTGATACAGGTCAGGTCAGGTTGTGTTCTACCCAAGTGTTCCACCCACACACACTCTTTGAGAAAAAGGATTGTTGTAAGACTGAGGCTAAGAAGTCGCGAGTATGGCTGGGTGATGAGGCTTATGAAGAAGCTATTGTACTTGGGTTTTTCCGCCCACAGAGGTACACACCCACGGCTGCTCTGAGACAGGCGGTGCTGTCTGCCAGCGTTGCCTTGGGTTGCCACCTCAGACTAAGTGCGTCCTCAGGCTTTCAGGGAGTGAGGACTTGGGAGAAGAGGAGGAAGACGGAGCACATAACACTGTTGGATATTTCAGGGGATGCTTCCATGTTGTTAAAATAATAAATCTTCATCACTGAGATGAAGGGAACTGGCAATGCTGGTAGGTTGGGGACTGGGAATCTTTACAATCATAAAAGGGACAGAAAGCTCAAATCCAACTTCTAATCATCATGAAAAGTGAATTTGGGATAGAGTCACATGGAGGATAAACTAATGACAAATGTATTGAATCAAATCCAACATTTCAAATATAAATCAAATTGCACCAGTTCTACAGTCTCTATTTGGTGGCATTTACCCAGGATGGCTGTTATCTGCAATTGACTCTGAGTCTGTACAAAGAGGTTTTACTCTTAGGAATCTACCCATGCACTCTGAATTATGATGCCAATAAAAGTGTAATCACTATACACCAAATGGTTTTCTGGAGGCTAGTGTCTATTTCTTTTATGCCTCAAAGCGGTTTGAACATATGCAATAAGAAAATGGGAAAGACAGACACAAAGAAGTTTGAGAGAATTGTTTTCAAGCATACCATTGAATAATGGTAAGTTTTTCCGTCCAGGGAAATTTTAAAAATACATATAGATTATGTTCCTACCTCTGTCTGTACCATAGACATCCGGTATGACCTCATTTCTGACACCAGCCCTAAGATGTCGACAAACTCATGATCCCGAATGTGCTGCAAGAGCCTGTCCAGGGCAATGAATGTTCCCGTCCGTCCCACTCCAGCACTGCAAAAGAATATTCCGATGGCACATTATTCAGATGGTCCTTCTTTTTTTTCTCTTTTTTCTTTTTTGAGACGGAGTCTTGCTCTGTCGCCCAGGCTGGAGGGCAATGGCGTGATCTCGGCTCACTGCAACCTCCGCCTCTTGGGTTCAAGTGATTCTCCTGCCTCAGCCTCCCGAGTAGCTGGGAATGCAGGCATGCGCCACCACGCCTGGCTAAGTTTTGTATTTTTAGTAGAGATGGAGTTTTGCCATGTTAGCCAGGCTGGTCTCGAACTCCTGACCTCAGGTGATCCTCCCACCTTGGCCTCCCAAAGTGCTGGAATTAGAGGCATGAGCCACCGCGGCCGGCCCAGATGGTGCTACTTTACTGTTGAAATAAAATTGATGATTTCTAAAAAACTACAAATAGTACCCTTGTGGAAAAAAGAAGTTTAAGCTCCTGACAATATCTTCCACTTAACTGTTTTTAAGTATGCAGTTATGGTTGGTGTTCCTTCTGATGTTACATTGCTGACTGTCATGGCTACCTTCCCGAGAGAGATTTGCACTGCATTGGCCACACCCTTTTTCGGGGTCTCTGCTTCTGGAGAAAAGTAGGGATTCCACGTTGAGTACTCCCAGGAGCTGATTTCTGCATTCAGAGAGCTGATACACATAAACAATACCCTGTCTTTTGAACACCATCAGAGTTAAGCCCTCAGACCAGCTCAAAAGTCCAGTTGAGATGTCCATACTCTAACTCTAGCTCTGGGACCACAGAGATTTGTGTATCTTCAACCCTAAGTTCAGTTCACCACCCCACACCTGTCTTACAGCACGCCTGCCCTTTTAGGGGGTCCTGAGCCTGCTTCCATCTCACAGGGACCTTTGAAATAGTTACCTTAAAATCACATGAAAAAATGTGGACCGAGTCTCAGCCAGTCCCCCAATCCCAGTGCTCAGGGCACAGGTGGAAGTGGACGGACACGTGCCGGCCAACTGCCCTTTACAGTCCCTAGTTCTATGTGTTGAAGTCAGCCCTTTTTTCCCTCCAATCCTCAGCAAAGAGCCAAATGGCTCTAAGCTTTGAATTCCTGTGAAATGATGGGAAAAGAGAAAGTTCAAGCCAATTATATGGAGTTTGCTAGAAAGATCCCACTCTATAAACCTTGAGTGTAAGGTTGCTTTTTCTACTAGACAACCCTTCCCTCCCAGGATTTCTCAGATAAAATGATCTGCCACTGAGTAAGCGCCTGTAAAGTCATATCCAGAACTGCACTTACTATCTTCCATGAAAGGAATCCATGAGTTTGACCCCAGAGTTGAACAGCTTCATTTTCTGCTCTTGAAAAAAACCATTTTGAGAACAGATAATCTTATCTGCTAAAGCTCATCCTTTAACCTGTGAATGCCTACAGTGGATTGACAGCAACGATAACTGCCCTAAACAGAAACTTACTAGCTTATGAAGCATCTTCCTTTCCAGGGAGATGCACACTCCACACAAACACACATGAATGCACACACATACATCCTCATTCTAGGCATTCTAATTCACAAGGGCCAAGGCAGTAGGTCTGGGGTTGTAGATTTATTTGCTTAGGTTGGCATGGCTGCCAATGCTTCCCTTCACATCTTCATCTCACCGCCACCTGCCACATGCCATTGGAGCATGTTTATGTCCCCTATTCTTTTGAGGTTGCATAAGGATTTTACAGAAGTATTGTATCACAGAGAGAGATTTTGATGGAGCTCTGTTCGTATAGTAGGAAGAACAAATTAAATTTAATGATAACTGTTCCTGTTGGGAATTAGTGTGGACCCTGATTTTTTTACATCCTATATCCTTTTTCATTCTACTGTCTGAAAATTTAAGAGACAATGCTGAAGAGGAAGCATAGCAAATATGTTTATCTTCATAAGCTGAATATCTTCATTTTTTTCTTTTCTTTTTCTAGTTTTTATGTCTATTTATATAATGTCGAGCTGTGATCAGCTTTCTATAATTTGACCTTGTATTTGTCCATGTTGTAACTACTCAGAATCCTTGATGGGGCAGGATAATATCACATATGAAGGGCATGATCTTTGCAGATTGGCATGCCTGGATTTGAATACTAACTCCTCCATGTTCTGGTTGCATGAAATTGTGTGAATCCCTTAACATCTCTACCCTTCTCTATTTTTTTCCATTTAAAAATGGGAATAATAACATCTATCTTATAGGGTATAGATACAAGAAAGCCATAATAAATATTGTATATAGTAAGACATCAATTAATCATAGTTTAAAAAATCAGAATTCATTTAATTTTCAACTAAATCTGATAAGGGCTTATGGAATGGTGAGCTATTCCCCTTACAGAATCAACTCCTAATATTTAATAGACTATGCAGTTGATGAGGTTACCTGCAGTGTATAATCATGGGACCTTTGCTCTTGGTAGCTTGCTGTCGGACCATGTGTACAAACTGCAGGATACTTTCTGCAGCATTTGCTGTGGGCACACCATGATCAGGCCATGCCGTGTAGTTAAAATGCATCACATCCTGCATCTCGTCAGCCTTTAGAGGAAAAAAGCCAAAAACAAGCATTAATTTTTCAGTTCACTGTTAGGATGACCCAGGACTCCACTAGCGATCACAGGTTAATCATGCAAAAAGGTAGAGCCATGTTCCACACCTGGTCAATACACTTTCCATCCTTTCTAGTTTTGAGCACCATATCTGGCATAAAAATAGGTAATGAAAAAAAAAAAAACCACACTAATTATATAAAGCTTCAAATAGTAGGATAAGTAGGCTAATCTGTACCTGTGTAATTAAGGACAAAACTTAAGCAGATTAGGGTTTGCATCCTGGCTCTGTCATTTAGAAGCTGCATCAGCTTTGGCTAATGAATTCAACACTGTAGAAAGTGCTGTTGGCGCCCTTTAGATACCTTTGCCAGCCTGAGGCACACTTTTCCCAGTTGCTGCTAACAGCACAGCAGTACCCATCTCTTGATAGTTGCCTTCCACTGCACAGAGGGGCTTCGACGGAAAATGCCTAAGAGGTTGCGTTCTCCTGCTGAGGGCAGCCCAGAGCTAATGCCTGACTAATTGTGGGGTACAAAAATCCAGCCTCTTTCAGAGTGAGACAATACCATGGTGCTGTTCATGCCGCAGCATTGTTTGTGGGATCCAGCACAGGTGAGACTTCAGCTGAATTCTCTGTAGGGCTTCTTCTCTATCAATCTGCTTCCCTTGCTCCCTTATGGGGTTTCCCCAAGAATGCACTTTCACAAAATCCCTTATATGAGAATCCTTGTCTTGGGCTTTGATACTAGAGGAACCACCTCACTGAGCTTCAGTTTTCTCATATCTAAAAGTGGCCTAATGATACTTATAACAAGAGTTGTTGTGTGGATTAAGTGTAATCATGTTTGTGATATTATTATTTACTAGTACCTCATTACTATCACTCACTGTCATCCAGCTCCATGCAATTGTATGGTTGGTTCTGGGAATCCCTAGTAAGTGAGTATAACTTGTATATGTATCCTATTCCTATTAACCCATACATCAAATATATTGTTGTTCCCTCTGAACTGAGTACATATTAACTAGAAGGTGGATCTTTCCAGATCAATTCTTTTTAGTTCCAACTAATTTGTAAGAGTAATATATTCTCCACTTGTTATCAACTGTCAGAAATATCCCAAACCCAGGCTTCATGAAGGTCTGATTCATCCCTCATTCCTCAAACTTGTGAAGAGCCTAGAATTCACTCAGAGGATGGAATACTATATCCTAACTGAGAAGGAGGGAAGCTTGACCTCGCTGTCAGTTTTGAACTAAGGTTTAAGCTCAGGTATTAAAAGAGAAATGAATTCCAAAGAGTCAGTGGTCTGAGGCAGAAAATAAATGTATAAAGACAATTCAAAAATAAAATGTATAAGTAAATATGTAAGATTTGTTTAAATATGCATAAGTTATTACCTCCCCTACACCCATTGTACCCTGTACCCTTGGCACCTAATATATCCCCAGTAGCGTGCAGCGCCTCCCCTACTATGTTCAAGGATTTTGGCTTAGACACACAGAACATGAAGTCTACAAAGACACTGGCTACCCTCACTGCTCTTTTCAGGAAGTATGTTGAGAAACTATCTTGGGCATAATGAATTGTGCAGAATAATTTACTTATGCAACGTCATGAGGATTTAAGAATACTCAGCCACCAAATAACTTTGGTTGCCAGGGAAGTTCAGGAAAATGCTTGCCCTGTTCAAATGCTGATCATAATTTGTATAACACATGTACATTGTAGCCAATATCTATATTCCAGCACGGTTGAGGTGAAAATGTATTCAGTTAAAAAGTGCAAGGTGGGCCAGGTGCAGTGGCTTACGCCTGTAATCCCAGCACTTTGGGAGGCCGAGGTGGGCAGATCACAAGGTCAGGAGATTGAGACCATCCTGGCTAACACAGTAAAACCCCATCTCTACTAAAAATACAAAAAAATTAACTGGCATGGTGGTGGGCGCCTGTAGTCCCAGCTACTTGGGAGGCTGAGGCAGGAGAATGGCGTGAACCCGGGAGGCGGAGCTTGCAGTGAGCCAAGATCACACCACTGCACGCCAGCCCAGGCGACAGAGTGAGACTCTGTCTAAAAAAAAAAAAAAAAAAAAAAAAAAAGTGCAAGATAATTTAAAATCAGGAAATCATTAAATTGTAGTTAGTTTCTCCGCAGCTACGAGGCAGGGGTCCTGGAACTGGGGTCAGCCTGAATAGCAACCTGAATAGCAAGGCACAAAGTCCCTGGCAACAAACAGGTTTTTCATGATCTTTAGTCTCCAGCTCTCACTCAGTTCATGCCAAGTTCCAAGTAGTAGAAAGTGACAAGTTGTGTGTTATGGTCATTTTTCTCCTTTCTTGTTAAAGGAGAAAACTCTTCTGGTTTTATCTTACTTAGCTATTCCTAAATTTCTCTTACCTTGAGTTCCTTATTTATGTAATTTTATCTTTTTGTAATTGGAAAGTTTCCACATATCAAAATGGAATGGATAAAGAAGGGTATAAACAAAAAAGTGAAACAAATAGAAAAATATATTAATTAGCACAGCACAGTGTTCTTTGGGCAACTTAGCCTTCATTGTAGGAGCTTAGCATTTCGATTCATCATGCTTATGGCCAAAAGGGGGCACTCTGGTACCAGATGCTTGTAACAAGTAAATTCCTTACAAGCAAACACTACTGTTCAATGTTTTATTCCTATTTTTCAAGTCCTTCACATGATTGTCATTGAAAGATAGGTCATCATTTAAGACCAAGGACAAGAAGCATAGTACTGACCATGCAATAATCTATGTGACTCTTCTTTGTCAACAGACTAGGCAGTGGAACAGACCCTATTTTGTGCTCTGAAATTTTTTCTCCTATGTGCAAACCTAGGGACAGATTCGTACTGTATTTGGTTATCAGTTTGCACTGGCTTTTCAATTGAAATAGCTAAGAACAAAAAACAGAGTTCAAATGGCATTCGGATTGACAAATATTTTCTCTGATGGAAAGTCTATTGATGCTTTACAAGTGCCTTATTATTTTTGAAATAACTCCTTCATTCACTGATTTATTCATTCCACAGGGATAGAGCACTTGCTTCTGAAACTCACAGTATACTGGGGAGGCAGACACAAAAAGCGAGAATTGTAACTATCTATGGTGTGCTGTGATAAAGCAGCTTACTTGAGACTCTGCCCCAGTGGAGGAAAGGGCTAATGGTGTCCCAGCCCAGAGAATACTCCACAAAGGAGGTGACACTTAAGCTGAAACGCTGCATTTCAGTAAAAACGTGCTTAACAAGGAAGCAATGTGAATTTCAAACGACTGAAACAACACAAAACACAGTCTGAGTTATACAGGAATTTGCCTAAATTCTCTTAGTCATAAAAGACATTGTTAACTGCCAGTTAACAATGATTAAGAAGTGATTTATCTCTTGTACATATCAATAAGTAGGCAGTATCAAGTTCTTACGTTGTATTGATATGGGCAATCTTTGTTTCCATTGCCTATTTTAAGGGTCAGCAAACATTTTCCGCAAAGGGACAGTTAGTAAATATTTTAGTTTTTGCAGATCATATAGTTTTGGTTGCAACTACTCAAGCTTGATGTAGCACAGAAGCAGTATAGACAATTCGTAAACAATGCAGGCTGTGTTCTAGTAAAATGTTATATATGGACATTGAAATCTACATTTCACATAATTTACATATAGTATTTCATATAAAATATTTTTTTTGTTGATTTGTGTGTGTGTGTGTGTGTGTGTGTGTGTGTGTGTGTGTGTAGACAGTCTTGCTCTTGTTGCCCAGGCTGAAGTGTAGTGGCAAAATCTTGGCTCACTGCAACCTCCCCCCACTGAGCTCAAGCGATTCTCCCACCTCAGACTCTTGAGTAGCTGGGACTACAGGTGTGTACCACTATGCCAGCTAATTTTTGTATTTTTAGTCAGATGGGGTCTCCCTGTGTTGCTTAGGCAATCTTGAAATCCTGTGCTCAATGACCTGCTCGCCTCAGCCTCTCAAAGTGCTGGGATTACAGGCATGAACCACCGTGCTCAGCTGATTTTTTTTCAACCATTAAAAAAATGTAAAAACCATTCTTAGCTCATGGGCTTTATCCAACAGGCAGTGGGTAAATTTGTTCCACAGGCTACGATTTGCTATTTCCTTAACTATTAAAAGGATTGTTTCTAAGCAGGGAAGAACATCTCGGTGAGAACTTTCCTATTCAATTTTGCCTTCATAGAGAGCATGTTCAAGTGGAGAGGGCTATTAATAGTAAAAACTCTACATTCTATAGGCTGAGGTCAATGGCATGACTTTGATGGATGTTAGCGCCTAAGTCTGTCACAGAAATATTCAGCGTTTGCTCAGAGACTTGTCAGCAGAAAGGTGGCAGGCCTTGTGAGAAAAACAGACTTTTTTTTTTTTTGGATGTGTTATCAATCAGAAGTCAATAGCCCTTCAAGAGCGATAGGGAATTATGATTAATAAGACCTAGAAGTACCTTCCAAACAATGAAAACCAAACCAGAACAAAATGAGAAAAAACAAACAAACAAAACCCAAACTACTAACTCATGGTTTAATTATTTAATTTAAAATGTAAGTGTGCCTTATAGACCCTAATTATACTCATGTATGATTAATATAAGTAATGAGAACACTTCTGTCTTCAATGATGCCTGATAAGCAATGATTAACAGTGTCTTCTATGATCCTGAGCTAATTTGAGATGAACTAGTGCAGACTTTTTACTGCATCTTCTCAGCCTCTCCAGAACAACCATATCATCCCCACCATCACTGATGAACTGGGGAACAATGACACTGAAAGTGGATTTTTCCTCTTGAAGGAGGCAGCATTGCAAAGCTCCAAGTGCTCACTGGGGTGGTCTCCCAGCACTTGCCCGACGGTGGTGGGGTAGGTGGCAGTCCAAGTGCTCACTGGGGCGGTCTCCCAGCACTTGCCCGGCAGTGGTGGGGTAGGTGGCAGCACAAGGACAGCACCTGCTCTCTGCTTGGTGACTTACATAGTTGATCCGGAAGTGTCTACAGGCCCAGTCGTCCTGTTCTTCCTCTGAAATCATCTCCACAGTGATGTCTCCGTAGGCTATAGGTTCTTCCGTGAATGGCCAGTAATGGTCACATTTCACCTGGAGCAAGGACAAAACAATTGTTTAAAACAAACAGGCTAGGAAAGCAATTAAGCCTGTGCTCACTTAGGGAAAACAAAGGTATTTGCCTGTGATGAATTAGATAGGACCGTGGTGAAGATGAAACGTAAAGCAAATACAATCGTTTTTGCTACATAGTGTGAATTCTTATCACATGACTTGGGTCATTCTTATCATACCTAACTGAAACAGAGTTGAGGGGTCAGGGGATAAAGCACTCAGAACACCCCAGCTACTTGGGAGGCTGAGGCAGGAGAATCGCTTGAACCCGGGAGGCAGAGGTTGCAGTGAGCCGAGATCGCGCCACTGCACTCCAGCCTGCGCGACAGAGAGAGGCTCCGTCTCAACAACAACAACAACAACAACAACAACAACAACAAAAAGCACTCAAAACGCGTAACATTGTTCCAGGAATATAATTCTCCGTAAGCCCTGGTTGCTGAAACTGCCATTAGTAACTTGAAACCAGTGTTATCTAATAGCAACTGAAACAACCTCCTGCGACTCTGAGACTAGTTTTACCCACCACCATCCATTCACCAATCCGAGCTTGCCAGCTCCCCAAAACTTTACTAGTGCTAATGAACTTTCCTGCAAAACAATATGCAGTATTTCTCCTTTTTAGAAGACTTCCAACCTTCTCTTTTTTCCTTTGAACATTGCAAAGACCACCAGGTCTGTGTGTTTGCCCCCAAATTGTAATTCTTGCTTCACGAATACAATGTTTTAAATTTAGCGCTTTGTCTCTACGTTTTATTTGACTTTGAAAACAGCAAGCATTTCATCAGTGGCAGAGGCTGGGGCAGGTTTTGCTGCTAAGTGGGAACTGCTTCAGTAAGTACGTACCCTCCTTTTCTCATTACACTGAGTGAGCATGACAATAATCTGAGACTTCTGTTGCAGGACCATCTTCCAGAAGTCATTTCTGGTTTCAGGCAGTGGTCCCTGGGTGGCAATATACTCCTGGGGTGAGTTGTATCCCTGAAAGATAAGTGACAAAATTATCACCTAACCAGCCACTGTCAACACCAAATGCTGCTCAACGCCTATGGGAAAAAAAATGAAAATTTGCTGGTGATAAAATTGGCAAAGGATCACACACCTATGTAACGTTTTCTCCTTTTTTAATCAAAGAGGCTATCAGATAACTGACCATAATTAGTCTGTGTGATTGTAAGCATTGTTCTCCAGAAGGCTGCAAAAATCACATCCACACCTTTTTATGACAATAGTAACGATCTTTATATTTTAAAAGTGCAGGTGTTAGCGTGGAACCCTTTGAATTTGGTTGCTGAAACAAATTTAAACACAAGATAGGTGATCTTTAGCCTTTCTACTTTCCCTTTCACTGGTCCTTTATAAAGAAATAGAAACATTACTAGTCTATGGACTTTTTTTGGTATTCTTTATTATGAAATGGGGTAATGCAAACTTTTTAGAATGCAATTGCTGGGTTGGGAATGGCTCTCTTTTGAACTGTTTGACACATCCGTATAGCCCTGCTAGTCTTTCTCTGGCTGGGTTAGCACTGGGGTGCCTGATTTTTTTTTCTACTTACAGGAATATAGTTGGCATTGATGTAGTCTGCACCTTCCTCTTCGTTCATGGAGACTAATCTCACACGGCTGAAGTCATCTGTAGAGAATAAGGAGAAAAAAATATTAAAATTCAGGATGGAAGGAAAAACTATTTTGACCCTCTCTATCCAGTATTAAGTTAAATCAGTCAGTGACAGGGTAGGTAGATAATAATTTTTAGCCTGATATTTTAGCCATTCTTCAACTTTAGTTTGTTGTTTAATTAAATAAGTGAATGTCTTCCAACCACTATTTTTTTTTCACTACCAGCTCTCCTGTCCTTGAAAGAATTGTTTCCAGGATTGTTTAGGGGTTGTGCAGAGTATTTCAGGAACTAAAATATCTGTGAGACTGACTGGACAGCTATAGTATGTAGCCTCAGCACACAGTTTTCATTTCACCTAGAGATGTCCAGAGAGTTCACTTCTTTAAGGAAGCCTAGACAAGAGAAGATGCATGGGTTTCTTTTGTAGGTGGACATTAAATGAAAGAAGTAATTTCTGAACTGTGGACAGATGTGAAGTGTTATTATGATAATATATCTAATTTCATTAAGAAACCATATCAAGAAGAGACTTCTCTTTCTAGAGCGTTTTCAGCCTTCCTTTTCTCACTTTTCCATTCGTGCCTAGCTCCTACAGCGTGTAGCAGAGAGAAAAGTGAAATCTAAACTGGAATGTATTTTGATTGTTTTGTAAGTACTTTATATTACCTTTTTTCTTGAATGTTGCTTTTTATTACAAAATGCTAAGCAACTATATAACTTGTCAGAAGTTAGAGAAGGAATTTTAATATATTGCATTGCCTTTCAATTTGCCTCTTTCCATTATCAATGAATTGACTGAAAATATTTTATGAGAGTACAAATGATCCAGTCCCCAATTTGACTATGGCTTTCTAATCTCTAAAGGGCCAAATGGTCAGTCTTTTTGTTCAGATACAATTCACTTAAAAGCACAATAATTAAATCTTCCTCCATATGATAAGATCTAAAGACATCAAAGCAGAGTGAGATCAATGCAATCTTAGACGTGGCCTTGAGATCCAGACCACAGCTGGGTGTGGTCAGAGATTGGTGAAATTGATTAATCTGCAATGACAGTCCTTCAACCCTTAAAAGACATGAGTAGGATTGGCACAATTGATGATCTTACATGGTAGGATGTTTGTGTAACGGTTTTTACATCGATTCAGTGGAAGATCTGCAGCAAAGTGTGGGATATCCAGTCCAATCAATTTCAACTCCTGTAAAGGACAGAGAATGGATTTGAGATTTCCACACATGGTGTGAATTGGATTATCGTTCACACTGGTTTATTGCTCACAAGCCCTTTGGTATATGACACTGCAGTGGCTCCCATTAGAGGCGGAGTGTACTCTTCCACCCCACTATTGTCAACTTGGTTTGGCCAATGATCTTAGGTAGAAATCAAGTCCAGTCAGGAGCTTTCAATGCACTTGCTTGTTTGGTTTGCCCTCTTAGGTGCCTGCTGTCTGCCATGAAAAGGACATGACCAGGGAAGCTGCTAGTCCCAGAATGAGGAGACACAGAGGGCAGACCTGACTCTGACCCATAGCCTGAAGCAGAACTGCCCCAGCTGTTCCACAGACCCGTGAGTGAGAAAAGTAAATGTTATTGTAGAGATTTTGAGGTTGTTTCTCATATAGCATTACTGTGGTAATAGCTATCTAATACAACACATAAATACCTTGGATAACTTAGTGGTCATTTGGAGAAGTAAGAGCTATATGTATAACACTCAGGGTATGAAAAATTTGAAAATAAAAATGTTTTTCAGATTTTTGGAGGAATAGGGTAACTTAAGTTTATGAAATTTGTATAAACTTTTCCTATTCTCTGAAGGAATCTACTTTTTTTTTTTTTTTTTCCTTGTAGGCAATGAGACTTAGAGAAAATAGTAAAAAAGAACGAGGAAGGACTAGAGAACAATCTCCATGTTAAAAAGTATAGGATTAGGCCGGGCGCGGTGGCTCAAGCCTGTAATCCTAGCACTTTGGGAGGCCGAGACGGGCGGATCACAAGGTCAGGAGATCGAGACCATCCTGGCTAACATAGTGAAACCCCGTCTCTACTAACAAATACAAAAAACTAGCTGGGTGAGGTGGCAGGCGCCTGTAGTCCCAGCTACTCAGGAGGCTGAGGCAGGAGAATGGTGTAAACCCGGAAGGTGGAGCTTGCAGTGAGCTGGGATCCAGCCACTGCACTCCAGCCTGGGTGACAGAGCGAGACTCCGTCTCAAAAAAAAAAAAAAAAAAAAGTATAGGATTAACAGGCACTAAATATCTGGTAATAAATATCTGAATATCTGGTGATGAAACCTCAAACATAAAGATGGATCTGTAGTTGCTGGGGAAAATCCTTTAGTGAGAATAAGAACATTCAAATGTCTGCCTCCATATATTGGTACTCTTATAAACCTCATTTCAGAAGGTGCACTGATAGGAAATTTTTATATAAATAACCGTCACACTTCAAAAATGGTATGTTATGGGGTAAGGGGGATTTCTAAGTTGCTACGCCGTGTATCTTATAGGAAACAAGGGGATTGTGGTCAGGCCATCTGTATTTCCTGGAGGCATCATTCACATTGTGGTCTATGTGAATGGTGTCCACTGGAGTTGTACAATGCACAGCCAATGCAGTGGATCTAGTTATATTCCTATACAAATTTTAGAGGAATATTAATAAACAGTGTACATAACTGTGTATAAGCAGGATTACCCACGTAGTATGCATCTTTCTATAAGACTATTAAGTGAGGCAGAAATCGCTTATTAGAAATTTTATTTACATTTATAGAAGGTTAATATTGAGCCCAAGTTTTACTCTTCATAATTCCTCCTAATTATTACTTCAAGGAATCAAAGTTGGAGGAATACTTTCCTGGGAGAAGAATTTTGGAGCATCTTTTAATACTGTTGAAGAGAATTGGAGACATTGGACCATGTTCTAGTATTGAATAGGGATATCTTTCATGCCCTTTGTGTCTTTATTCAAGTGTTCTTTGCAAAGCACATGCTTTATTAATCAAGTTATTGGGTCTTCTGATGCTTTTAAATAGAAGATCCATGGTGGCAAATTACCTTGTGCTTAATGGCATTGGGTTGCCTGACTGTAGCCAACATGGATGAACCAACAAAATTTGCCCAGATTTCTCTCTTCCTTTGATTTCTCATCACTTTTGGCTTTTCAAGATGACAGTATCTCAAGTTCTTTGGACTAAGTTGATGTTAGTCTTACATACAAACTATGTTACATTTGATTTTCAACTCACAAAATTGGTTTTCTTCCATCTCAAGCACTTACTTGCCAAATATATTTAGGTAGATGCTTGCCATTGTTACTTTATAATGGAGCATTCCATTTTAAAGGGTATTCAAAGGTTGACTATATTTTTCTTGTAAGAAACAACTTATTTTTAGTAAATTTCAACTAAATCAGTGTAATGTTTAGGTTAGTTCCTTTTGGTGGTTATAAGCTTATTTAAATTGCTTAAATTCTTTTTTTTTTTTTTTTTTTGAGACGGAGTCTCGCTCTGTTGCCCAGGCTGGAGTGCAGTGGCGCGATCTCGGCTCACTGCAAGCTCCGCCTCCCGGGCTTAGGCCATTCTCCTGCCTCAGCCTCCCAAGTAGCTGGGACCACAGGCGCCCGCCACCTCGCCCGGCTAGTTTTTTGTAATTTTTAGTAGAGACGGGGTTTCACCGTGTTCGCCAGGATGGTCTCGATCTCCTGACCTTGTGATCCGCCCGTCTCGGCCTCCCAAAGTGCTGGGATTACAGGCTTGAGCCACCGCGCCCGGCCCTTAAATTCTTTTAGAAATCTACCTCCTTTAGAAAATGCCTGCATAGATATTTTTTCAAAATATCTCACATATTTTGATGTGCCACTTAATAAACTATATGTTCGTGGAAGGGTAGTTAACTTTCTTTTTTTTAACATCAGTTCAATTACCTGTAAGATAAGGCTAGTAATTTCTCCATACCTTCCTTTTTTATAGTGACTATCAAATGGAATAATTTAACTCAACAAATACTAATACAGCACTATTGATAATCATTGTGAAATACTTTTGCGATGATTCTTTGTTTTGCTTTGCCTGGCTCCACAATTTCTTCCTCCTTTGCCATTTATGCCAGCAGACCAATAACTCTTCCCCCAGTTTCCTTGCTTTGGGGACAGACTGGTAAGCCACAGGAAAAGGCTTCAGATACAAAAGGAATTGTGGAACCAGATTGAGGCTGAGTGTTTGAGCACATGTGGAAACTGACTAAACTGATAGAACTTTAATTGTGTGTTGCCTTCCTGCTGTAAATACTCTAAGTTGATAAGAGAGGTTTAATTGGCTGAACACTGTAAGTGGAAGTTGCCAAAGTTGAATTGCAGCAAAGCGGGAACTGCATGTAAACACAATATGCTTAGCAGCCTTTGTAATTTAGCCTGTCACTAAGTGGAAAATAAAATATTAAGTTTCCAGTTCAGCAGCTTTGAAGTTATTTTCTTTCCAACCATATGGAAATTCCATTGGCTTAAATCTTTATGAAGACAAAGTATGGAGTGATAAACCTGAAACCCACATCAATCATTTTTGAATTTTCTTTTGTCAGTTTTGTTTCTAAATATAATTTATCACCCTTTTTTTCTAGGCTATACAGTCATCTGTAGTGGGTTGATTGGTGATCCCCAATAAGATACGTCTATGTCCTAACCCCTAGAACCTGTGAATGTGGTCTCATTTGGAGAAAGTGTCTTTGCAGTTGTAATTAAGTTAAAGAACTTGAGATGAGATCATCCTGGAGTAGAGGAAAAGGAATGTAAAGATGGAGACAGATCAGAGTTATGCAGATGCAAGCCAAGGAGTCACTGCGGCCAACGGAAGCTGAAAGAGGCAAAGAAAAATTCTTCCCTAGAGCCTTAAGGGGAGTATGGCCCGCTGACACTTTGATTTTTGAATTCTGGCTCTGCAATTGTGAGAATAAATTTCTGCTGTTTTAAACTACCACAACTGTGGTAATTTGTTATGGCAGCCATAGGAACTAATATGGTCACCCAAACCCAATAGCAGGCTACGTTTTGTTTGCTGTGTTTGAAGCATACGGGTCTTGGAAAGCAAAGCACAAGCATATACATTATATTAGTTGACTTGGGCTGCCATAACAAAACACTAGAGAGTGGTGGTTTAAACAGTAGAGATTTATGTCTCACAGTTCTAGAGGTTGCGAAGTCCAAGATCAAGATGCCAACAAGGTAGATTTCATTCATAGGCATCTTGTCTTGGCTAATCCTGAGACAGTCAGGTAGGAGGGGGTTCTTGGAGAAATTCCAACTAGCCTGCTGACAGAGGTAGAGCCTTGGGAAGTTCACCATGTTTGCAGTGGGGAAGGAGCCTGGTCTCTCCTCTTCCTGTGTGGAACCTGAGATTCAAGCTGCCGGTGGGAAGTGCTCTAGCAGGGACTCCAGCCTAGTGAGAGTCCCTGTTTCTCCCTTTTCTTCCTTTTCACCCAATAAAACCCTGTTTTACTCACCCTCCAAACAGCCTGTGACCTAAATTTTCATGGCTGTGGGATGGACAAGGACCTCATCTTTAGCTGAACTAAGGAAAAGTCCTGCAACAATCCCACCATGAAGTCCTCACCCTCATGAGCTCATCTCATCCTAATTACTTAGCAAGGGCTCCATCTCCAAATACCATTGCTTTGGGGGTTAGGGATTAAACATAGGAATTTTGGGGGGTCACAAATATTCAGCCCATAACCTGCAACATCATCTTCTGAGGACAGCACAATCTGTATTCTGGTCTTAGGGTTTGTAACAGTGTCAGTTTGCTTTTGGTGTTTGCTTTGGGATAGGTTGGACATCAGAGCCAGATGAACTAGACTACTAGATTACTTGTCTGTAGGCATGGAAAAAGTGAAGAAAAACAATGTGCCAGTGGTGTTGACAGAAGAAGTTCCATGTATAGCAAGTAAATTCTACTACCAGAAATCAAAGGTCACCTCTTGTGAACTGCACAGCCAGTTCTGTAGCTTGTTTTCCTGTTTGTTTGTTTGTTTTTTATCTTTGCAGCCACATGTCTGAACAGAGATGGTGAGGGCCTTTACTAGTATCCTGATCAAACACTAAGTACAGACATTAATAGCAGAATGAGCAACATGTGATATGTCTTCCGGACTCTCACATTTCGGTTATAAAGTCTGGTTCTTCAAAATCTTTCCCATGTGAAACATAAAAAATGAGGAACCTGTTTTAATCCCTGGGTCCCAAGGCTTTTAAAGGAAAGGTGTATATTTTTATCAGAAGGATAATCAATCTTTCTAGCAGATTTAAAATCAGATTCAGAGGAAAGAAGAAATTTATTCAGTAAACACAAATTAGTAACTCATATAGCTTCATGTATGACTTACAGCTGTATTGGTAGTATATGTAAATCCAGACATTGGTTTCAATTTGCAAAATGCTTATAAATGATGTAATTTCTCAATGCAAATGGGATATTTCAATGTCAGCATAAAAATGAATACAAATACTAGGCATTAATATAAACAGAACAAGTAAAAGTTCAGCTGCTGGAATTATCTAGACCAAGGTGATTCGGTCATCTCATACCCTCTTGAATTCTCATTAGAGCTAGGAGCATTTTTTTCCTTAAGCCTCAATTAGCTATCAATATATTTCAAGAAAATTTGAGGGCTGCCATATGAAAGGTCCAGCATACGCCCTGAAATCAGGCATGGGAGCACAATACTTCTATGAAAATCAGCAAGGAAACCCTGACACTGAGGATGTAGGGGGCAGAATGGGACTGAGGACTGGTAATACCTGAAGTCTGTCAAATGAAGAAGGAAGTAAATTGGACCAGTGGGCCACTGCTTGAGCAAATGTTAGTCCCAAACATACAGTCTAAGCCTGTGACTTAAAACAGAGCTCTAGAGAGTAACTTGTATTTTCCCACCAGAACATGTAAACAATGTCAGGACTTACCACCCAATTAATAACATATATGACAAATAATGTCCTAAGAATAGAAATGTATGAAGAGAGCATCATAATACATAACAATATTAAAGACCTTCAAATCATGGTGTAATGGTTAATTTTATATGTCAACTTGGCCAGGCTATAGTGTCCAGTTGCTTGGCCAAACACCAGTCTGCTGCTGTGAAGGTGTTTTTCTCATATGTGATTAACATTTATGTAAGTAGAGTTTGAGGAAGGCTGATAATGCTACGTAATGTGGCTGGGCCTCATCCAGTCAGTTGAAGGCCTGATGAGAACAGATGGGTCCCACAAGGAGGGAGGAATTCTGCCTCCCCATTGCCCTCAGACTCAAAACTGCAACCTCAACTTTTCCTTGGGTCTCCAGCCTGCCAGCCTGCCATTCAGGTTTCAGACTTGCCAGCCTCCATAACCTCATAAGCCAATACCTTAAAATAGATCTCTCTCTATATAAATCATATTCATTCTATATAAACATCCCATTGGTTTCTCTGGAGAACCCTGACTAATACACATGGGTTATAAAGCTTGGTTGTAGCCTCATCCCATATTTAACCCATATTTCTCAAACACATTTGGTCTAGGACAGTTCTCCATTGTGCAAGACTGCCCCACTCATTGAAGAACATTTAACGCCCTGTCCCTCTTCCATAAAATACTGTTAGCATCCTCCTCCTAAGCTATTATAACAACCAAAAACACTCCCACACATTTTCAGATTTCCTCTGGGGGCTGACTGGTCCTTGTCCAGTTGGGAACCATTGATCTAGTTCAACTTACCCATTTTATACATAAAGAAACTAAGGTGATGAGAAAATGGACTTAAAAAAAGCAGAACATGATTATTTTTAAACACACGGCTTCTGTACAAACTCCAAATAAAACTCCAATATAAAAAAATGAGAAAAAATGGTATTTCATTTGCAGTGCTCGACAAAATGTTAACCTCTTGAATAATAAATCAGCTATTAGAAATCAGTAACAAAATGATGAAGATTATAAGGTACATGAAAATAAAAGAAACAGAGGAAAATGAAGTAACACAAATGAATAATAGTGCTATATGAAGATGATGTAGCTTACTGTTAACAGATGGAAAAGTAATTTCTTTGTAATATTACATTATCAATGATTACAAATATGGATATCTACTGTTTGTATAGTTTTAGGAAGTGGTTAACACGCAAACACTGGGAAAGCTCACTCTACTTACGGGAAATTTACTCAAAATGCAGATTTTGCATATACTTTGCCTGGGCAGTTTCAATCCATAGGAATTACTCCAACAAAGTAGTTGGATAAATTGAAACTTATACATGAGCATGTTCACTACATAAAAAATCTGTAGGTAATACATCATCCCCCCCAACTCGTTATGTATCAATTGGTTAAGAAAAAAACATGTTTTTTAAAATGTTAATAATTAGCAGCCACACTGTAGTGAGGATTCAGGTTTTTAGATTCCTAGTTTAGCACATTCCTGACTCCCTTATAAATCCTATGAAGTCAGGCTAAATGTATTCATTTATCCATTGAATGTATAGAAGCTCTCAGCATATTATAAATTGAACATTTAGCACATACAATTTATAATTCTGCTTTCACAGTTTTGTGATATCTAAAGACAGCATGCTCATCACTTATTGCCTGGTTCTCCCAATACCTTCTGTTTATTGGGAGATAATGCCCTTCTTAGGTTTTGCTACTTGACCACATGGTTCTAGTTAGAGATTCTGTGCATCTGCCCTCTCTGGCTGTGATTGGTTTGAATGGGCACCATGACACAGGCTTGTCCATCAAAATCCTCCCCTGTTAATTTTCAAACTACAAACAAGAGAGATAATAGTTCCCTTTGGAAACCATGGAAACAAAAGGCTGTGGTGCTCAAAGGTTGTTGTTGGCTGCTTTTCACTATGAAAAAGAGGTTGGGCTGGGCATTGTGGCTGACGGCTGTAATCCCAGCACTTTGGGAGGCCGAGGCAGCTAGATCACAAAGTAAGGAGTTCGATACCAGCCTGGCCAATATGGTAAAACCCTGTCTCTACTAAAAATACAAAAGTTAGCCAGACATGGTAGCGGGGACCTGTAGGCCCAGCTACTCGAGAGGCTGAGGCAGGAGAACTGCTTGAACCCGGGAGGCGGAGCTTGCAGTGAGCCGAGATCGTGCGACTGCACTCCAGCCTGGGCAACAGAGCGAGACTCTGTCTCAAAAAAAAAAAAGAAAAGAAAAGAAAAGAAAAAGAGCTCGGTGTTCAGTGAAACAAAGTGAAACCAAGGCAGAGAGAGAAATAGAGGGGCCTCTGCAGGGCTCTAGTCCCTGGCTCCAGTCATCCCTGAAACTTTGCTGCTTCCCTCTCCGTGGTTTAACTACTCAACCCTTTCTTTGATTGTGTGAGATACCTTAGTATCCTTTGAATAAACCCCCTTTCCTTTAGTCTAAACTAGTTTGTGCTATGTTTTTGTCACTCACAACTAAAAGAATATGTTTACTGGAAAATGACTTGTTGAATTTTTTATAATCATACAATTCAGAAACAGTGATAGTTACACTTGGGTTTCAAGACATAAACTGTGAGTTGCCAGCGGAGGTAATGATCCTAGCTGTGCCACCAAGGGCATGCAGGAATTAAGAAAATGTGACTTTAATAAGGTTAAAAGTGTAGCTACACCATAATTTCTATCACCATTGTCAGAATCATCTAGCTATTTATTTTCTCAGGTTTGCCTCATGTTTGCTTAGAAAAAATTCCTCCTTTCCTTGATATACTTTCTGAAATGCCATCCTCATCATTCATTTCCAATTCAAATTGAATGTCTTTGAGTATAGCATTTGGTGTAGCATCTATAATTTCCTATGCACCTGCGTGCAATGGATAAGTGAGCAGGCTCTGTGTAGAATTTTTCAGGACACAGGTGGTAGTTAGGGGTCTTTGTATTTGGTGATGTGTAAGATTCTTCTCATCCTCAAATTCACCGTTAGTGTCTCCACACCAGGACCATGATGCTTTTTGCAGACTACAGCTGTCCTTGGCTGATAAGTGGAAAGGAGAAATGATTTTAAAAAATGAAGAAAAAGCAGCTACCTTAGTAGAAAAGAGCACTTAAAAGGCTTTATAAAAAAAACAAAAAAACTGAAGAATTTAGAAAAATCACTTTATCTTCCCCTTTTCCCTGAATCACTGAACACTCAAGCCATGCTATAGAAACCTGAAGGATGGGAGGCCATTTAGACTGTTATGAGCTATAAAATTTGTGGAAAGAAAAAGTGAGAACTAATTATCTTCCCCCACACTGCTGAGATCTTAGACTCACTTCCATCTCTTCTGACACATGGTTTTAGATCCAAAGAAATATGTGTCCTTCAGAAAAAAAAGAGATGTTGGCAATCTTTTTCTTAACACAAATCATGAGTAAATTTATCTTCCCAATTTGTCCAAGGAAAGAAAATAAAACTGCACAAAAATTATTAAGTAGAATGCCAGGAGTCCTACAGTTTGAAAGGCCCCACTCCAGGATGTTATATGCCCAGGACACAAAGGGGGTCAGTTTTATCCACGATCCGCCCCTACTGTGGCCTAAGAAGCATGAGAAACTCTATAAATCCCCTGAAAGGGAAATTCTGCCTCAGGCTTCATGCCTCAGCTTGCATTTTTCTTCTTGTACTCTCGATTTCCCTGGTTTTCAATGATGACTTCTACTATACCTATGTTTGCCACCTTAGTACCTGCACCTATTCTCTTCTTCCCCTCATTTGTGCCACCTGAGGCCTTGCCCAGTCAGCAAGGATTGACAGCCCTTGCTCTGAACCAGCAGATCAGCACCCCCCACCCCCCCACTCCCCCTTCCCCCCCCACCCCCCGCCCAGGCCAACGCCCTTTTTGTTATGCAAACACATCACAAGCACTGTCAGTGAGCAGGGACTTGATCCCAACACAAAACCCACAATTCCCAGGCCCTTTCCATTACAGAAGGTAGAAAATGCCTTAACCAACTCACCTCAAACTGAAGAGAAAATTTATAGTCAGAGTCTTTGGCCATATCCTTAATATAGGCATCAAAGTCATCCAGTTGAACCGGGCTTTGCCAAACACAAAGAAATATATATACAATTTAAAATTCTTGCTGATAGGTATAATATATTGTTTAATATCATACTTCTTAATTTTCTTGGAGAAAATAGAAGTTTTACTTCTCTAAGGTTAGCACTCACCTTTTTATTATTTTTTTCTTTTTTATAGTTCAAGTTACCAATCCTTAATATATTGCAATTGAAAAGAAGGGCATATATATCCAGCTTCCTTGAGAGGAGAAATCTCTAGATTTTCACTGGACTCTTACTCTAGCAGTACAGTACTATATACATGCATACTCATATAAACATTCCCATATATGTTGCCTCTAGAAAACTCTGGCATATGGAAAATAACAAAGGAATAGATTTCAAAGACCTGTTTCAATTATGGTTTTGCTTTATTGACTGTGTTATCCTAGAGAATCACCTAACTCTTTCAGAGTCAATGTTCTCATCCATAAAATACAATAGTTATAGCTACGAGGTTGACATACGGTATATAAAGAACTTTGTAAGTTTCAACAGCTTTACAAGTATAAGGAATTGTGCTGCTAGCTACAGTCTCTCCAAAGCAGAGGCAGGATCAGTGGGATGAAACTTTTGTCCAGAAAGCTCCCAGGATCTCACTGGAGTGTCGTCTTTAGAGGCTTGCATATCTAGATTCAATCAAGTAACACATCTGAGCTTACGTTTCTGCATCTGCAGCAGCAGTTCTCACTTCGTTTTTTTTAGAATAAGAATCTAATTTTATCTCCTGTAGTTTTCTATAGCTGCTTATCTCCTCTAGAGCCTACCTAAACCACTTTGCTCTCTAAAGTAGCTCTCTGCTTCTGCAGAATGCCACATTCTGTCATCTAACTCAAGCTTTTCCACTTTGGCAGGGTCCTTATAGTTGACCCTTCCCTTGGTCTTGTGGCATGTTACTCAGCCTATATCATCTAACTGTGGTCTTTTTTGTTTTGTTTTGAGACAGAGTCTTGCTCTGTCACCCAAACTGGAGTGTAGTGGCACTATTTAGGCTCACTGCAACTTCTGCCTCCTGGGTTCAAGCGATTCTCCTGCCTCAGCCTCCTGAGTAGCTGGGACTACAGGCAGGTGCCACCATGCCTGGCTAATTTTTGTATTTTTAGTAGAGATTTGGTTTCACCATGTTGTCCAGGGTGGTCTTGAACTCCTGACTTCAAGTGATCCACCTGCCTCGGCCTCCTGAAGTGCTGGGATTACAGGTATGAGCCACTGTGCCCGGCCTAACTGTGGTCTTATGTCCAATTAGCAAATACGTAGTATTTAATAATGCTCATTTAAAGTTGTTGATTAGCTAATCTGATGAATTCATTTATGTTAATATTTTAGTAAATTTTAGAGGGCATTATATCTTCCAGAGAATACTTTAAACTGAAATGTTTTTACGTAATAATAATAACTCATTTATAAAACATGCTACACTTCATAAATATTCACATGCGTTATCTTGCTTAATCGATCCCTGAGGTAGGAACAGACAACATTAGCTCCAAGCTCCAGCTGAGAGAGCCATGGCTAAGAGAGTTAAATGAGTAGCCCAACATCACATGTCTACTAAGCAGTAGAATTCTCACTGGAATCCAGGGAGAGTAAGTCCTAGTTCAAAACTTGTCCCACTTCAAACTTGTTATCCTTCCAAAATAATGGGCTAAAGTTGGGACTCCTCTCCTGGAATGAACTCCCTTAAAATGGCAATCTCTGGCTGGTGTCTTTGGGCTGTGTATTGGCCTTAAAGTTGGATTTAACAACTCTGGCTTTCATCTTGTTACTAGGAAAATGGGCACATGTACACTGAAGGCAAACCAGACAAAGTATTTATGGGTTAAAAGAAGTAAAAGCAAGAAGCAGAGGGAAAAAGAGAGAGAGAGGAAGGAATAGCAAACAGAAGAATGGACATAAGGGAGAACGAGAATGACCAGGAGAAGAAAAAGAAAGCTGGAAGGGAGCAAAGACCAAAAGGACAAATACCTACAGAGGAGAAAGAAAAAGAGGAGGTGAAGGAAAGGAAGGATGGAATGAAGACAAGTGGAGACAGAAAACGGGAACCAGGGGGACACGGTAGTGGTGGGGCATTTGGAGTGAAAGAAAAATGGTAGAGAAGGCAAATAAAAAGGTGAGAGGAAAGCTTCTCAAGAACTGTCTTCTAGAGAAGGAGAGAGGACTCAAAGGAAAATGAGAGGAGGAAGGCGGAAGCTGAATTGATGTGAGTTTTTTTTTTGCGTGTGGGTATGTTCTACCACTCCTAATCTCTACCATATCTTTTGTCTGGGTCTTGCTTCTCCTTCTTTTCTTTGCCTGGGTCTTGGGAGGAGCAAGCCTTGATAGTCTCTCCTTTTTGTCCAAGGACACTATCTTCAAAATGCTCTAGACTCTGCCTCTTTAGCTCACCTGCCAACCCAACTAATAGTTTTTGGTAACAAAGTCTTTCTGTTTCTGTGAAATCATCCCTCCCAGTTGATGGTACCCTCTCCTCTATTCAGTCTGGTCTTATCTTTCCTACATCAGTTGGTATGAGCCAATGGAATGTGTGCTGCTTTGAAATTGACTTAGAGACTGGACACGGTGACTCATGCCTGTAATCCCAGCACTTTGGGAGACTGAGGAGGGTGGATCACATGAGGTCAGGAGTTCTAGACCAGCCTGACCAATATGGTGAAATTTCATCTCTCCTGAAAATACAAAAATTAGCCAGGCATGGTGGCATGTGCCTGTAGTACCAGCTACTCGGGAGGCTGAGGCAGGAGAATCACTTGAACCCGGGAGATGGAGGTCGCAGTGAGCCAAGATTGTGCCACTGCACTCCAGCCTGGGTGACAGAGCGAGGCTTCATCTCAAAAAAATACAATAAAATAAATTTAAAAATAAAAATAAATTAAAAAAATGAAATTGACTTAGAAAAAATTATTCTGTTTTCATATATGCCATAAAATTATATGCCACTCAAGACTGACTAGAAACATTTTTACGTCAACTTTTCTTTTGGATTATGTCATGGATTACTCATGATTTCTTTCCATAAGCATAGATGCCACAGACCTGGCTGGACCCCCTAATTGCCTTCTTGTACTAATTCACCTGTGTTCTATATAGGCAGGTATCAAGAACAAACTCTATATAATGGAAAGTTCCACTCTTCACAGGTAGAAATATAACTAAGAAAAGGCATGGAGGTGATAATCTAATAGGCTTTTGAAATCAACTGGGGGTTAATTTTCACTCACCACAATCGTAATTCTTCTGATTTAATGGTTTAATAGATAAGGAAAACCACAGGCTAGGTTAATTATCTTTTCTATTTATTATACAGGTTTCTTGAGACAGCATTATCAAAGTATTTATTATAATATCAAATAGAGTAAAAGCCTTTTCCTGCAATAAACACAGAATTTCAAAATACTAACAGGATTTTTGAAACTCTTTGATGTAAATATCAGGTTTTCATATACTGTATTTAGAATACCATATTTCCTCCTCCAAGACTTTAAAAATTACTAACGATCCACTCTCTCAGATTTGAAATGATAAACATTATCCTTATTTCTGATGTGATTTCTGTGATACACTTTTCTAGTGGCCACTGCCACTCAGGCATAAACGACCGATACATTACTGTGCTTAGCTATCATAATATGCATTTGCCTCTTTCTTAAGCATCTCTTCTATTTGAAGACAAACAATCTTTAATTGGAACATTAAGATTACTATAACAAACATCCTTTTAAATGACATAGTAAGAAAAACTTACTTTGTCAGTTTCCTCTTCTTTAAACCGTTTTTACTCCTAATAATTAAAAAAGAAAAGACAAATTTATCTGGGCAAAAGAACTGATTAACATAATAATTAAACTTGAAGAGCTTTAAATAATTACATCAGGTACCTCAGTTTTATTTAATTTTCATGAAACACACATCAGGTTTGTTTAATTACTTTTCCTTACATGAGAAGATAATAATAATTTCAGATTCATTTTTTAAAACTCTACTAGATTGCATGAACATATCTGCACTTTATACTTTCCATTTGCCAAGAACTGAGTTCTAGAAATGAAATTTTTAACTGCTGTCAATTAAGTTGCTAGAGCAGTTTGTAAATGTCTAGAAGTATTTATCTACCACCTGCACACTCCAGTTTCTACAGGCAGGAAGGAAGAATTGGGGAATGAAATGGAGAACTAATAAAGAGAGGGTGGAATGTTGTTTTCTTAATTAAAGACTAAAATAACTTTTTCTGACATTTTTCTTTGGGGATGTGAATGTGTGCTGTCAGTGTGGACATGTATCTTATACAATTCTACTATGGCATTGTTTTTATTTCATCTTGAACTAATTTTTAAGCTATCTGAAGAACTGGACCTATTCCTGCTTGCTCTTCATCATTACTAGTCTATAAGCTGAAACACAAGAAATGCTAATGCATGCTTTAGTTAGTTATATTTGTTTGGGGGATAATTACGGTAATGGTTTTCACCCAACCAAGTAAGATAACTCACCTAAGTTATCTAAAGCTAACAGTATCTATCGAAGCACTTTGTGATTTTATTCTTATTGTCTTCTATAAATAATAAATGTTGAAACATGATTGATTGTATGAATGACATTATAGCAAACTTTTTGTAAGTAATTCTCAGAGGTCTTTACATAATTTTGATGGAAGCCCCCGCTTTTCAGAAAATAAACAGTCTATAGTAAATAACCAGTTGTAATCTTAGTACTTTAATGTGTCCAAATATTTATTTATATTTACAATTATGAATGTTTGGATATCTCCACTTCCTGAAAGCTTTTAGCAGGATGAAGCACTACTTTGTGCTTTCACAGCACTTTGCAAATGGAGAGTTTCTCACATTGTGTGACTGTTAGTTGCAGGTACACTCACTTTATAACTTCCCCCCAGGGCTGAGCATCGTTAATGAAACACATAGTGGGTGGTCAATAAACGCTTATTCAGTTGAACTGAAACAAAATATCTCTGCCATGTTACCCTCAGAATTTCACTTAATGATTCCTTTAACAATTGAGTACTAGACTTGGGCTTGTGATGTTCTGATTGAAAAGATGGGACTTGTGGATGAAGAGAAAGTCATGCAGGTCAGGAAATGTAGGAACACATCCATGAAGGCAAGTGGTGTTTGTGGTTTTCAGGTAGCTTTAATTTCCTCCCACTGCTAAGTGAAAACAATCCATTCAATGGTTCCTGTTCTATTTTTTCCTCCCTCATCCTCTTTGTCTTCCATACCTGACATTTAGAGGGAAAAATCAGTCCAGTTTTTACTCTGCCTCTCCCTGATCCCCTCAAAAAACACTGTCATGTTGGACATAGCTGTATATTATAGACGTTTGGGAACCTAAAGGAATATTTATTGATAGTGTTTTTTATTCAGCCCCATGATGGTAATTTAGTTAGTTTTAGGAATTCCATATTTACTTCTTGTAGTAAGTGCCAATTACTTTAGTGCTTTCGGAAAGCAGAATGTCAGCGGAGATGACTAACAGCTCTGGTAAAGTCAGGAGGCTGCCAACATATTTTGTGATCAGGAGTGAACAAAAAAATACTTTCCTATCCAAACAGGCTTTAAAGGAAACTAGGAAGTAACAAATGTATGTAAGAGGGTAACACTGAATAAATTCAGTGCTGAAATATTAAGCTGCTACTACTCGGCAGCTGTGTACTGTGTAGAAACTTGATTCATAGAGGAGAGACACATTTTTTTCTTTCAATCGCATTCATTATTGAATGAACTTTCAATATAATGTATAATTATACTACGTTTTGTTTGACATATCATATACTTATTGGCATAAGTAATCATGATTTGTATACAATTTGCATTGTTCTATTTAGATCTTGCTGATTCCAAAGAGTTTCTGTATCCTAAGGCTGTGGAACATGACAGGATTGAATTATGAAACTCCACAGCAACACTGATCAAATGTTCCTATATTTTCAATTGCTGTGCTAATTCCAAGACTAAAACAAGATAAAACCAGGGGAAAATTCATGCAGATTAAGACTTTGCTAGCAATTTTAACTTAAGCACATTCTGGAAGGAGCCAATATGTGCACATGTTACAGTGACGATTTTGTGGGACATGTAGGGTATCGCCTTTTCATTGCAAAAGATTTTCCAAATCAATAAATAACCCCCATCAGACATACATACAGCATATATGCATAGACGATTGTGCACTTGTAATTTTTTCTCTTTCACTTATAGTAGGAAGGTTCAAAATCCTAATGACTTCAAAAGTTAAGATACATTCTGCATAAGTTAGTCATGGTTATGACAGTCTTGGAAAGCCATCCACACTGCAATTCATTCCAAAAAAGCAATAGCAAGGACATGGGATTTATAATGGTTGAAATAAGACAAAACAAAACTCTAAAAGTCTCCAATTTTGTAAGTGCTGCTTACTCTTTGATGAGATAAGCAGAAACCATCCCCAAATCTTAAAAAGAACTTTAGGATTATATCATTCTTCAAATAGAACATGCAATCACCATGAGTAAAGCTGAGCATTTTCAACTAAATGCCACTTATTGCTTAAAATGCCAACTGCTTAGGATTGAGAACAAGCAGATGAATACCTGAGTAAAGCATGAGGGTCGTTATGGCAGGTTAAAAAAAAAAAAGGACTTAACACTAAATCTAGATATAGCTAGTTCGACTTAGATGATTTCTTTCAATAGGAAACATACGCTAAGTTATGAAAGTCAGAAATCCTTGCAGAACACAATCCTGAGACTAACCTAACTGGGCACTGGTGCTCCACACTGATTCTGCTACCACCCCAGGAAAAGATTCGAGCAACACTATGAGAGAGAGAAAGAGTTTTTTTGATTTCCAAACAAACCACTAGTGACATCAGATGGGTTTTAGAAAATCAACAGGAATATATATTTCCAAGAAATCGACAGTTTAGAAAGGAAGTTGGACAGTGTGTTAGGCAGTGTGCATCAGGGGAGATGGCTCTGTTATTAACAGCTGTTGTTAACAGGGTAGGTGAAATCTGAAGACAAACACATCATTAGGAGGATTAAAAATGACTCTTTAGCCAATGAAAGCAGGGGAAAATAACCACAAGTTATTAGATGAAGCAAACAGGGAATTGGAGTGGTTGTGTGAGTAGAAGCTGTATTTCAATGAGCAGGGAATATGAATTTCACTTCTTTTGTATCTGGCATTGTACAAAAGGGCTGAGAACATAGTTTATATCCAGTATGTTTTCACTAGTTGGTATGTGTGAAATTTACTGAAGTGACAGAAAGCGTGGAGCTCTATGTTTTACCTTCTCTTCTCACCTGGAGACAACCATTTACAGTTTCAAGATGATTCTTCTAAAAATTCCTGAAGGGTATTTTCTCCCCATAAGTTGGATTTCATGCTATTTGATTGGTACTATAAATAGCAGACCTTGTGAGGGTTGCTGAAATTTGAAGATATGTTCATCAACGAGACCTATTAAGGAATACCTGCTTACTAGCACACGCCTACCTTACAGAAGCTTAAAAATGAGCTGTGAAAAATGAGAAAATCTCAGAGAATTAAGCAAGGAAATGATCTATGCATCTTTCTTTCATTTTATTTGCAATCTGGGATACTTTATGGGTGTTTGCTATCAGTATTTTAACAATAGGCACACTATTTGAGGATGATTAGTAGATGTTCAGTTAAAAGTAAATGTATATTTTGAAGGTCGAAATGGAATTTGTGTGTGCTATTCATACCTGAAAACTATTTGATGTCAAATACTGAAAATATGGAGTTGACTGTGCTGAAGCCCTGTACTAAAAACCATAATAACAACGAACTTAGAATAACAGTGAATGGGTCCTCAGCATCTAGCACATTCCTTTGACTTAATTACTTATACATCATGTCTACTTTGTTTCAAAAGCTTTCCTCTAGTCTCTTTTTTTAAAAGAAGATATGAATTCTGGAATTAACAGTCTCTATTTTGAGGAAATCCTTTTTTATGTTTCTTCCAGTGCAACTTGAAATCCTAAATTCTGCCAGCCGTATTTATTCTGTCCTTGGAGGAGCTGAAGAATATTTGGTCAATTGTCTTTTTGAATAAATAAATGCTCCAGATTGCTCATACCCACACCACCACCCCATAAGCTATTTTTTTTCCAGTCTATGAGATATTTTTATTGTTTTCTTCTGAGACCTTTTCAAGTTGTCCACATTTATGGATCTGTCTATACATAATTTAGTACCTAAACACTAGGTATTAATATTTAAGGACAATGACTTTTTTTTTTTGTCAGTTCCCTGGGAAACCGCTACCTTTTATCTTATAGCACAGGAGAAGAAATAGTTCTTGATTCTTTAGTCTCAGAATTCAAGGTTACTATTATTATTACCTATTAAAAAGTCAAAAGGAACACTTCAAGATTTGATCATTAAAATGATCTAGAAATTAAAGAAAATAAGAAATTAAAGGAGTCTGCTCTTTACAGAGGAAAGAACAGATTTCAGAGAGACCTGAGTTTGGAACCTGGATTTTGTACATAGTGGAATGTGCTATTAAGACAGTTAATCTCCTTAAGCCTCCATTTCCACATTTCTAAAATGGGACTAAAATACTCTCTGCAGGATTGTGGGGGAGAATGAAATAAGATAATCATACAAAGAGGCTTGCATATAGTCAGCTGTTTCCTAGTCACTGAGTTAGCATTATTATAAAAACAAGGAGGCCTCAGATACAGAGAACTGTGTAGACTCTGATTTCTCCTTCTTAATGCATTTCTACCTTCGTGGAAATTTGGAGCTCTCTAATGGATGAAGATGATAATGGAAAATGGAAAGCATTATTTGCAAAGATGAGAGGCCAATGGGTTAACTCAATGAAGAAGCAAATAACTAGTATTAAACGGGAAAATAGGCTTGCCAAGAACATCAAGGAAAAAAATTTAACAGAAAACCTTATAGTTAACATCCTTATACTGTTAACTGCTTTAATTCACTTCAATACATGATTAATAACTTTAGATGTTATTGAACATACAAAATAGTTAAAAAGAAACTTTCCTTTTTGTTTACTTCTTGAAAGCTGACTTTTAAAGAGTTTGTGTTAAACAGTAAAAAAAAAAAAAAAAATCACTTACCAAGGATTAATATAAAATGCCAAAAGATAATCAGTCCAAAGACATGAGGGTAGCAGGGTTAAGAAAGCAAATATACTCCTACGCCTGTGTGCATTAATAGATAACAGATGGAAAGATGAAAAAGTTGCAAGAGTTAGTAATATAAACTGTGAATAGATATAAGTAAATTACCTACTGGGATTAATTAATATGACAGGCACCTTAATTACAATTAAATATTAATCCATTTTGTGAAATATAAATGTGAGGGCTTAAGTGCTACAATATTGACAAAATCAGTTTTTATTCACACATGACCTTACTGTAATCAGATATATTTCTTTCAACTTATTTTGTGTCAATTAGTCTGCTACCAGGTGATTACATTTTGCGTTCAGTCAAATGAAGCACTTAAATGCCTCATTAGTTATCTTGAGGCTTATTCTTGCATATTATTCTTCCTATGCTTAAGCCTATTTTAAGAAACCTCTATAACATCATTTGACAGCTAAACAGCAGCTTGTGTGAGAAAATAAAAACGGTCACTTTAGGCTGAGCACGGTGGCTCACGCCTGTAATCCCAGCACTTTGGGAGGCCGAGGTGGGCGGATCATGAGGTCAGGAGTTCGAGACCATCCTTGCTAACACGATGAAACTCCATCTCTACCAAAAAAACACAAAAAATTAGCTGGGCGTGGCAGTGGGCGGCTGTACTCCCAGCTACTCGGGAGGCTGAGGCAGGAGAACGGCGTAAACCCGGGAGGCGGAGCTTGCAGTGAGCCGAGATCGTGCCACTGCACTCCAGCCTGGGTGACAGAGCGAGACTCCATCTCAAAAAAAAAAAAAAAAAGATCAGTTTACATATACACATATACTGATTCCGATGAAGACTAAGCTTTTAAGAGACATTCTTACAAAGCTGCACTACTAAGTGTGACTTTCTGTATTATTTTTAAATTACTATACAATTTGTAAATATAACCCTTAAAACAGAGGTATGGATGATACTCTGACATCATTCATTCAAGATAAGTAGCTCATCAACTCCTTAGTCTGTGACCTCACTGATACTCAGCTAAGTAGGAGCAAAATAGTTTAGTTTCACTTTAATTCTAATTCAGACTGTTGATTTAAAATGCCTGGTTTCAGATATTCAAACCACTTGTCAAACAGAACACCCATTAATATAGATTTAAAAATACCCTGTGACTGCATCTAGAGTTATTCTGAGAATTAGGGGGAAAAATATTGTCACCTTGTCACTTCATTTATTACAAATCTTCACTGAGATATCTATTCTCAGTCAGCTAGAAAATGCTAGAGTCGGCAAAACTGTCTTTGCGAAGAGCTGCAAGATGTGCTTGATTTTATAGAAAGATCTTGAAGTGAATTCTCTTTTGCTGCAGTTCTCCCATGACTGGTCTCCCATAAATTCTATGAATTGTGACTGGCTGTGAAGTTAGTTAATACCTAACTCTCATGAGTCACAAGTATTAAATACATATAATCGGATTGGTTCCTAGATGGGCCACTCATCACCGGTCTCCCACTGGGCCTTTTAAAAGGGTGAATCAGGCAAGAAACAAGTATCAGGGAGTCAATCTCTTAATTTTGGAAAGAGTACTAATATATTTGAACAAACCTAGTAATGTTTCCTAATTTTTCACCATCAAGGGTTGATGGATTTCTTTTTCTTCACAGTTGGGTTGTTTTTTAATAGCAAAATTCTATTCATGTTAAAATTTTAAAGTGGCACAACATATTGTCTTATTAAAAGAAATCTGGTTTCAACTAGATTTTCAACTAGAGTATCAGCTACACTGAGGGAAGTAAAATTGATATCCTAAATAAAATTCTCCCTCCCTCATTGATTCTGTAAAATTTCCAGTCTCCCATGTGTATTTCTTTAAGATTAACCATTTTAGGAGTTAGAAAACAGAAAGCAATAACTTAACAATGATTAATATGACATATATTCATTTGCATATACTTTGCATAGTTTCTTGCAAAAGAAACAAACTAGATCATGTAAGTAGTACCAGCTTCATGTTAAATGTTTACTTAATTAGTACTTTTGTTGGGCATTGATTGAACTGGGTGGGATTGTTAATCTTCATCTATCATTGTCAGGTATAATGTCAACCAATTCAATCTCTTGACAATGCTCTTTAAAATTCGAACACGTCCTCCCTCCACATCCTTAATACTCAAGCATAAAGAAAAATGAAGCCATGTTTTCTTATGAAACTTCCCTGGCTTTGATATTTATTTATCTGTAAGCATGAGAACTGAATGCTGGGCTGTATAATTTTTTTTTTTTTCTTATTTTTTGAGATGGAGTCTTGCTCAGTCGTCGCCCAGGCTGGGGTGCAGTGGCGCGATCTCGGCTCACTGCAAGCTCCGCCTCCCGGGTTCACGCCATTCTCCTGCCTCAGCCTCCCGAGTAGCTGGGACTACAGGCGCCCGCCACCGAGCCCGGCTAATTTTTTTGTATTTTTAGTAGAGACGGGATTTCACCGTGTTAGCCAGGATGGTCTCAATCTCCTGACCTCGTGATCCGCCCGTCTCGGCCTCCTAAAGTGCTGGGATTACAGGCGTGAGCCACCGCGCCCGGCCTGGGCTGTATAATTTTTTAACAGAAGTGGTGGCTCTTATTGCCTCAGGCACTGAAATGTGAGTTTAAAATGGAGATGCTGGGTGGGCATGGTGGTACACACCTGTAATCCCAGCACTCTGGGAGGCCGAGGTGGGAGGATCACTTCAGCCCAGGAGTTCCAGACCAGCCTGGGCAATATAGTGAGACTTCATCTCTACAAATATTTAAAAATTAGCCAGATTTGGTGGTCCATGTGTGTAGCCCCAGCTACTCGGGAGGCTGAGATGGAAAGATTACTTGAGCCCCGGAGGCAGAGATTGCAGTGAGCTGAGATCATCCTGCACTCCAGCCTGGGTGACCAAAGAGGGAGATTCTTTCTCCTCAAAAAATACAAAACAATAAAAAATAAAATAAAATAAAATAAAATGGAGATGCTGGTCTGTCTCAAGCTGCTTCACTGGAATCTATTCTCTTGCGTTTAGCCACCACTTGTTCAGTGTGGCTACTGCATTTAAGCCCTTTTTCAGCACAGGTATGGGCTCCTGTGCACCACTGTGTCAGTCCCTTGTTTAATATTGTAAATACAGAGCAGACCATGATGTTTGCCCTACTTCAGAACTGCGCTGAGCTTATATAAACCATTATATTCTGTGAAGATCCAGCCAGTGAAGTCTACCATCACTGAAATTACAAAACGATAATCAGACAAAACTTCCCCCAAAGGATAGTAAAATTGACTTTGGAGCACACACAGCACAGTTAAACTATGTAGACGCTTGTTCCAAAACAATACTCACCAGTTGTATGGAAGCTTTCCATCCCTCTCTAAGGATGCAAAGTTGACAAATGTACCCGCTCCACACTCCCTGTTTTAAAGGAACCACAGAATCAAGGTTACTGCTTGACAAAGCATTCTTACATTGACATAAAAGTAAAGAGAGTCTTTACTAGCTTATCACCACAGCATTAAATTAATAAAAAGAAGCTAGGCCGGGCGCAGTGGCTCATGCCTGTAATCCCAGCACTTTGGGAGGCCGAGTTGGGCGGATCACCTGAGGTCAGGAGTTGGAGACCAGCCTGGCCAACATGGCGAAACCCCGTCTCTACTAATGATACAAAAACTAGCTGGGCGTGGTGGCACGTGCCTGTAATCCCAGCTACTCAGGAGGCTGAGGCAAGAGAATCACTTGAACCTGGCAGACGGAGGTTGTGGTGAGCCGAGATCGCACCACTGCACTCCAGCCTGGGGGACAGAGCAAGACTCTGTCTCAAAAAGAGAAAACAAAATAAATAAATAAATAAATCAATAAAAAGAAGCTAATACAAGTTCCATATGTTCTCCTTTGGCATACAATGCAAAACAGAAAGATAAAATGAAATGAAATAATCTTTTGCAAGGTTGCAAATCCAATTATTTGAGCCAAAAGAATTCACTTCACAATCCTTTCCAAAGGGCATTCATGATTCTAAAATAAATATTTGAACTATTTGGGGTATAATATTTATTTACTTTTTACAAAGCCTTTAATAGTAATATAGAAACTCAGCATTTTCCATCTTTAGCAAAAATTCTTCGTAGGGTTTTGTTTTATGGCATTTTCATTTCCTCTCTACAATGATAGTGGATCAAGTGGATTGTTTACTTCCTCTGAAATCTTTCTCTGATATTGCGATGCCCGTATTATTCATCACTGGAGATTTGAATAAAAGAGTGGAATGTACTGAAATAGGCAAGCTTCTGGTGTGCCTATTATCCAAAATGTGGCCTATTAATAAGCTAGGAAAAACACTGTTGAAGTTTTTTTTTTTTTTTTCCAAAAGTAGAGAAAAAGTAAACATATTCTCATGCCTTCTCTACCTTTTGGCTAATTTCATGCATGAATAACAGCTCACTGGGGCTCATGTATCTCATTTTTTCTTTATATGGAATTAATGGATTTAATATTCAGAACTGAAGCAGAGATTTTAACATTATTGGCACAATGTGCTAATTACTTGAATTATCTACCTGTTATTAGGGTGTTCCAAGAACAATTTTCTTCTTTTGAAAAATACACTAATATAATATCATCGTGTATTATAAATTATACCTCATTAATGAATTTTCCTATGTCGATTTCCTATATATGGGATTTGTTTTACCTTTAACTCAAAGGTTTTAATCTGGGGTTCCAAAGATAGAATTTAGGGCTCTATGAACAAATGTGGAAAAAAGGTACATATTTATTTTCACAACCTGTGACTAAACTTAGCAGTCTCTTCTATGATTAAAGTAGGTACCACACCATCATAATATCCACATGTGTGATTTGCTAACAATAGAGATTACATATTTTTTAATAATAGACTTGCTGCAGTTATCTTGAAATATTGCTCATATTCATCACCATGATGAAATTGTTAGACTATTACATATTGACATTTAATGTACCAATTAAAAAGCATACAACACATTTGCTTTTTAAATATTATGATTATCATATTTCAATATAGTTGTATAATCCTATGTATTTTATTTTAGGCACATAAAATGGAAGCACTATTGTTAGGAGAGTTCGCCAGACTGCCAAAAAGGATCATGGCATGAAAAATGATGGGAATCTCTGTTTTAATAACTAGCTGAAAGAATCAGAACCACCCCTCCTAAATATCTTTGGTATGTACCACAAAAAATGCTCAAAAATACCACTATTTGCTTTACTACATCTATTATCACCTCCTCCATCATTACTATTATAAGCTAACATTTACTGCACACTTCCTATGAGTTGAGTATTATGCTATGTTATTACTGCATTAATGCTCCTAAGTATCCATTAATGGAGGGGCGATTATCATCTCTTCTGCATACACATTGTTCCCCTAGCTTCCAGGCCACCGTACTCCCTTAATTGTCCTTTTACTCCACTGGCCACCTCTAGTCAGTGTCTTTCTGTGTCTTCTTTTCTCCCTGAAAACCTTAATACTGATTGTTCCAGTGATTAATGCAGGACCTTCTTTTACATTGACTCCCTTAATTTCATCCAGTCTAAAGCTCTAATGCAATTTATATGTTAACAACTCTCTCTCTCTTTTTTTTTTCTTTTTCCTGAGATGGAGTTTCACTCAGTTGCCCAGGCTGGGGTGCAGTGGTGTAATCTCGGCTCACTGCAACCCTCTACTTCCCGAGTCCAAGTGATTCTTCTGCTTCAGCCTCCTGAGTAGCTGGGATTACAGGCGCCTGCCACCAAGCCTGGCTAATTTTTTGTATTTTTAGTAGAGACGGGGTTTCACCATGTTGGCCAGGCTGGTCTCAAACTCCTGACCTCAAGTGATCTGCCTGCCTCCCAAAGTGCTGGGATTACAAGTGTGAGCCACCGTGCCGAGTCAACAACTCTTCAAATTTATGTCTTCAACCAAAACTTCTCTTTCAAACATTAGACTTTTATGTTCAGGTGGTGACTCTGCACCTGCACTTGCAAGTTATCTCAAACTTAACATTTCTATGGTGGTTAATACTGAGTGTCAGCTTGATTGGATTGAAGGATACAAAGTATTGATCCTGGGTGTGTCTGTGAAGGTGTTGCCAAAGGAGATTAACATTTGAGTCAGTCAGTGGGCTGGGAAAGGCAGACCCACCCTTAACTGGGTGGCCACAATCTAACCAGCTGCCAGTGAATATAAAGCAGGCAGAAAAACGTTAAAAGAAGAGACTGGCCTAGCCTCCTAGCCTACATCTTTCTCCTGTGCTGGACGCTTCCTGCCCTTGAACACTGGACTCCAAGTTCTTCAGTTTTGAGATTCAGATTGGCTCTCCTTTCTCCTCAAGCTTGCAGACAGCCTATTGTGGGACCTTGTGATTGTGGAATTTAAGATGTAATAAACTCCCATATACCTATATATAAAATATCTAATATATATATCCTATTATAATATATAATATATATCCTATTAGTTTTGTCTCTCTAGAGATCTCTGAGTAATACAATTTCCAAAACTGAAGTCTTGATATTCCCCCAACTCTGACCTGGAATCCTCTTTCAGTTGATGGCAGCTCCATCCTTTCCAGTGCTTGGGCCAAAAACCTGGAGTTAGCCTCAATTCTTTTGTTTGTTTGTTTGTTTTTCGAGATGGAGTTTCACTCTTGTTGCCCAGGCTGGAGTGCAATGGTGCAATCTTGGCTCACTGCAACCTCTGCCTCCTGGTTTCAAGCAATTCCCCTATCTCAGCCTCCCAAGTAGCTGGGATTACAGGCATGCGCCACCATGCTCGGCTAATTTTGTATTTATAGTAGAGACAGGGTTTCTCCATGTTGGTCAGGCTGGTCTCGAACTCCCGACCACAGGCGATCCGCCTGACTCGGCCTCCCAAAATGCTGGCATTACAGCCTCAACTCCTTTTTTCATTTCCATTCCCTATCAACTTATTAGCAAATCCTGTTGCTCCTATTTTCAAAATACTTCCAGAATCTGATGGCTTCTCTCTGCCTTCAGTGTCGCTACTCTGGACTGAACTATTACCATCTCTTGCCTGGATTCCTGGCTACCATGATTGATATGCCTGTCTCTGTCCTTGCCTCAGTGCAGCCTGTTTTCTACATAAAAGTCAAAATGAAAGTGTTAAATCTAAGTCAGATGCTGTCAATCTTCTGCCCCAGAGCCTGCAATGCCTGCTCATTTTACTGAGTAAAAGCCAAAGTCCTTCCAACGGCATACGAAGCCCTGTGTGACTTGACATCTCCTTCTACTCTTGTCTTCCTCCGCTTTAGTCACAACGGCCCCTCTGCTACACTTCGAACATCTCAGTCGTGCTCCTACCCCAGGGCCTTTACACCAGCTGTTCTTGCTACTGGGCACACTCTTCCCACAGATAACACACGCTACCTCCTTCATGTGCTTCAAGTATTTGCTCCAATGCCACTATTTCAGTGGAGCCTACTCACCTCCCAGGAACCTTATCCCCACACCGGTACTGCTTATCTCCCTTACTTGGCTTTGTTTTCTTTCCTTATCACCTGCTAACATAAGGTGCAGGCCTTTTACTTATATCTTTATTGTTTATTGCCTTTTTCTCCTACTAGAATATAAGCTCCATGAAGGTACATTTTTTTGTCTGTTTTATATACTGTCATATATGTATCAATATTTGTAATATGAACACATGAAGTTTCAGTGACTTACACAAATTCCCACAAGTTGGAAGTCAAGATTCGACCTCAAGGAGGCCGAACATGGTGACTCATGCCTGTAGTCCCAGCACTTTGGCAGGCTGAGGCAGGCAGATGACTTAAGGTCAGGAGTTCGAGACCAGCCTGGCCAACATGGCGAAACCCTGTCTTTACTAAAAATACAAAAATTAGCTAGGCCTAGTGGTGCATGCCTGTAATCCCAGCTACTCAGGAGGCTAAGGCGAAGAATCGCTTGAACCTGAGAAGCAGAGCTTGCAGTGAACCAAGATGGCGCCATTGCACTCCAGCCTGGGTGACAGAGTAAGATTCTAAATAAAAAAAAAAAAAAAAAAAAAAAAGGTTTGACCTCAAGGAGTGTAATTTCAGAGCTCTCCACTGTAGTTACAGTGCAATCCCACATCTCTTCTTATCCTTTTAAGATTTATTCAAATGCCAACTTTCAAGAAGCTAATTTTGACTTTCAGAATTAGTCTTTATTCTCTACTTTCATGGTATCCTGTTTTTAATTCTCCTTATGCTACATGTCAGCTTATGCCTTTAAATATATCTATCTATTCTATTCATATATCCAGCTAAGTAGGTAAGTTCCTCGTGGACAGCTTTGATGTCTGATTTTTCTTTGGATATGCCATGTCAGGCACTGATTAGATCACTACTGGATGGATGAATTTATTTATAAATATGTCAGTGAAAGACCTCTGAGACAGGAGAAAAATGTTAATTTATAATTCAGCAGTTTAACATTGGGCAAATATAAATGTTAATCAAATTTCCCAAACCAAGTAGTATTCAAATAAGCAACAGTTTTTAAGGGAATTGATCGATTGTTCTGATAATACAGGGGGCCACAGAAACTGCTTGAGAATGTGCTCTGATGAGCAAGGCATCAGTGGTCAAAGGAACAGGGAAGCAGTGAAATCATAAATCAAAGGCATTTCTAATTGCAAGAAAAGCTAAGCTGGCTGCAACTCTGAGTAATAGGAATAAAACTAATAGAGACTGCTAATGGACCTAATCATAAACCATACAAATATTTTCCAATAAAACAGCTTAAAATTATGGAGAGGATTTTCCTCCCCATTCTTTCTTGTCATCTCCATTTTTATTAACTTTTTTCATTAATCATACCGAACAGACATAGATATTTCTTTTACTCCAAATGAGTTCTGAAAGTACCCAAATGTAATGGATCCCCATATATGGGCTATTTCAAATGCCAAGATTGATAGCAAGAGGTCTGACTTTGTGTAAACAAGCAATCGTTTGCTTTCTCATTTCAATGGTAATATTTTCCAATATAATGTTTCAAAGTCTATTTAGAAAACACACAAAATAGAAACAGACACTGAAAACTAAAATCAAATATACCGCTATACAACTTAGGTCTGCAAAAACAATATATACATGGCAGATAAAGATATTTTAAAGATTGTAGATAAAAGGTTAGTAAAACTTAACTTACCTAGCCATCTGCAGATGCTTTTTCCTAAGAATAATGAGGGTAATAAGCAACAGTCCAATTAAAAGTGTGCTAAGGATGGCCAGCACGGAGATCACTACCACATTGGGATTCATCTCTGTAACTAAAGAGATAAGTCGTGCATTTTCATCATAGGTTCTGTCATAGGGAACCAAACAGAACCATTCATTGTTTTTCATTTAGTCTTAAGAGCAGTGAACTTACGACGATACCAATAATAGTAACAATCATGTTCCCGAAGCCAACAATGACCTCTTCCTGGTCAACTGTAACTTAGCAAACTAGACTGATAAGTGGTATTCAGGTGTCTGAAAGAATTGAGTCCATTTCAAAGGCCTACAGGATATTCTTACACAGGGAAACTGAAGAATGAAGAATACCTGTGCCACAGTTCAAATTCATTTGAAAGCTAAAAATATAGAAGTCATTATCATGTATTATCATTTTCTAACATTTTTGCAAGCTTAGAGGATGGCAACCTCTTATTCTATGCCCATGATTTTGAAGTCAGAAAGCACAATTGTATACTTTGCTTACCACTAATAATGTATATGAAAAAGACATTAGCGAACTACCATCTGCTGAAGCACTTAACACATTACTAGAAGCAGGCATTCTGATGATCCATGGCCATATGTTTAGAGGTTTTCCATCTGCACAACTCAAGAGATTAAACCTATTAATGGGTTGTAGAGCCCTGAAGAACAGGGGTCATGTCCTTTTCATGTACTCTCTATAAAGACTTGTCTCCTATGGCACTTACACATTGTCTACTTCTTCATACTACACAGAAGAACAGGATATCAAAGGCAGGAACATAAGTTAAATATTCTTATAAAACTCTTCAAAATGGGCCTGAGGACTCATAGGATCTTTTGCATTGATCATAAAATCACAGAATGAGTGGGTGCATCTGATCCCTAAGGTTTTGGGTACTTATTACTTCCCATTTGGGCCAGCTTGGCTCCAGTTTATGAGTAGAGTGCTTAAACAGAAAGAATAATAGACTCATGGTCAGAAGAGTTTGTTCACTTGAGTACTGCTGTTTGGAGAGAAGGCATTTCATCTGTTTTCTGTGGGCCTCATTTTCCTCATCTGTAAGTAAGTTTAATAATATCACCTGTTGTGCTATGTTGTCATGGAGCTGACAAGGAATGATGGGCATTAAGGTACAGTTGACCCTTGAACAAAATGAGTTTGAACTGTGCAGGTTCACCTATATATGGATTATCTTTCCTCCCTGCCACCCTTGAGAGAGCAAGACCAAACTCTTCTCTTCCTCCTCCTCCTCAGCCTACTCAGTGTGAAGACCATGAGGAAGATCTTTATGAAGATCTCCTTCCACTTAATGAATAGTTCATGTCTTTTTTCTTCCTTATGATTTTCTTAATAACATTTTCTTTTCTCTAGCTTACTTTATTGTAAGAATACAATATATAATAAGTGTAACATATCAAAATGTGTTAATCAACTGTCTATATTATTGGTAAGACTTCGGGTCAACAGTAGTCTATGAATACTTAAGTTTTGAGAGAGTCAACAATTATACGTGGGTTTTCAACTATGCAGGGGTTGGCACTTCTAACTCTCTCATTATTCATGACCAACTGTATACTTTAGAAAGCGTACAAGGATGTAGGAATGAGAGACCATTAAAATACTTTGCAGGTATATTTTTTGTCCTCTTTTCTGAAAAAACAAAAATTAAAAACAGAAAAAGAAAAAGAAAAAGAAAAAAGAAAATAGTCCACTCCAGTCATCCCTGAATATAGCAGCTAAGTATATGACTAATATTATAGAAATGGAACTAAACCAGTAAAATTATGAATGGCTTTATTACAAGAGGCTTCATAGAGGGTCTCAGGTTGCAGAATCAGACTCTAACAAACTAGGAGTAACACATGTAATACAACTAAGAAAAGAATAAGAAATAAACAGCATCATTCCAGACTTTTCGTTAATCTCTAATATTCCCACTTATATTTTTGGTTGGATTGGAAACTTTCTTGCTTTGACCCAGTTATAATTATGTCATTCTGTGATCAGTGACAGATGAAGACCAAGGCTAAATAGATGAAATTGGATTGATAGGAGTACTGTGCCTATTCCTGAAGAAGATGAGATGAGTTAGCAGCTAGCATTTAGACAGCACATACTAAGGATTTAAGTATTTTATTTCTAAGCTTCAAAACAACTCAGAAAGTCACATATTATTATTCCAATTTTACGGATAAAAAAAAGCTCAGAGGTACCAAATGTCTTTCTCTAATGCCATAGGTAGTAAGTGCACTTTGGCATTGAAATTAAGGACTCTGACCCCGAAGCTTGGGATTTCTTGGTGGAATATTGGCACAAATACATATATATATTCCAAAAGAAAAAGTGAGAAAAATATGGAAAGAACTTCCAAAGACCAGATTCCACTAATGTGTATAATTACCCATTGTTGAGACGGCTATGAACGTAGGGACACTGGGGCTGTCATGGCTAAAGCTGGTGACACTACAATTATAGGCAGTGGCAGGAAGAAGGCTGGAGATGGTCACGACATGGGAAGAAACAGCAACTGGTTCCTGGGGTTTCAGAAAATAAGATAAATGTTGGGTTATCTTCATCTATATTTTTAAAAAACATATTTCATAGTTGAGTTGGTAATAGACTGACAGAGTAAAAAATTTACGAGATGACAAAGAATAGCATTGAAAAATGTTTCCTTTTTTCCCCATTCCTGATCTGACCAATTCCCTTCCATGGAAGCAGCCATTGTCAGGCATTATTTTTCTTCCCATATGCATTTTATGGATGTACAAACATATGACACAGTTAAAAAACATAAGTGATGGCTTAGCTTGCACAATGTTCTGCTTATTTTTTTACCTTAGTTATCAATATATTTTGGTGCTTTTTCCATATCAGTGCAGATTAAGCTGTTTTATTCTTTTTAAGGGCTGGATAGAAATCCGTTGAAAGGACATAACAGTACTTTATTTAATGAGCCCCCATTGATGAACGCATAAATGATGTGTGATTTTTTGCTATTGCAAACAATCCTACAATGAACATCATTTCACAAATTTGGGAAGACACACACATGTACATACAGAGACACACACACACACATATACACATATATACACACAATGTATGCATGTAATTTGCATGTATGTGTGAACGTACACATACACATATATTCTTTGCTAGTGTCATATTCTTTGAACTGCTGAGTCAAAAAGTGTACATTTAAAATCTTGATTGCTGAATCAAAAAGTACACATTTAAAATTTTGAAAGCTATTGAAAAATGGTTCTCTATAGGCATTTTTCAAGTTACTCAACTATGGCGTCAATGCGTGACAATGCCTGCCTCCCTACATTCTTTCCAACACCATACATTCGCAAACTCTGAGCTTTTCCATTATTACTAGTGAAAATTGTATTTTGTAGTTTTATTTTGCATTTTTTTAACCATAAGTAAGGTTGCTCAATTTTTCATCTGTTCAAGAGACTTCTGTATTTATTTTCCTATGAAATATTTGTTTTGGGTTGTTATCTTTACCTTTTTGACTTGTAGCAATTCTTTATATATTAAGGACACTACTCCTTTGTCTGCATTCTTAGCTTTTATATAACATCCACTAAAACATGGCAACTATCCGCACTAAGAAACATTTAGCATTAACCTATTCTTGAGTCAAGAAAGTTGCTAACTTGGTGGACCCATGACCAGACCAGTGACAAGTACTACTGTACAATAGCAAAAGATGAACCAGCATCTTTTTCAAAATAAGATTTTGAAACACCCTTGCATAAAGAGATGACAGCCATCAGCATTTTCTTCCACTTCCTTCCCTTTCACTATTCTATAAAAGAATTATTCTAAGGAAAGACTTTTGCTAACAGGACTCGGTTGTAGTAAGTAGCTAACTAACCATTGTTTTCTTAAAGGAAGGCATCACTGTAGTTATAGAGAAGAAAATCCATTATTGGCAGAGCAGTTATTCTCCAAATGGATTCTTAGAATAGGGAAAATTCAGCTGTTCAGTACAAATCAACAAGAGATACATTCATACAAGGGAATCTCAAAAGGAGAAAGGAATCAAAGCAAATTATCTTAGCATTCAATATGAAAAGATTTGCACTCCCAGCAATCCTTTTTTCTTCTCAATCTCATGAACTTCATTATTTAAAAAAGATCAATTACTTATGTTCACAGTATTAGTCTACACACTGTATTATGTAAAATCCCTAACAAATCTGTCCTTTTCCTTCCACCTCTGGCTGTGAAATATTTTTTCCTTGTGGCATTGCCACTCCTAGAACTGCAGGTTCATCTCTTTCCTTGCATTCATTCTGACCTGGTGAACAGCTCTGTTTATCATATCTGCCATTTGTAATTCTAGAACTTTAGCAACAGCCTTCTCTCAGTCTTCATTTTGCAGCAAGACTGTCCCGCTTACAAACTAGATATGCATGTTTCTTTTAAATTCTCTTGATAATATGGACCTCTCTTGTGGTACTTATATTTTACTTTACTTTTTTTCTATACTTATGCAATGTCCACACCATATAAAAATGTTTTGAAGGCAAATATTGATTCTATCATGTGTGTTCTATACAGTGCCTTTTATATATTTGGAAATTGGTTCATATTTGTTAAATTATATTTTATATGGTAGGGTCTTCCTTCCCTTGATCAATTCAATGGCCTATGACCTTTATTCCTTTGTCTGACCTGGAGTGGCTTATGAATTAGGAACAAGCGATACAGACAAAGATAAACGTTCTCAACAACTTGTGGGCTTGGTCTAAGCATCCTGTTAGTTTCTATCCCTGAAACACAAAAGAGCAAATAAACAGTTTTCATTTGATATAGCTCAAAGAAATAGAAGATTCTTATTTTGCCCAGATAATTAGCCTTAATTAAAATTAACTGAGAAAAGGTAGATCAAAAGGTACAGTACCTGAAGTTTGGTTTTCTGACTGGAGCCAACTTGTTGACAGAAAACTTCAAAGAAATCAGCTACTCCCTCTTCCACCCACAGCAAAGTCACTGAAGTCTGGGTTTTGTTCACTGCGAAGAGTGATTTTGGTGGAGCTGGTTCTGAGCAAAAAAAAAAAAGTTTTTAAAAAATTTAATTTAATTTACTAAGTGTATTCTTTCTTCTTTCACTAATAAGCAGGTGAAGCATCCCCCAAATTCAAATATAGGTAGGTAAGAGCACCATAAAGACTTCATATTGCTTTTGAAATATATCCTTTCATAAAGATAGCTATCTAACTTGGAAGGCAGAATATTTTGCCTTTTCCCCCTTCCATTGTTTTACTTCTCTTTTCGGAACACTTCTGTTTTCTACTTCAGTTTCATCATAGACATAATCTATTAATAGTTTCTGTGTCATTTATACCGGAGTTAGCATTGCCCTGATTACATAGAACTTTCTGGATGAGAAACAAAAATCTGCACTTGATAAAGGTGGAGAAAAATGAAATTTGGTGTGTTTCCTTCTAATGATGAGATGCAGTTTGGTATTTAGCCAACAACCTGCCTTCCTTTCTCTGGAAACTATTTGGAACAATTCAGACAGAAAAAATGGTTGCTTGAAAATGTAGTCAAAATTAAAAAAGATAAAGCTAAACAGATAGTATGATTTTTTTTTTTTTTTTTTTTTTTTTGAGGTGGGGTCTCACTCTGTCACCCAGGCTGGAGTGCAGTATTGCGAACACAGCTCACTGCAGCCTCATCTTCCCTGGCTCAAGTGATCCTTCTGCCTCAACTTCCCAAGTAACTGGGAATACCTGGCTTATTTTTGTATTTTTTTATAGAGACAGAGTTTTGCCATGTTGCTCAGGCTGGTCTCAAACTCCTGGGCTTCAGCAATCCACCCGCTTTGGCCTCCCAAAGTACTGGGATTACAGGTGTGAGTCATCGTGCCCGGCTGATAATATAATTTTTTAAGAAAATAATTGATAGAAGAGGATTGGACGATTAATAAAATGTTAGAGATAAATTTTTGTCTTAGACATTTTATCTTAATAATAAATAAATCCATTTGTCCAGGAAGCTGTGTTGTCTGTCCTCTTCATACTTATTTCTAGTAATTGAGTCACTGGCATTGTTCTCTTGAGACCAAAAAACCCCGCCTGTTCCTCAGTTCTAATAGTCATCTTCTGTCTCATTCTCCATTCCCGAATGTCTCCTGGTCTTCTGCCTGTGACGCTGTCTTTTGAATGTTGTCTTTCCCTCCAAGTTCCCCAGTATGCAGAGTGCTGTGCCTGAACTCAAGGTCTTGAGCTGGGGTCCCTATTACCTGCTCTCAGACCCCCTGACATTGCTTATTTGAACATACTGTATCTTGCTGCTAGGTTCACATAACAGCATCCTCCATCCACCTATATGTGCCTGTCAGACAACTACCCACTGTTGTAGGTTTCTTCCTGCTTGTTACTTGGATTTTTTCATTTTCTGTCCCACTCTCCTAAGTCTGTTCTCCAGCTCCTATGCTTTAGAGGTGCTTGAAAGAGTCCTGTCGGCCATTTCACTGCTTTGACAGGTACACATCTTTGTGTGGGAAGATTTGAACCTTGTTTCTAGAATATCATCATTATGGCTCTGCCCAGGACCAAGAAGTATGTCAAAATCATTCTTGACATGATTTATCATAGATCGCCTAAACTTATATCCAACTAAAAAGAAGCATGTTTCTTTTCTGCAGCAACTTGACAAGGTTAGACAGAAGAGTTGAAGGAGGGAAGAGATGAGTTCATCTTAGGCAAGCAAAATCCACAATAGATGTCAGGACCGCTTTTTCACTTGTCATGAGTTGTCCAGTCCTCCCCACATTGTATTGTCCCGCTTCTGCTCTGATGAAGACTGCCAGTGAAACACAGAGGTTAATTTCCACTTCTCACTTCCTTTATAACTACCATTGCTAATAGGAGTATGTCCTTCAGGGATCCTGACTCATGTGGAACTTGGATCTATGGAACCAAGTGTGAAGTTGTTGGGGGCATAGATGAATGGTTAGTTAGGCTGAGCCTGGGCTTTTCATTTTTAAAAATGCACGCTACAGAATTGTTCCTCAGACACAACTCTGAGGCTCTTCCCTTATTTCTCAGTCCCAGAGAGCACATCTTCTAAAAAGTCTTGTTACCTTTTCCTTTAATCTATTTTTTTTCTTGAGACGGAATCTTGCTCTGTCACCAGGCTGGAGTGGCGTGGTGCAATCTTGGCTCACTGCAACCTCCGCCTCCCAGGTTCAAAAAATTCTCCTGCCACAGCCTCCTGAGTAGCTGGGACTACAGGCGTGTGCCACCATACCCAGCTAATTTTTTTTGGTATTTTTAGTAGAGACGGGGTTTCACCATGTTGGCCAGGATAGTCTCGATCTCCTGACCTTGTGATCTGCCTGCCTTGGCCTCCCAAAATGCTGGGAGCTGGGATTACAGGCATGAGCCACCACGCCCGGCCTCCTTTGATATATTTTTAAATTATATTGCATGTCCAGACTTTTGTCATCACACTCATTGATCATCACAAACGTGCTGTACCTCTTTTTCCCTGGCTCTAATAAGTTCTTTCTTCATTTTGTCAATGATGGATGAAAATCACCTTAAAATGCCATTTTGCCATGTAAAATCCTATCTGTGCATTGTCTGTGGTATCAGATCCAAACATACCATATCTTTAAGATCCTGCTTAAATTGACTGCATGCTATCCATCCAGCTTCACCACCATTCCTAACACAGAGATGTGCTGCCTCCTGGGAAAGCTGGTCTTCTCACTGACCTTCAGAGGGGCAGTGCTCTGTGTCAGCCCACGTTTACGTTCAATCACTATGCTCTTTATTCTGCTCATTCGAAGATTAAGAAAAAGCCTTACCACCTCCTTGAAGTCTCATTTGGTGACTCTCTTGATGATTTATCCCTTCTCTGACATTCTACTACCTTTAATTATTTCCTATGTAATCTATGCGAGTGAAGGCCTGACTCTAGTAGATCCTATTAGACTCTTTAAGAACAGGGGTAATATGTTATAAATGACTTTGTCTTCATTTGAAGTAGCCACCTATAGGTACTCAATAAATCTTATTTATCAGCTGATTTAAAACATGAGTTAAGATTCATCAACCAAAAGAGGAGGATTCAAGCCCCAGGCAAGACCAGACACGCTGGGATTGTATCTTAATGTTTTCTTCTGTTTTTATGGTGATCATGTAGATAAAATTATCGAATTTCAGGGACAGAGTCAAGAACTATCATGAATTATTGCAAAAGCTCCCAGTGGTCCAAGGAATACGACATGAATACTGCAGTGAGGGTTTCCTTTGTTCTGGCTGAGAATGTGGCTGTAGGTGACACAATCCTCAGGAAAATCTCCTAAAGGTCTGGGACATTTAACAGCCACATAACAAATTTTTCTTTTTGGGTGGACTATGAGGGCAATGGATTATTTCAAGGTCCCTGCACCTGTTATCACTGTGCTCTTTTTCTGAAAGATGTTTACATGTCAGCTCTGTAGGTCAATGAGTAACATACACGAATCACCTGCTTGAGGACTGTTCAGGTTCTTCGTGATAGGTGTGCTTCCCTAAATTAATCAGGCAAAAATTTAACTCTGGTATCCCAAAGGAAACAAAGAAAGTTATTACAATTTATTGTTATTATAATTATGAACTTATTACTACGACAAGATTTCACAAGTGAAAGTATAATTGAATTGGGAGTGCTTTTAATTAGATTTTCCTATTCAAGACAACAACTGTCCCAGGAAATGTTTTAAAATGTAAGAATTGGAATGTGAATCGTCCAACACAGCCACTAGCCACATGTAGTTGTTGTGTACTTGAAATGTGGCTAGTCTAAATTGATAGGTGCTGCAAATAAATGTAAAATACAGACAGAATTTCGAAGACCTAGTATGAAAAAAGAATAAAATATCCCATTAATAATTACTCATATTGATTACATGTTGGAACAATATGACGTTGAATATATTTGGTTACATAAAGTATATTGAATTCAATGTTACCTGTTTCTTTTTACTAATTTTTAATGTGGCTACTAGAAAATTGAAAATTATACATGTGGCTCTTACTATGTTTCAAATGAACAGGACTGAGTTAGAGCATTTCTTCTTATTGCCTAGAGTAGAAGTCTGGAAATTCCTGGCAAAAACTGGCTGGAGCGATCCCACATTTCATGAGAAGTCAAGGCCAGCTCAGTGCCACAGCCTAGGATGGTTTAGATCAAGCTTGTACAACCCATGGCCCCTAGGCCGCATGCCGCCCAGAATGTCTTTGGATGCAGCCCAACACAAATTCATAAACTTTCTCAAAACATTGTGAGATATTTTGCAATTTTTTTTTTTGATTCATCAGTGTTAGTATATTTTATGTGTGGCCCAAGACAATTCTTCTTTTTCCAGTGTGGCACATGGAAGCCGAAAGCCAAAAGGCTGGTTTACATGACTCATGTTCTCCATCCTCAGAGGCACAAAATTAAAGTGGATAGTGGCTAAATATTATTTAGGCAATTGCATATGATAGGGAATACAATGACATCAAAAGCATTTTGATTGCTTTCTATCTTTGTTATGGGATGAATTATATCCCCTCCCTCTAAATTCATATACTGAAACCCTAACCCTCAGTACCTCAGAATGTGACTGAATTTCATTATTATTATTATTATTTTGAGGCGGAGTCTTGCTCTGTCACCCAGGCTGGAGTGCAGTGGCATGATCTTGGCTCACTGCAACCTCCACCTCCCAGATTCAAGCGATCTTCCCACCTCAGCCTCCTGAGTAGCTGGGACTACAGGGGCCTGCCACCATGCTGGGCTAATTTTTGTATTTTTAGTAGAGACATGGTTTCACCATGTTGGCCACGCTAGTCTCGAACTCCTGACCTCAAGTGATCCACCCACCTGAGCCTCCCAAAGTGTTGGGATTACAGGCATAAGCCACCACATCCGGGGTGAATAGGGCTTTTAAAGAGGTGATTAATTTAAATGAAATTGTTAGCATATGTCCTAATCTAATCAGACCGGTGTCCTTATAAGAGGAGGAAATATAGACAGTAAAGAGATGTATGTGCACAAAGAAAAGACCGAGTGAGGACACAGTTACAAAGTGATCATCTGCAAGCCTCAGGAGAAGCCTACTCTGCTCACAGGTGGACCCTGAACTTCCGGACTCCAGATCTGTGAGAAAACAAATTTCTGTTGTTTAAGCCACACAGTCTGTGGTATGTTGCTATGACAGCCCTAGCAAACTAATACAGTCTCTCACTATTCAAAATACCAAATATGTCCCTTTCTGCACATGAGGGTTTAAACCCTATAAAATATCAAATATAGTCTATCTTCTAAAGCAGAAGGATAGGAAAACCCCAATAATGTTGTGAAGAGTAAATGAAATTTAAGACAACATATACACAAACACTTTATATAATGTAAAGTCATGTAGATATTAGTTATAGAACATCTCCTATTGCTTTTTATCTCTCTAAATGACATTTTCAATCTTAACATTTTCAATATTCTCATGCTTCAAAATGTCAAATTTCCTTTTGTTTGAAATAATTTCACAGTCCATGATATTTGGTGTGAGTACCTATGTATATGGGTAAAGGGGACTGACATACCATTTTCATAAAATGAGGTATAGATATGGGGTTGTTTGCTTTTAAATATCCTCTAAAAGCTTTCTAACATTGCTGGTGTTCCACTCAACTAGCTGGCCCTCCCTCTTTTTTCTTCTCTCTCATTCCATACCTGTCTGGGTTTGGACTGGGAATCCAATCTAATTTTAGAAGAAAATCAAGTACCATGCATAGAATATGGGCAGACTGGAAGGCTGAAGGCCATCTCTACCATTTAATTTAGATTGGATGATGAGAGGCTCAAGCTGTTGCCTAGGCTCTCTGGGGAGTGAAAGCGACCTTCCTGAAGTACGAGCTAGTATCTGATTCTTATTCTGCGCTCTGGCAGCAAATCTCTTCCTTTTCTCGGGAATTCCAAAGGGAATAGTCAGATGTAATATTTAGCCTAGGAGCAGAATGTACTGTGTTTATTGTCTAAAACCCATCTTTCTCTGATAGCTATTACATTGTTTCTTCTTTTAATGTGACTCATTAATTTAGCCGCCTAGGGAATAATGTTTATGAGAACAAGATTATGTCCATAAGGACCAGCGTGGTGAGTCATTTTACAAATGTGTGACATTGGTAATAAGGAAAATTAAGTAGAAAAGCATTGTTAATATTATCTTAATCCATGACCCACATAACAAAATTTATTTTCAATCTTTAGCCTCACTGATCACAATTTTCTAGGATGCTCTTCATATGCAAAGCATAATTGTTAACATCTACATTGTAATAAGTCTTTTAAATTTATTTTTATTTTCCTCAACTCAAGCAACTCTATATTAAGCAGTATAAGTCATATAGCATATTCGACTTGGCCAAAGGAAGCATCTGCAACTTAAGCAGTGTAGGCTGCAGAAATTATGCTCAAGTTGGTGAAATAACATCTGCAAAAGAAAGCACTATCTGAAAGGAAAATAAACAAGAGGTACAGAAATTATTCAGGGTGAGTTAAGATTGATAAGCAATGAAATTAAGGAGAGAAATATTTATATTAAACAGCAGAAGCCTTTGTTAGACCTGAAGTTTATTCGACCTTTTCTTGTTGACTTAGGGAAATTATTTTCCTAGATACATTTAACATGTAATTTGAACATTTCAAAAAAATACCAGGAAATAAAAAAAAATTCAGGCAAAAATTCAGGCAAATATTTAGCACCTGAGAACACATTAAATTATGAGGCCTTTTTCCTATATATAAAAATAAAATTTTCTCAGGAGTTGGAAATGTCTGTCATTTTCATTACTTTTTAACTATATTCTTTTTTTTTTTTTTTGAGACAGAGTCTTACTCTGTCACGCAGACTGGAGTGCAGTGGCGCAATCTCGGCTCACGGCAACCTCTACTCCCTGTTCAAAAAATTCTCCTGCCTCAGCGTCCTGAATAGCTGGGATTACAGGTACCCACAACTACGCCCAGCTAATTTTTGTAGTTTTAGTAGAAATGGGGTTTCATCATGTTGGCCAGGCTGTTCTCGAGCTCCTGACCTCAAGCAATCTGCCCGCCTCGGCCTCCCAAAGTGCTGGGATTACAGGCAGTGAGCCACCGTGCCCAGCCTTACCTATATTCTTTATGGATTAGAGATAGCAAGTATACCTTCTTCTGTGAATCACTAGGTGGGTTGATAATTTGAGTACCTTAAGTAACTTCTAAAGACCAATAGAGTTTTTCAGAGAAAGCTCCCATTTAACATTACTTAGTTTCTTTTTTTAATTTTTAAAAAATTGCATATGTTTATGGGATACTAGTGTAATTTCGTTACATGCACAGATTGCATAGTGGTGAAGTCAGAGCTTTCAGGATATTCATTACCTACATAACATACATTGTACCTACTAAATAATTTCCTATCATCCACCCACTTCCCACCCCTTCACCCTTCTGATTCTCTTTACTTGGTTTCAAAACAAATATCTGAATTCCTCCTTTTCGATGATTCCAGGAATATATGCTTTTACTTAGCATTTTTATTTTGTTAGGAGTCATATATTGCAAAATTCTTAGAAAAAGATCAGTACTTTTATTGCGTCATTAATCTTGTTGCTTTTATTCTGAACTCAGGTATGGAACGAAATTCTAAAAGTTGAAGGAGCATAAAGGATCATCTAGCCCAGACTCATTTTATAGATAGGAAGCTGGAATTCAGAGGGTCTGAGTTACTTTGCTATGGTAAAGAATATGATGGCAAGGGCAAGAACTGGGATCCACACCTCTGGAGTCCTAATTAAGGGGAAACAACTGGTTTCCTCCCAGTCAGTGAGTTTCCCGTTCAGTTGCGTATAAGTGGGGATGACAAGCCCTCCTGAAAGTCCCTTTGCTTAGAAGACCAACTTTTCCAGAGTCAGCACCTGCTCAGGTATTTAGGTCAGTGCCAGACTTCACAGCCATTGCTCTATGTGTCCATCTTTCAGATTCTTCCAATACATTGGAGAGGATCATATACCTGCAGAATATGCAGTACCTTATGATGGGCAGGAGAGATGCCTTTAAAGAAGCTTTAAAGTGGGCCAGGCGCGGTGGCTTACGCCTGTAATCCCAGCATTGTGGGAGGCATTTGTGGATGGATCATGAGGTCAGGGTTCGAGACCAGCCTGACCAAAATGGTGAAACCCCCATCTCTACTAAAAATACAAAAATTAGCCGGGCGTGGTGGTGCACGCCTATAATCCCAGCTACTTGGGAGGCTGAGGCAGGAGAATCGCTTGAACCCGGCAGGTGGAGGTTGCAGTGAACAGAGATCAGGCCACTGCACTCCAGCCTGGATGACAGACTGAGACTCCGTCTCAAAAAAAAAAAAAAAAGAAAGAAGTACTAAAGCGGTTTGGCATGCCTCTGGACAGTTGACAAACCACAGTGACACTCAGAAGACTGCAGTGAGGAGGGGTATATTGAGGTGAGGGATTGGTTAGTGTCAGGCCCAGGTACAGAGCCATGGGACCATGGCATGGCTATCACTGAGAGCCTAAATCTGAAAACAATTCTTGCATGGGGTTGCTGGCCATGGAGGTATATATCAGAAGAGCAGCACGACAGGTATTGCCCCCTACAAACCGAAAGAACATGCATATGTTTATCTTACAAGAAGTCAATCAAAAGAAACCATCCATAAGCTGCCATCATGACCTTCACTCTTCTCACGGTCCTTTTAATGCCCATACTCTCTGTCTGTCATTGTCTTCCTGAAGATATATCCAGACAGAATCCTTCCACTGGCTCCCTGGGTTCCATCTCCTCTCTCCAATCAAGGACATCACACCAAGTCTCACCTCTAACTATCCTCCGTCAACAGTTTTCTCTGTTTTGTTGAATCATTTTGCTTAGCCTACAGACAAGCTGCTTTCAGTCACTTAAAGAAAACAAAATAAAAACAAAAAACTAACAAACACTCTTGGATTCTTCTATCCTTTAGCTCCTGTGCATTTTCTCTCCTTCCCTTTATAATATAATCCTCAAAGGTTTTGTTATTCTAGTTATTTTATGGTTTTCTCCTTTCATTCTCTTTGAACATCTTTTAATTAGATTTTTTTTTTCTGTCACCATGGCACCCAAATACTTCTCTCAAAATCACCAGTGACTTCTGGGCTGCTAAAATCGGTGGTCAATTCTCATTCCTCATCTTACCAGATGTTTTCACAGGTTTGACCTGGGCAATCTCCATTCACTGAGGTGCTCTCTTCCCTTGGCTCCTGGGACAGGACACTTTTCTGTGCTTTTCCTTGCTTCCCTGGCCAATGCTCCTCAGTCTCTTTTGCTGGTTTTTACTCACTATCTCCACATCTTAAAGTTGGAATGGCCCAGGGCTTAGTTCCTGGATAGCATTATTTTTTCTTTATTGAGTCTTTGTTAACTCATCACATCTGTCTCCTTCCTACGCTCAAATTTATATTTTCAGTCCTGAAGTATTCACTGAATCCAAGCCCCTCTATCTAACTGCCTGGTCAGTATTTGTTATTTAATGGTTTCACAGGAACCTTCAAAATGTTGGCCCATCCAGACCTGAATTTCTGACATTGCCCCCAAACCAGCCTCTCCCATAACCTTTTCCAAGTAATAAATAAAACCTCTGTCTTTCCAATTGCTCAGGCCCCAAATCTTGGTGGGTCTCTAGGCTTCTTTTATTCATTCATAGACAACATCTAAGTCCATCAGCAGATTCTCTCAGCAACACCTTCAAAATAAATTTTGAATCTGACCACTTTTCATCTCCTGTGTGGTTCCCAGTCTGACCTAAACAAGTATAATCTCTTATCTGGACAGACTCAATGTTCTTTAAACTTGAAGGTGATCATGTAATTTATCAGAAGTGTCCACACAGGAACATTTTTGGGGCAGAAAAGCCTTGCCCCAAATCCTAAAGAGGATTACTGCCTTTTAACTAATCCATAAGAAGTGTAAAGTGGGATTGTCTAAGGCAAGAGGGATGTATGGTCATATTACCTAGTCGGTTCCCTCCTGCCCTTATCCTTGCTCTGAACAATCTATTATCACCAGAGTGACACAGTGCAACCCGTTAGGTTATGTGCTTCTGCTTAAAGCATGCAACAGAGATTCATCTCACTCACAGGAAAGTGTCTTTTCAATGACCCTACGTGCTCTGTTCCCTTGCTACCTCTCTGCCTAATTTCTATGACTCTCCACTTTGTTTGTTCCACTCCAGCCACACTGCCTGCTTGCCTTTCCTCGAACTTGCCAGGAACACTACTGCCTCCAGAGCTGTGCACCTGTGGTTCCCTCTGCCTACAGAATCTCATCCCAGTGATCTCTTTGGCTTACTCCCTCATTTCCTTTAGGCTCTGACTCAAACATCACCTTCACAGTGACACTTATTCTACTCCCCACAAAAATAGCACCCATCCCCCATAGCGCTTCCTATCCTCTTTTCCTCTTTCACTTTTCTCCATGACACTTATCACCATTTAACATTCTTATATTTATGTTTATCATCTCCTTTTCTCCATTAGAATGAAAGTTGACATTTTTGTCAGTTTTGTTCATTTCTGTGTGCTCAGAACCAAGAAGAGTGTGTGGCATATAGTAAATGCTAAATAAATATTCGATATTCGCTGATTTACAGGATGAATAATTTTTTTTTAAAAAAAGTATAAGACCTTAAGCATTTTATCAGCTTATTTCTAGCTGACTGGCGGCCTAGAGATTTCTATATATCTATATCTATATCTGTATTTGAGAGAGACAGAGAGAAAAAGCCTACTATTCCCCAAATACTTAACATTTCAAAGTATTTTGATTTTTTCCTTGTCCACAGCCAAGTTATGTTTTAAGGATTTCTAATCTCTATAAAAGTTTCTATGACTGAGATTAAGAAAATCAAGCCAATATCCCTAAGACCAAATTCCAAAAGAGGAACAGAAAGTCACAAAAGTGGGTGTGAGGCTCCTCCCTGTTCTGTGAAATGTTTTAATAGAAAAATGAAGTTTGTAGGAAAAAGACCACACCTCAGTCTAGGAAAATAGAAGGAGCAGATGGATAAAAAGTACGAAATGACTGTTTCTGGACCAAGACCTAACAATGGATAAAGCGTGTCACATTTCTCTAAGCGCCAGCTTGTTTGAATGAGGACACAGTACTGAATTATCTCCAAGAGCTCTCCTAGCACTAAAGTTATATGATTCCTTACCTTGAACGTGCCCAAACATGTCTGCAGTCAGGATAAAGCAGAAATTTGATGACAGTGGTGTGCAATTCTGTTTTTTTTGTTTTGTTTTGTTTTCTCTGACCTCCTTAGCTTTTCCTTTCCACTCTCTTTCTGATTCTTCCTGCTAAGCTGAATTTCTAACTGCTGGAGTGGTTCTTCCAGACTCAATCCAGGGCTTCTCTTTTCTTCTCTATCTTTACTTACTACTTGGTGATTTCATCCAGACACTTCCAAATTTATATTTCCAGCCCAGAATTCTCCCCTGGCCTTCACATCTGCACCGGGATATCCAATAATCAGTAAAAATTTTTTTTTACATCCAAAGAAGAATCCTTGATTCTTACTTCACCCTAAATGTCCTCCTCCTGTAGTTTTACTAGTCATCTCAATCTCAGTGAATTGTGCCACCATTCGTCCTAGTTGCTCAAGAGTGAAGCCTGGGAGTCATTAATTTCCCTTTCCCTCACTTCCTGTTTCTGCCCTATCAGAAAGTTCTGTGGATACAACCTCCAAAAGAGCTCTTGAATTCTGTCCACTTCTCTTCATCTCCATTACAACCACTATAGTCAAAGTTACCATCACTCTCTTGCAACCTGTTTGAATTAGAATATTATTTTAAAGCTGGTGCAAATAGTCCCTTAATCAGTTCCCCTACTTTCATTGTTGATACAGTAATCCCTTTCTCATTAAGCAACCAGAGGGATTGTTTTAAATGTAAATCGGATTATTTATTTTAAGTTCTCTAAATGTCCCTTCATTACTCTGAAAATAATATTCCAACTGCATGCCTTCAAAGACCTACACTCAAGCCTGCCTTTTCCCTCTGCCTGGCATCCTCCTTCTTGGCCTTTTCTTGGCTGGTCTTCTTGTTATCCATGGCTTTCTCAAAGAAAGCTTTGACCACATAGTCATTCTGCACCACATTTCCCTGTTGCAGAGCACTGTACAGCACTTACTACCATCTTCCCCTTCACTAGATCATAAGCTCCTTGTGAACAGAAAGTGAAAGTAGCACTCTGGGTTCATTACCATCACTACTACCACAAGTAGTCTGGCATCTGAGTAGTAGTTAGAAGGTTCTCAATATGTATTAGTTAAATGGATTGATGAATGGACATTCTATTACCAGAGAGCTATTTGTGATGTGTCCAACACGTCTCATTCTCTTTTTTTTTTTTTTCCTTTCTTTTTCTTTTTTTTAAGGTTGGGAAACTGATTCTCTTATGTAGACTTAGCAAGTCCTCTTAAAGTTGGCCCAGGGATCCAGGTTGATTCACTAAAACTAGAAAATACGATTGGTTACTGGTTGAAGCCACGGTCATATGCAGACCAATGAGTTCTTGTAAAATGACAAGTCCTAGAGGCAGATTTGATTGATATTTGTAATGACTGACTGCCAAAGTGACCTGTCGTCACATACCACCAAAGTATCATGAAACTGCTGGCAACCTAAAATTCCTAATGGGATGGTTGGTTCAACATCCTAGGGAAGGCATCATTATTGGTGCATGTCTTTTTGTGGATGTTTATTGATGATACAATATTGAGAATTATTGGCAACTGTTTTGAGGGCTTTCTATCCTTGCACATGACATCTTGGATTAATTTATATGATACTGGACTCACTGGTAGTTTGGTTTCTTTCCATAGAGGCAGAACCTACCCTCCATGACACAGGAGTCATTCAGAGGCATTCTAAAGAGGCCTTTATTACAGATAAATTGCACTGCAGGTTAGTCCAACCTATTTTGGCCCTAGCTTTAACAACGGCATTCTAATTCAAACATGCTCTGAAAAATCTATGTGCCAAAGTTGTGTTTTTCTGTAAAGGAGAATGACTATGACTTCTATATATATCAAAATGAATGCTGTGAAGAAACATAAAACAACTAGAATGAAAGTTCTGTAAACACACACATACACACACACACACACACACACACACACACACACAACCTGCAATTCAGGTACTACTAAAGCAAGATATTATTTCACTTCTCTGAAAGGTGAAACTTGTTCTGATTAAATATTAACTGGCATACTATGTTCTGAGGTCCGCAATTTCAATTCATTCAACAGTATCTGTTAAGCAGTTATATGTGTTCAGGCATTGTGTTATACAAAATGGAAAGGGCTTATACACACAATAACATGATTAGTAGAACAGATCTTTTGACCAAAGGATAAAAACCAAAATTGTTTGTTTTCAAGAAAATAAGAAAGGCATTTCATATACAGATTGTCTTGTCTACAGAGAGGAATAACATAGAAACAATATTCCATTTGATATTTAAAATACCAATAAGAAAAAGCTTATTAATTCTAAGGGTTATATTAACTAGAAATAATTTCCATGAAAACTAACCTTTCCTTCTTGTAAAGTTTAAAGAAATTTTCCAAGCTGGTTTACATAGTCCATTCTGTTATCAGGGAGACATGGAGACTCCAAACATTTTGATAAGTTTGGGAAACTATCATGGTTTTAACTCACAGTCCTATGTAGGTACAATTGTACCAGTTCATGACTTTGACTTATATTCCTGAGGCACCATAGACCATGATGTCATATAGAAATTTCAGTGAAGTATCCAATAGGCCCACTAAATGCTACTTTGACAAGACCACCTCTGAACTTAAATTTTAAGGGAGACTGAAAAACCAAATGAGTTGGAGAAAGCTGCTAGGATCTGAGAAACACTTAACAGCTTCCTGTAATAGTAAAGCTTGGAAAAAGGAAGACGTTGGGAATGTGAGCGCAGTTTTCAAGTAATTACAGTTACCTGGAAATGAGTTTTTGAACGATCCTTTACACTCACAGAGGGCAGAGTCAGAGATAATGGTTAGAATTGGTACACAGGCAACTTTTTTCTTAATAGAAAGATTATGCAAAGTTGGAAGTTGGTGCTCTCCACATTCGTAGAATTTAAGTATAGACCACAAGGGAGGAAGAACAGATTGCCTTCAGTGCAGGAAAGATAAGAGGCTACCCTTGATCCTCAACTGGAGCACTAGCGCCCCCTTGAGGGTGTTTGGAAGTTTGGAGGAATGTTTTTATTAGTCACAACAGAGGGAATTAGCTAGCTGTTCTTTTGTGGTCAGGACTTAGAAATGCTAGCTGTCCTGGAATTATTAAGAGGACACCAAATGAAAAATTGTCCCATGTCCCACAACCCACATGACTTCCAAATGTCACACCAGAGAAAATCCACAATGTGTAAATTGCAAGTACTTCACTACATAGTATTGGAAGTTTTTAAAAAGGAATTAAGTAAAATAATTTAGAAGAAAGTTGTCATGAAAAGGCATATTTAAATGAAAATAAGATAATATTTAAAATTATAAATTATTCAATAATGTAATTTTGACTTCCATAGTGTCGAATCAGTACATCACATATTTCCAAATTACCTGTACAATTTTAAAGTATTTCAGCACAAAAACTTAGTTTTTGTCATGGCAAATATGAGACAAAGAAATTTAAGACTCAGTGACTTATGCATTGAGTTCTGGAGAAATGCAATTACTGGGTAAATTGAAGAAAGACAGTATTTTTTGCTTTTTAGATTTTCTGAAAGTTTTCTCAAAGTACATCACTGTCAACAATGCTACCCATGGTATTTAAGCTACTAATAAAACAACCGTGAATTAGTCTTTACTTACAGCTGCTAATATGAACACATGTAATAACAGAGATGACTTGAGACTGCTATGGACAGATTCAGACACAAAAATTAGCAGACATCTTAAAAAATGATGTTACTAAATTGCATTAACTATATGGAAAACACTTTTATTACCATTTGATAGACTTAATTTTTGAAATATGGAAATTATAAAATCTCTGCTGTGAAAATTACATATTGAAATTATGCATTTAATTTTGGGTTGCCACTCTTTCAGTCATACTGCCTCTAAAGGTCTACCACACAACTTTGTGTCAATCTATCCTCCATTGTCTGTGGCAGATTTTAGGATACTGTCTTCAAGTTTCCCTATAAGTATCAGAAACTAAATGTATACCGCAATAAATGGTCAATTTTTGAATGTAGAAGATGTGTTTTGTGTTACACAGTCACTTTCCAGTTGTATGTCATACTATAAAGAATTATTTTGACATTACACTACACAAAAAGATCCAGTTCATTTGCAAGAATGTTAAAGTGTCTGTTTTTCCTCATCCACAGCCTATTATTTTTCTTGGCATATTATCTTACAGAATGAATTTGGAAGTATTCCTTCCTATTCAACTTTTTTGAAGAGTTTGAGCAGGATTGGCATTAGTTCTTTAAGTGTCTGGTGAAATTCACGGATCAAACCATCAGGACCTGGGCTTTCTTTGGTAGGAGACTTTATTATTACTTTCATCTCATTGCTCATTATCAGTTCGTTAAGATTTTCTCTTTCTTAATGGTTCCATCTCGTTAGGTATGCTCAGGAGTTTATTCATTTCTTCTAGTTTTCCAATTTGTTGGTTTATAGTTGTTCATAGTAGCCTCTAATGATTCTTTGTATTTATGAGGTCTCTTGTTATGTCTACTTCTTTGTTTCTGATTTTATTTCTTTGGGTCTTCTCTCTTTTTTTCTCAATCTAGCCAAAGGTTTGTTGATTTTATCTTTTTAAATAACCAACTTTTTGTTATGTTGATCTTCTGTATTTATTTTTAGTCTCAATTTCATTTATCTGCTCTGACCTTTATATTTCTTTCCTTCTACTAATTTAGTGTTTGGTTTGCTTTTGCTTTTCTAGTTCCTTGAGGTGCATCATTAGGTTGTGCATTTGAACTTTTTACTTTTTTATATTAAGGGCATTTATTGCTAGAAACTTCCCTCATGCTATGGCTTTTGCTATATCCCACAGATTTTGGTATGTTGTATTTTCATTTTCATTTGTCTGAAGAATTTTAAAAATTCTTTTCTTAATTTCTTCATTGACTCATTTGTTGTTCAGGAACATGTTCAATTCCCATGTGTTTGTGTATTTTTTGAGGTTTCTCTTGTTATCACTTTCTGGTCTTATTCCATTGTGGTCAGAAAAGATACTTGATATTATTTCTACGTTTTGAATTTGTTGGGACTTGTTTTGTGTCCTAAGATATGATATATTCTAGAGAATGTTCCATGTGCAGTTAAAACAATGTGTATTCTCTAGCAGCTGGGCAAAATGTTCTTTAAATGTCTATTAGGACTATCAGGTCTCATGTGTAGTTTAACTCTGTTGTTTCTTCATTGATATTCTGTTGGATGATCTATATGTTACTGAGAGTGGGGTGGTGAAGTCCCCTACTATCATTGTAATCAAGTCTATCTGTTCCTTTAGATCAATTAATGTTTACTTTATATACTTAGGAGCTCCAGTGTTGGGTGTGTAGATATTTATAATTGTTATATCCTCTTGCTAAACTGATCTCTTTATCATATAGTAACCCTCTTTGTCTGTTTTTACAATTTTAGATTTGTGGCCTGTTTTATCTAACGTAAGCATAGCTACATCTGCCTTTTTGCTTGTTTGTTTTCCAGTAGCATGGAATATCTTTCTCCACCCCTTCACTTTCAGTCCCTGTGTGTCTTTACAGGTGAAGTGGGTTTCTTAAAGGCAACATATAGTTGGGTCTTATTTTTTTATCCATTCATCCACACTGTGACTTTTAATTGAGAATTGAGGCCATTTACATCCAGTGTTATTACTGCTAAGTACAGATTTACTACTGCCATTTTGTTGCCTGTTTTCAGGTTGTTTTGAGAATCGTCTCTTCCTTTCATTCTTTGTGGTTAAGTGATTATTAAGCACTATGTATTAATTTGTTGGTTTTTATTTTTAATTCACTGATTATATGATTTTGTGCTGTGCTTACCACGAGGCTTATAAAAAATCTTATAGATATAACAAGTTTATTTATTTATTTGTTCATTTTTAAGATGGGGGTCTTGCTCTGTCACACAGGCTGGAGTGCAGCAGTGTTATAATCACAGCTCACTGCAGCCTCAACCTCCGGGCTAAAGTGATCCTCCTGCCTCAGCCTCCCAAGTAGCTGGGACCACAGGCATGTGTCACCATACTCAGCTTTTTTTTTTTTTTTTTTTTTTTTTTAGTAGAGATGAGGTCTTGAATTCTTGGGCTCAAGTGATTCACCAACCTTGACCTCCCAAAGTGCTGGATTACAGGCATGAGCCACCATGCCTGGCCATAACAAGTTACTTTAAAGAGATGACAACTTATCTTAGATCATGAGCAAAAGAATAGAAAAAAGCAAAACCACCACACCCAAAAATTTACCTTTTAACTTCATTTCTCTCCACCCCCCAGTTTTGACTTTGTTGCCTCAATTTACATGCTTTACATTACCTGTCTCTTAACAGGTTGCTGTAGCTATTATTGTTTTTAAAAGATTTGTCTTTTGGGCTTTATACCAGAGTTATGGATGGATTGTACACCTCAATTACAGTAATAGAACATCGTGGGTTGGTCCATGTATTTAATTTTCCCAAAGGTCTAATACCTTGAAAAGTTTTCTTTTTACATGTGTCCTTTTCTCTCAGATTGAATAACTCTCTTGCATTTATTGTACGACAGGTCTAGTAGTGGTGAATTCTTTCATCTTTTGTTTTTCTGAGAAATACTTTATCTTTCCTTCATATTTGAAGGACAATTTTGCTGGATACATTATTCTTGGATGGCAGTTTTTTCTTTGAGCACTGTGAAAATGTTCTTCCTCATAGCGTGTACAGTTTGTTGCCAGATGAATTGCAGCTTGTTACCTGTTATTTGCTCCTTTTCTCTTGATACTTTCAGGATCTTCTCTTTGTTCTTGACCTTTGAGAGTTTTATTATTATCTGCTTTGGGATGATCTTATTTGAGTGGTATCTGTTTGGTATTCTCAGACCCTCCTGAACCTGGCTAATTATATCTTTCTCAAGTTTTGGAATGTTTTCTATTATTATTTCTTTGAGTAAACTTCCTTGCTCAGCTCCCCCTTGAATACTAATAATTCTTATGTTTGACCTTTTAAGGTTTTTTGTTGTTGTTGTTGAGAAGGAATCTGGCTCTGTCGCCCAGGCTGGAGTGCAGTGGCACGATCTCAGCTCACTGCAAGCTCCACCTCCCGGGTTCATGCCATTCTCCTGCCTCAGCCTCCTGAGTAGCTGGGACTACAGGCTCAGCCACTATGCCAGGCGAATTTTTTTTTTGTATTTTTAGTAGAGACAGGGTTTCACCGTGTTAGCCAGGATGGTCTCGATCTCCTGACCTCGTAATCTGCCCACCTTGGCCTCCCAAAGTGCTGGGATACAGGCATGAGCCACCTCGCCCGGCCTTTTTTATATGTCTTACAGGCAGACTTTGCTTACTTTCAGTCTTATTTTTCTTTTTGCTCCTCTAATGGTGTGTTTTCAAATAGGCTTTGAGCTCCCTGAATCATTCCTCTCCTTTGTCCATTCTGCTGTGATGAGTTTTTCAGTTCAGCAAACATATTTCCCAGTACCAAGATTTTGTTTGATTTAAAAATTTCTCTGATAAATTTCTGAATTGCTTTTCTGTGTTTTCCTGGACATCACTGATTTTCCTTAAACTGGATTTTGAATTCGTGTTCAGAGAGCTCACAAATCACCATCTTGTTAGGGTCAGTCATTGGATTTTTGCTTTGTCCTTTTCTGGGAGGGGGGTCACAGTTACCTGTTTGATGCTGTTTCTTATGGGCATAGATCTATGTCTTTGCATTAAAGAATTAACTATTTAGTCCACTTTCCTATGTCTGCCTTGCCTTGTTTTGTCTTTATTGGCTATATTTGCTTAGCAAATCTTTACCACTAGATCACTGCCTACATGTCAGCTCTAGGTGGCACCTTAAATCCAGATTTGCCCTGGCTCTGCCTGTCCTGAGAAGGAAAGGTCTTAAAGGAATTATCCTGGCAGTGTGTCAAAGTTGGCTAGGGGGCTCATGCCCCCAAGGGACCTGTGAAATAAACCTCCTACAGTATGGTGCTGTTGAACAGCCACTCTGATTTGGTGTCTCCTTTGGCCAAGTTACAGAGCAGAGTTGCTGGGACTGGGAATGGTAGTTCCACCTCACCTCTTTGTTTCTGCCTATCCTCAAGCTATTTCTCCCTTCGGGCAGTCACTATACTTCCTGTGGCTTAAGGCAAGGACAGATTTCCTGCCAGGGGAACACAACATAGTGGGGAAACTAGTTGACTACCTCAACCTCACTTTTTCCAGTGTAGAAACATGAGTTGGCAGAAGATTTTCTGCACACTTGTTGCCAGGCAGAATCGCGGGGGAGGTGTCATGAATGTGGAAGCCTGATTCTCCTACCATCTGCCCAGAGTTTTTTCACTTCTCTATGGCTCTGGAATCTGTTTCATTCTCGTATTTGAGTTCTGGGTTGTTTCTGGCGAAAAACTCAGAGCTGTATATTTGCTTTTGGTTTTCCGTTGGGTAGAGGGGAGTGAAGCCAGCTTGCTTCTATGCTGCCATTTATAAACTTTTGGTGTGTTGTCCCTACTTTAATTAAACTTATTTCCATCTTTCTCTCATTATATGATAATATAGCTCATCTTTGAGTACTTATCTTAACTCTAGTTTTTATTCTAGGATCTACCTGTATCTATGCTTGTTTAGTTATTTGTTATTAATTAATTTATGTTAAATTGTTCATTTCTTAGCTTATTTTTATACTTCTTATATAAAAGACTAGTGATCTTTTTATTTCTTGTAAACCCCAACTTATTCATTTTAATTATATCCAGGCATCAGGTAATTTCATTATGTCTTTTAGAGTAGTTGTGTCTGAACATATACATAGGGAATCCATATTATTTTATTATAAATTAGTTTCTTTTTGTCTTGATTTTATACTAGAGTTAGGAAACTATATAAAATTTAAAAAATCAATATGTAGATTTTAAAATCCATTACTATTTAAGATAATAAAGAGGGTATTACATAATATTACATAATATTAATATGAAAATAAAATGTTGTCTTATAGGGTTGTGAACACTGCATTAGATAATCTCTAATGTGCTTCCATCTCCAAAATCCTATGACTACCTGGTTTCTTTAACCTTACCAAGAATAGTGAACACCACTGTTTCCCAGAACAGTATGTATCCCACTCACAGAAACTTGTACCAAGTTGAACATACTCTTTTGCTAGTACGAATGTCCATTTTCTACTCATAAAAAATTAGCCATTTTTCTGTTATTATTTCATTGAATTGAGGAGGTCTTGCTGAATCAAATGATGCAAACATTAGTTCTCCCAACATGATTATTTCACACCCATCTCTGTGTCCTCTTCTTACCTAGCTTGACAAGGCGGAGCATGGAGGTATTACTTCCTCTTTCAGTGCAAGCGGTTACTGAGAGGTTGTAGATGTCGCCTGGAGGCAAGCTGAGAATTGCAGTCATGACATTGCGTGTTACCTGCAAGATCATCAAAATCGAGGGTTTAAACTTTTAGTGAATGAGTCACTGCACCACCCCAAAAAACTAAAGGACTATAGCAGACACATTCCCTCTCTGTTCTATGCTGCACTCTGCAATTTATTATATTATAGATACGTTATATCTTCTGAAAATTTTATAAATTCCTCAGTTGGACCCAATGCAAGGTAGCCTTAACAATGCATTATATACATCAGAACAATTTTGTGATTAATTCCCTTATTTGGAATGGGTCTCATTCTGACATTTTCTCATATATTCATAACAGGTTTTAGAAAAGAAAATTACTGAGTTGCTACTGATACGTACATTCTAAGAAATTTAAAAGAAACCTACCCATATCTGTAGACGTGTGGCTTCCTACCTAAGGGCCATTGTTATTTTCCATCTTCTCCTACAGCTAGAGGGGACGATGTGACCTAGCTCTGATCAGTGGATTTTAAGTAGAAGCCACATGGACAACTTATAGTTCAGTTCATATCCTGTAAGTGCTGGGCTCCCACATCCTCCCTTTTCTTTTCCCCTTCCTGCAGGCTGGAACATGGAGGTAATGATGATAAAGGTTTATCTCTAGAGACAAGGACTGTGCATAGTGGCAGATGGAACAACAAAACAGAATTTGCCTCCCTGGTCGACCCCTTAAAGCAGAAGTGCCCGGTTAGTCCTGTGCTTTAATGGGAGAGGTATAAACTTCTATTTTGTTTGAGCCACTCTCCTTTTGTTTGTTTCTTTATTACAATAGTTTAGTCTGTACCCTAATCAATAAACATCAAAAAGCATATTTTGGAGAAAAGAAGTCAGTAGTCCCAAAGTCCCCAAATCTTTAGGTGTTGGTGATATATGGGAAAAATTGGAAATATGTTAATTGTAGTTTCCTTGAAAATGTTTGGCATCCTGAAGAAAAAGCTGAAATCATAATTCTAAATATAAATGAAATCAATAGTTGCAGCTCTTACAGCTCACTGTTAAAGATTAAATGGTAAGCTCTATGAAAGGAAGAATTTAATTTTTGTTCACTGTCTTATCTCCAGAGCCTAAAACAGACAACTGGCATGCAAACATTTGATGCATCAATAAATGATTGTTTAGTGGTTTTCAATAGTTCATAAAACTAAATTTACAGACACCCAATACTAGCATTCAAAGAAACATACACTCTTTTTAATTTTCTTTTTTCCTTCTGCAACAACCATCCAGTGAAGCATTCTAGAATGGGACAAGTCCGTTGTATCATCCCCATATGTCCAACTGATGTATAACAGACTGTTGAAATATTCCACAGAAGTGATTTCTGGAGCCACTGGGGCTACAAGGGAGAAACAAGGCACAATTTAGTATAATAGACAGATAAATAAATTACTTACTAGTAGAGCATGAAATCCTACATAGAGTCAACTTAGCGAATTAGAATTCACAGCACACGATAGTCTTGGTAACTTCAGGACCTCTCATTAACAGTGAAGGATGGTGATACAGGATGGGCACTTGTTTTATGGGATCCCACATCTTGTAAATCTAAGATACAAGACACCCAGACCCATCTGTACCTGAGGATATCAAAGTCTTTTATATAAATTTCACCATTACAAAATTCCTAAAAAGTTCACTTATTTGGGTATATTTGTTACATCAACCAATTAATATTAATAGGCATCAGTGGAGTTATTATTCAAGTAGGATTAAATAACTTAGAGTCCTGTAAACTAAGTCTCTTTCATTTACTTGCAGCAAAGACGTTTATGGGAATAAAGAACAGTAGGATACAAGGGTAGAAAGATAGAAGATCATAGTACTACAAGTAGGATAGAAGACAAATGTTATTTCCATAAAATAACAAGACACTATTTACAGTGTTCTAGCCCAGTGCTTTGCAGAAAACAGGCTCTTAATAAATGCTGCTGAGCGAGTAGTGAGAGAGGAAAGAAGGGAAGAACAAGTTTTTTTTTTTTAAATCATGCCACGAAGCTAAATTCTAACACTAAGCTTGCTACTTTATCATCTTACACATTTAAATTTTCAAAAATTTAAGCAGGGAATGCCTGTAATCCCTGCATTTCAGGAAGTTGACGTGGGTGGATCGCTTGAGTCCAGGAGTTGGAGACCAGCCTGGGCAACATAGCAAAACCCCATCTTTACAAAAAATTAGAAAATTCAACCGGGCATGGTGGCACACCTTGTTGTCCTAGCTACTAGGGAGGCTGAGGGGGTAGGACTATTTGAGCCCAGGAGGTCTAGGCTGCAGTGAACCATGAGCCTGCCACTGCATTCCAGCCTGGGTGACAGAGTAAGACCCTGCCTCAAAAAAAAAATTACTTTTAATTTATTTTATTTTTATTTTTATTTTTGAGGCAGGGTCTCACTCTGTCACGCAAGCGGTAGTGCAGTGGCACAATCTCAGCTCACTGCAGCCTTGACCTCCCAGGCTCAAGCATCCCTCCTGCCTCAGTCTACCAAGTAGCTAGGACTACAGGTACAGGCCACCATACCCGGCTAATTTTTGTAATTTTTGTAGAGCCGGGATCTTTCTGTGTTGCCTAGGCTGGTCTCGAACTCCTGGGCTCAAGCAATCTGCCCATCTTGGTCTCCCAAAGTGCTGGGATTACAGGCGTGAGCTTCCACGCCCAGCCAAAAAGAAAAAAAAAAAAAATTAAACATTTGCTAACTAGGGAGGAGAATTCATCACAAGCTTTATACTATATAGGCTCTGAAAACATATTTTAATTACTTTTTAAAGTAACTGCTAACTCTGATTATTTTAAAAAACAAATACGCAGTTGAATTTAAATATCATGTGTACGTTGGTTTGAAGACAGTCGGTGTTCCATTCTGAGATACAGCATAATGTCAACTAAAATCTTTGGAAAATTTCTATAAAGAATCATTTCTCCTAATATGATGCTAATACTTACAACAAACATTCATAACTAGCTATGCTTTCAAAAATATTCACTGAAGAATTTGTAATATATAAAGTAAAAATGCATTTCTGTTTCATGTGAAATAGGAGTGGCATTTATATAGTATGCTTAGCAATAAAATCTTGAAAGATAAACAATTCATCTAACAAGTAACAGAAATCTACATCATATTTCAGAATATTCTACTAAAGGAAAATAACCTTGGCTTCCTTATAACCTCCTAATATATTCCAACATACTTCATCATATACAAGAACCTATGCATATATTTCTTCAAAGGATATTTTCTCATGTTCCAATGTTAGTGAGGAAAAGAAATATCTTTAAAATTGCAAACCCAGAAGTATGTCTCTTTCCTCTCAACATGTCAGATTTTTATTTCCATGTTGTTGCTTTAAAACCTAGCATATTGCTAGCAGGCCACAAGATGTCACTATTTGTTTATTAATAATTTGGCCCCTCAGCATAATTACTATGATTGAGGGCTAGTCAACTGAATTGCCTAACAAAGATGGTGTACTTGAGTTCCTAATAAATCACACCTAATTCAAATATTTTGTTCTTGTTTCCTTTTATACCACACAATTTGGAAAATTAAAGCATAGGAGAGCTAAGCATGAGATTCTTATTTGCTTTAAATAAGAAGGTAAAAAACATCACACACACATGCGTTTTTACTTTATATATTACAAATTCTTCAGTGAATAATTATTTTTGAAAGCATAGCTAGTTATGAATGTTTGTTATAAGTATTCGCATTATATGAGGCCTGTTGGGGGGTGGGAGCAAGGCGAGGGAGAGCATTAGGACAAATACGTAATGTATGTGGGGCTTAAAACCTAGATGACAGGTTGATAGGTGCAGCAAACCACCATGGCACATGTATATCTAGGTAACAAACCTGCATGTTCTGTACATGCATCCCAGAACTTAAAGTAAAATGTAAAAAAAAGATTAAAAAAAGCCTACTACAATTTTCAACTGGTTTAAAAAATAAGTATAAACATGATAATAATCTATCATATATATTGTAATAGTGACTTACGTTACATGATTTAATTCTCACACATACTGTGGGATATTTATTATTATTTATTTATTATTATTATACCCATTTTATAGATGTGAGAATTGAGACCATCTCTGTCAATATGCTCAGACAATACCTACAGACTGCTGGTTCAGCATCATTTATTTATTTGACCCAGGAAAAGATAGAAAATCGTCAACATCAATACATTGGAGACAACAGACTGCTTAACAGGTAAGCAGCTTGTTTATTAACCATAGTTTATGAATCCAGCCTTGCTATGTCCATTTAAACTGTTATGAAGTATGCCAAATCCTAGTCAATTTCCCATCTTGAAAGGCATACTTTATACCGCTCGAACCAGAAAGCCAAATCCTATTAATATTTCATTTCTTTTGCCCCCCTTAAGAGACAGTGCAAAGACTGTCAAGGTGGTGTTCAATATATTAAGTCTTGCTCTACTAACCAGTTGTCTCCAAGTAGGCTTTAGAGCCTATTTAGCTGATATTTTAGGGGGTTCTGCCGGTGAGAAAATAGAAGCCCAGAATCATTAAGATAATTTGCTCAAAGTTTGACAGCTAGAAATGAGCAGTCCCAGGTTGAGATGTTACATCTGGGCTTTTTCTAGACAACTGTTGTGGTGAGAAGGAAAGAGCGTTCTCAGAACGTTTATATCAATATAGTTAAATTATAAGAATTATTGATACAGTGAAGTTTAATTATAATTAAATATGTGATTATCAATATAGGTAAACGCCTAACACAGTGCTTGCCAAGTAATTGCTATTTTCTCCTTTTTGGGTATTATTTCACTTTTATGCTCTAATATTACTATTAAAATCTGGAACAAAAAGTGCTCTGGATATTGGCTAGTAGAGAAAAGAGACATGCTTATGGAAGTTAATTGTGTAAGAATTCACAGATCATTGATTTCTTTCCACTGTTTTTCACTGATAAATTTCAACAGCGTTAACTAGATGTCCACTGAGGAAACTGTTTGCCAAATTATTCTTCTAAGCAGTATTTTTCTCCTCTGTTTTCTCAGGACAACTCTAATTACAACCTTGTCGTTTGATAAAAGTTTCTTGAAATGTCTTAGTTCAAACAACAAAGATTAGTGTTTCTTTGATGAATTTTCCCTTTTCATTGCTATCTCTGACTACTGATGATGCAACTACATAATTTAAGGTTTCCGAGGATCTAAGACTAATCGTTTTTTAAGTGCTTAAACTTTGTGCCTGTATTTTGCAAAGTAGCTTATATAATAATGAAGTTGTAATAACAGACAACTGATACTATTATCATCCTCATTTTCCACATTAAAAAAAAAACAGGTTTAGAAACGTTAACGTGCTCAAGATTATATGTGGTGTGTGGGAGGGTCTATTCAAATCCAGATCTATCTGTCTCTAAACCCTATTTTTTTATTTCCACAATGGACCCTACTGCAGTCAGCCTATGACTTTAAAAATGGCTTAATTAATAAGAAAATGGAGGCACTCTAACAAATATAATAATCATATGGGTAAAATAAATTGACTGTGTAGTGTAAAGCTGATGGCTGTGCCTGCCATATCTCTATTCTAATCAATCCCAGCTGGGGAGTACATAAATTAAGGTCAGTGCCTCAGAATAAAATAAGTCAATGGTGGTAGCTCAGAATAAAAATGGTATTTTGATTTTTAAAGATTATCAACTAAACAAAATAATGAATCATCAGAATCAATATTATCTCCCATGAAACTGATGTTCACCAGTGCTGGGTGAATGACTGGCACTTTCTAGAGATTTGGAACCTTGGTAACTCCTCACAATAATGCTCCCTCCTCATGGAACCATTCCCCACACACGCCTCACCTGTTATGAAGCTGATGGTAGAGCTGTCACAGCAGCTCAATTCTGGATCTCCCCACGTCACCATGGTAACCCGGAAGTTGTAGTACCATGCTGGCAGCAGATTAGCTATTCTCTGAATGAGAAAAGCAAGCAAGGAGACAAAAGACTGTGGGAGAAAGTACTATTTTTGGAGTAGAGTTACTTTCATAAAAAATTAATACGTAATTTTAATTTTCCTTTATATTGTCTTTTTGTATTTCCTAAATTTACTATAATAAAATATTCTTTCTAGAATGAAATGAGATATAAAGTAAAATAGAAAAATATAAATTTTAAAAAGTGATTTAAAGATATACAGCCAAAGATTTCCAATATTTGTTTCATTTTGCAATTTTGTAATATTACACACGTGAAATAGTGCTTATTTATAAGTGACTGTACATACATTTCTCCCTATTTCTAAGACAAGTAACCTCTCACAACTCGGTGTTTTTTCAAGGTAAACCATGAACAGGAGTCCTTCAGAGACTTCAACTGGGTAGAGAGCAATTGTGTACTTTGTGAATAGCCCATGGGTAATCTACACTTTTCAAAATTATCTCAATTTCAGAAAGAGCAATTTTTACCCGTTTTCTTAAAAACCATCCTCTAAAAGCCTGACATTAGAGGTATTTAATTGATCTGTGGATGCCACGAAGAGGCATCATTAAAATTAGGCAGTGTCAAACTAACTATTGAATACTAAAGGGAAATCTCTTTGTGTTCCTCCCCAGGATCTGGGAGAAGCAATAAGCACTTGATTGCTCTATTCTGTGCTTAGGAAAAAATGTTGATTAACAAATATATTCAATTAGAGATGACTGCTAGCTTCACACAATTATCTGTTTCCCTCCCTCTCAAAACAAAAGAGAATCTCAAAACCTAAAAGCAAAAACAACGAAAAAACCTTGAAAATAGCCATACCTATCTGATATGGTTTGGCTGTATCCCCACCCAAATCTCATCTTGAATTCCCACGTGTTGTGGGAGGGAGCTGGTGGGAGGTAACTGAATCATGGGGGCAGGTCTTTCCTGTGCTGTTCTGATGATAGTGAGTAAGTCTCTTTAGATCTGATGGTTATTATAAGGGGGAGTTTTCCTGCACAAGCTCTCTTGCTTGGTACCATCCATGTAAGACATGACTTGCTCCTCTTTGCCTTCTGCCATGATTGTGGGGCTTCCCCAGCCACGTGGAACTGTAAGTCCTATTAAACCTCCTTCTTTTGTAAATTGCCCAGCCTTGTGTATGTCTTTGTCAGCAGCATGAAAATGAACTAATACAGTAAATTGGTACTGAGAGTGGGGTGCTGCTGAGAAGATACCTAAAAATGTGGAAGTGACTTTGGAACTGGGTAACAGGCAGAGGTTGGAATAGTCTGGAGGGCTCAGAAGACAGTAAAATGTGGGAAAGTTTGGAATTCCCTAGGACTTGTTGAATGGCTTTGACCAAAATGCTGATAATGATATGGACAATGAAATCTTTAGGAACTGGAGCAAAGGTGATTCTTGTTATGTTTTAGCAAAGAGACTGGCAGCATTTTGTGCCTCCCTTAGGGATTTTGGAACTTTGAACTTAAGAGAGATGATTTAGGGTATCTGGCAGAATAAATTTCTAAGCAGCAAAGCATTCAAGAGGTGACTTGGTGCTGTTAAAGGCATTCAGTTTTAAAAGGTAAACAGAGCATAAAAGTTTGGAAAATTTGCAACTTGACAATGTGATAGAAAAGAAAATCCCATTTTCTGAGGAGAAATTCAAGTTGGCTGCAGAAATTTGAATAAATAATGAGGAGCTGAATGTTAATCCCCAAGACAATGGGGAAAATGTCTCCAGGTCAGGTTAGAGGTCTTCATGGAAGCCCCTCCCATCACAGGCCTGGAGGTCTGGGAAGAAAAAGTGGTTTTGTGGCCCAGGCCCAGGGTCCCTGTGCTGTGTGCAGCCTAGAGACTTGGTGCCCTGCATCCTAGCCATGGGTGAAAGGGGCCAACGTAGAGATCAGGTGGTGGCTTCAGAGGGTGCAAGCCCCAAGCCTTGGTAGCTTCCATGTGGTGTTGAGACTGTGGGTGCACAGGAGTCAAGAATTGAGGTTTGGGAACCTCCAGTTAGATTTCAGAAAATGTATGGAAACACTTGGATACCCAGGCAAAAGTTTGCTGCAGCGGGGCAGGGCCCTCATGGAGAACCTCTGCTAGGGCAACGTAGAAGGGAAACGTGGGGCCAGAGACCCCACACAGAGTCCCTACTGGGGTACTGCCTAGTGGAGCTGTGAGAAGAGGGCCGCCACCCTCCAGACCCCAGAATGGTAGACCCACTGACAGCTTGCACTGTGCACCTGGAAAAGCTGCAGACACTCGATGCCAGCCTGTGAATGCAGCCAGGAGTGGGGATATATGCTGCAAAGCCACAGGAGTGGAACTGCCCAAGACCGTGCAAACCCACCTCTTGCATCAGCATGACCTGGATGTGAGACATGGAGTCAAAGGAGATCATTTTGGAGCTTTGAGATTTGACTGTCCCACTGGATTTTGGAGTTGCATAGGGCCTGTAGCCTCTTTGTTTTGGTCAATGTTTCCCATTTGGAACAGCTGTATCAATGCCTGTACCCCGAATGTATCTAGGAAGTAACTAACTTGGTTTTGATTTTACAGACTCATGAGCAGAAGGGACTTGCCTTGTCTCAGATGAGACTTTTGACTGTGCACTTTTGAGTTAATTAGTTAAGACTTTTCAGGACTGTTGGGAAGGCATGGTTGGTTGTGAAATGTGAGGACATGAGATTTGGGAGGGGCAAGGGGAAGAATACTATGGTTTGGTTGTGCTCCCACCCAAATCTTATCTTGAATTCCCACATATTGTGGGAGGGACCTTGTGGGAAGTAACTGAATCATGGGGGCATGTCTTTCCCATGCCATTGTTGTGATAGTGAGTAAGTCTCATGAGATCTGATGGTTATTATAAGACGGAGTTTTCCTGCACAAGCTCTCTTTGCTTGCTGCCATCTGTATAAGACGTGACTTGCTGTTCCCTGCCTTCTGTCCTGATTGTGAGGCTTCCCCAGCCACGTGGAACTGTAAGTCCAATTAAACTTCTTTCTTTTGTAAATTGCTCAGTCGTGAGTGTTTCTTTGTCAGCAATGTGAAAATGAACTAACACACTATGTATATTTACAAAATAATCAAATTTATAGATAATTTTTAAAAGATACATTTGGTACATAAAGGCTTGCCTGTTCCCATAGGAAAGAGTGACAGTTGGTTAAGGGAAGATTACCACAGATGCAGTTAAGGAGACAGTTGCTGCTATTTCATAGTAGGTTGTCCACTCCGATGTCATTGTAGCAGGGTTGAAATAAAACATTTCAACCACATATTTTCTGAACACGCCTAAATAAGGTCTGGTCCAGCTCAGAACCACTGCCGTAGGACCCAAGGGATAGAGCATTAAATCCTTTATTCCTGTGGGAACTAAAAAGAAGAGAGGAAGGGGGTAGAAAAATAAAGTTAAGAAGGAATGTTTACTGTCTTAGCAATGGCCTCAAACTTCTACTTAATGACCCAAATTTTCACTCTTCTGATACAATCCCTTCCTCCCTCCCTCCCTTCCTTCCTTCCTTCCTCGCTTCCTTGCTTCCTCCTCTTCCTTCCTGACTCTCCCTGCCCTCCCCCTCCCTCCCTTCCTCCTTTCGTCTTTCAGTCTTCCCTCCTTCCTTCCTTCTCTCTCTTTCCTTCTTTCTTTCCTTCTTTCTTTCTTTCTTTCTTTCTTTCTTTCTTTCTTTCTTTCTTTCTTTCTTTCTTTCTTTCTTTCTTTCTTTCTTCTTTCTTTCTTTCTTTCTTTTCTTTCTTTCTTTCTTTCTTTCTTTCTTTCTTTCTTTCTTTCTTTCTTTCTTTCTTTCTTTCTCTTTCTTTTCTTTCTTTCTTTCTTTTTCTTTCTTTCTCTCTCTCTCTTTCTCTCTCTCTTTCTTTCCTATTTTCTTTCTCTTTTTTTTTTTTTTGAGACAGGGTTTGCTGTGTTACCAAGGCTGGATTAAAACTTCTGGGCTCGGCTAGGTGTGGTGGCTCATGCCTGTAATCCCAGCACTTTGGGAGGCCAAGACGGGCAGATCGCGAGGTCAGGAAATCGAGCCCATCCTGGCTAACATGGTGAAACCCCGTCTCTTCTAAAAATACAAGAAATTAGCCAGGTGTGGTGGCACGTGCCTGTGGTCCCAGCTGCTCAGGAGGCTGAGGCCGGAGAATCGCTTGAACCTGGGAGGCGGAAGTTGCAGTGAGCTGAGATTGCACTACTGCATTCCAACCTGGGTGACATAGCGAGACTTTGTCTCAAAAACAACAACAACAACAACAACAACAACAAACAACTTCTGGGCTCAAGCAGTCCTCCCACCTCAGCCTCCCAAGTAGCTGGAACTTTAGGTGTGTGCCACGGCACACAGCTTTACTCTTGTTGTGTAATCATTGAAAACTAAAGTATGTTTGGCTCTGAGTTTTTCCACAAGTAATAAATATTAAGAATGTTTTCCAAGTATACAATTCTAGCTGTGTATTACTCTGACGGTAGCATATTGGATGAACTAAGATAGGCTTTCCAAATACGACGATAATGATTTGAGCTTGCATATTGCACCCCTCCAGTTAGTACCCTAATATATAGGTCACTCATTCTTCTTTTGGCCAGCAACTTACCAATAGCAAATGTCACAGGATCTGAAGGTGGTCCAATCAAAGGGCCTTTCCTTAGGTATATTACCACCTGGTACTGGGCACCAGGAACCAGATTTTCAATAACAGGTTTGCTTGAGTTCACCTTTAAACCAAACACCCGATAAGATTTATTTAGAGCTGGGCTTTCAGAATGTTACACAGAGGCTGAAATAATATTCAGAGACTCTTTTTGGAATCACAGATGACTTTGAAATCCAGAAGACTTTACTGAAGCTGTCAGATTCCAAAATTAGGATGATTTATAGTTTATGTGAACTTTGAAGGGAACCTAGAAGATTCAAATTTTTTCTATTCTAAGCCCTGTGAACTGCTTTATACCCATCAATGTCAATTGTAACTATGCACACTAGAGACACATCAGCCTCTAACCATAATCAAATCAGCAATACCATGAGGATAGTTTGACATTCTAAATTGTAGTGTCAGCTGATTACATGCAAATATCAGTACAGAAATGTCTTTAGTCTCTTGTCATTTAGAAGCATATAATATCTAATTATAGAAATGGAAATGACCGCCGGGCACAGTGACTCATGCGTGTAATCCCAGCACTTTGGGAGGCCAAGGCAGGCGGATCATTTGAAGTCAGGAGTTCAAGACCAGCCTGACGAACATGGTGAAACCCTGTCTCTACTAAAATACAAAGAAAATTAGCCGGGCATGGTGGCGGGTGCCTGTAATCTCAGCTACTCAGGAGACTGGGGTAGGAGAATTGCTTGAACCCAGGAGGCGGAGGTTGCAGTGAGCCAAGATTGTGCCACTGCACTCCAGCCTGGGAAACAGAGTGAAACAAGCTCTCAAAAAAAAAAAAAAAAAAAAAAGAAATGGAAATGACCTTAGAGATGACCTAGTCCAAAGTGCTCATTTAATAAATGTAGTAAAGCCAGAGAATGGCCAAGGTCATATATTTAGATGCAGTGTTGGGACTGGAAGCCTAGTGCTGGGATCTGTAATCTACACTATGGGCAGGTCACTGTGCTAAGCATCGAGATATCCTGGTAAGCACCCTGCCAGGCTGTTGTAGCCCCCTAAAATAATACTGTAGAGAACACTTCTCATTTAGATGAGACTTTCTTTACTGTTCTTTTTTTTTTTTTTTTTTTTCTTGAGACGGAGTCTTGCTCTGTCGCCCAGGCTAGAGTGAAGTGGTGCGATCTCAGCTCACTGCAACCTCCACCTCCCAGGTTCAAGCGATTCTCCTGACTCAGGCTCCTGAGTAGCTGTGATTACAGTTGCGCACCACCACGCCCAGCTAATTTTTGTATTTTTAGTGGAGACAGGGTTTCAGCATGTTGGCCAGGCTGGTCTTGAACTCTTGACCTGAGGTGATCTGCCCGCCTGGGCCTCCTAGAGTGCTAGGATTACAGGCGTGAGCCACCACACCTGGCCCTGCTCTTTTAAAAAAAATGTGGATACATAACAAATACCATATATAGAAAAACAGTGAGAACATATACATGAATAAAATGCATTTATTAAAGTTGAATGTTGGCACGCACAATAATTGATAATTCAACTAAAAGGTTAAGGTGCTGCTTTGGCCTTCAGTGTCTCTAATATTTAAGACAGTATTGCTTGGTGGAAAGAACACAGGTTTTTTTTTTCGGACTACCTGGAATCAAATCCTGACTCTGCTCATTATTAGCATGGGGGTTTATTTATGCTTTATAATTTATTGAAAATTCTTGCCTTGGTTACTTCGTTGCTAAAATATAGGTAATAAAATTATATACCTCATAGAGTTTGAGAATGTTTAAACCGAGTATCAATAAATACTAACCTTTATTCATCTTATTAACTTTTTGACCTCTAGGATACATAAAATTGTGGAATTGCTCCAAGAAGGAACATGAATCAATGGAGAACAATGTTGTTTACAGCTTCTCTATGCTGTAAGGTGTTTTTTGGAGCCTCATTTTAAGATTTTAAGGATTCATATAGAACTGGTGATATGATATGAATTTTAAACCTTTCCACACTGGAAACTGATTATACACAGTAGAAATTATGTAATCTGAATTGGTACAACTTGCTCTACATGTAAGTAAAAGGAGCCATATACCAAAATTTACCTTCCACTGGCTTGAACAAAATAAGATTACACTGAATTAATAAATTGGCATTTTCATTCTTTCTTTCCTATTTATACTCTTTCATATCAGGGTTTCTTGCACAACTTTTAGATTTTTAATTCTGCTGGAAGCCATATAGGCAGATTTAGTGAACTAGATCTCTTCATGTGATAGAGAATTTTCCTTCCTTCCTTCCTTCCTTCTTGCCTCCTTCCCTATCTCCCTCCCTCCCTTCCTCCTTTCGTCTTTCTCTCTTTTTCTTTTCTTTTCTTTTCTTTCTTTCTTTCTTTCTTTCTTTCTTTCTTTCTTTCTTTCTTTCTTTCTTTCTTTCTTTCTTTCTTTCTTTCTCTTTTTCTTTCTTTCTTTCTTTCTTTCCTTTCTTCCTCTCTTTCTCTCTTTCTTTCTTCTCTTTTCTTTCTTTTTGAGACAGAGTCTTGCTCTGTCACTCTGTTGCCCAAGCTGGAGTGCAGTGGCACAATCTTGGCTTACTGCAACCTCTGCCTCCTGGGTTCAAGTGATTCTTGTGCTTCAGCTACCCAAGTAGCTGGAATGACAGGTGTGCGCCATCATGCTCAGCTTATTTTTGTGTTTCTAGTAGAGACAGGGTTTCATTATGTTGGCCAGGCTGGTCTCAAACTCCTGGTCTCAAGCGCCTCTCCTGTCTTGACCTCCCAAAGTGCTGGGATTACAGGCATGAACTGCCATGCCCAGCCTGATAGAGAATTTTCTAAAGAGACAAACTATGATAAGAAGATGCATATTATCCACAACTAAGCAGTATTATTTTATTTGTTTAACATATACTTTATATGACAAAACATATATGCTTATTGTAAAAATTGCTCACCCAATAAAAGAACAAATGAAGTAAATTGGAAGTCTTGTTTGTTCTCCTCCCACAAATCCTGACATTTTGATGTGCATTCTTCTAGGCCTTCTTCTAACATATATACATAAGTAATATGCTATTGAACCACATAATGTGTTACATTATCAACACTGCTCCAGGCCGGGTGCAGTGGCTCACGCCTATAATCCCAGCACTTTGGGAGGCCGAGGCCGGTAGATCACCTGAGGTTGGGAATTCGAGACCAGCCTGGCCAACACGGTGAAACCCCGACTCTACTAAAAACACAAAAATTAGCGAGGCGTGGTGGCTCACTTCTGTAGTTCCAGCTCCTTGGGAGGCTGAGGCAAGAGAATCGCTTGCAACTGGGAGGTGGAGGTTGCAGTGAGCCGAGATTATGCCGCTACACTCGAGCCTGGGTGACAGAGCCAGACTCCATCTCAAAAAAACCCCCAAAAAACCAAAAAAATTGCTCCATTTAAACTTAACACATTGTAGACATCTGACTGTAAGTGTAAATGCTGACCTAGCTCATTAATCACCCATTTTGCCTATTTAGAATGTTTAGAGTAATAAAGGACATAAGGAGTATAGACTGTTTCAGGGTGATGTTAAGGTTCCTTTCTTTTGATAATGTTTTAGGTAATAGTTGATTCTAACTATTCAAATGACTATCTGGAATCCTAGCTGTTTAAATATGCCATTATAACCGGGCACAGTGGCTCACACCTGTAATCCCATCACTTTGGAAGGCTGAGGTGGGCGGATCATGAGGTCAAGAGATTGAGAACATCCTGGTCAACATGGTGAAACCCCGTCTCAACTAAAAATACAAAAATTAGCTAGGCATGGTGGCGCGCACCTGTAGTCCCAGCTAATCGGGAGGCTGAGGCAGAAGAATCGCTTGAACCCAGGAGGCGGAGGTTGCAGTGAGCCAAGATCGTGACTTTGCACTCCACACTCCAGACTGGCAACAGAGCGAGACTCTGTCTCATAAAAAACACACAAAGAAAGAAACAAACAAGAATAAGAAGTAGCTATGGGCACATACATCATATTATTTAAAAAATGACAAAAGGGTAATTGGATTACAGATTACCTGACTTGGTAATAAGTTATAAACACTAGTTTCCATCCTCCCCAATTTCTGAATATTTACTGAGCTGCTAACCTATACGTACACTTCTATGTTTCTCCATGCCTTTTTATTTAGCCTGGACCTCCTTGGGTGTGTGTTGGAGGAGGAAAAGTGGAATGCCTCTGCATTCTGCATGTTAAGTAATGTGTTTTATTTTTTACAAAATAATTCCACACTCCACTCCCCCTTAATTTCCACTCATTTAGCATCCTAATATTTTTCCTGACTGTCTTAGTCCTCATTCCTGAGAATTTAGTTGAGTCCAATGTCTTTCCAATTGGATACCAGTTCTATTCTATTCCTCCTCAACTAAAGGAATAAGGAGAAAAATGTGCTAGAGAGCATAGAAGTCAAAATAAGTATATGATAGACATTTTTTTTTTTTTTTGGTGGAAACAGGTTTCTCTATGTTGCCCAGGCTGTCTTGAACTTCTGAGCTCAAGTGATCTGCCCACCTTAGCTTCCCAAAGTGCTGGGATTACAGGCGTGAGCCACTGCACCTGTATATGATAGACTCTTAAATAATAGGGTTGAACTAGATGATAGTGCAGGTTCCTTTGAGTCTGAGATGGTCTTATTTCCACTTTATGTGATCTTTCCATTGGTGCTTTTCTACACATTTATTTAGTAGCATAATGGACTACAGTGGTATGATATTATACAAATCTCAAAAAGTTCTTGTGGTAATTGAGATGATGCCTAGCATGGTGGTCTCATTTCTGTTCTCCCCTTTAAATATTAGTCTTCTTGCTTATAATGCTGAATAGGACATTTCATGTTCTGTTTTCCTATTTGCATTTTAAGAAGATATTGTAAAAGTACATTTGGACTGGTCTTTTCTGGCTCATTGATAATTTATAATATCTATCTCTTCCTTTAACCTTTGTAATCTTATGTGAAAGATATATAATGTGTACATTAGGTAGGGCAAGGGGAGAAAT